>NC_141540.1:72145000-72445000 GCF_021556685.1 Rattus norvegicus
GAAGGTTAACAAAAGGCTGCACCTGGAACATCCAGCGCTAAGGAAGGGAAGTAAAAAGACTTTCTTACCACCTGCTGGTTTAATTCACTCCACTGTAAAGCTATTCAATGTGCCTAGGATGGCTGGTTTGCTTTTGTGTTTAGTGTTTGTTTGCTTGTTTGTTTTTTTAATATAAAAGCCATTGCCTGTTATAGAGCGCAACGCAAGACTGTAAGCATCTTTCTGGTGGTCTTACCATGAGCCATTTGTATCTACTTCTGTCTAGATAATCATGGATTTGTGCTAGATGGATGCCCCATCCTGAAGCTCCCAAACCCCTAATACTTGGGAGAATAAGAGTTTCGCCCACACTACACGCCTTATTCATGCGTGTGAGAACGTGTCTATGCACTCAGCACCGCTTCCTCTCTGGAAGAGAAACATCAAAGGCAGACATTGATTCTATTTTCACAGAGTGGTCCTGAGTTCATCTACTCCCTCACAGCTAAAAAACAGCTGCTGTTCCTTTGCATGGCCACTGCTAACATGGGAAACATGTTTCCTTCGTAAATTCAAGGAAGCCACATCCATGGTCCCATAAATCCCACCCATCTTACTTACTCTAATACTGTTCTGCCTTGCTTGTGTGAATTTGGCAGCAGCATAGCCTGAAGGCTTTGCAGTATAATGAGAGCGTAGCCCTGGGGACCAGCAAGCAGTGCCACTGGCTGCTTAGCTCCTTCCACCGCTCACACATTAAGTCTGAACTGTAGAGCAGGAACTGAGGCTGTCTTTATCTTTATGCTACCAGAGAAGCCCATAAACATGAAGAATTAGCGGCATCAGAAAGCAATGTCTCCAAAGCAGTCATCCCAAATGGCGAACGGAGAGGAGTCGGAGCGGAATGGGTGGCAGACAGGAGAATGGAATTTGAAGAGAATTCGCATTTCTCCTGCTCCTTTAAAAGAATGGTTTTAATATGGAAGTGGCTGGTGTTCATTATGAAGGAAATTAAAATGATATGCTTCTGCATTGTAAATAGGAAGAAGGAAAGAATGGGAACAATTGAGGGTGAAAAGGACCTTAAATGAGAACGTGCCGGAATGCATCGTGAACATTCCCAAAAACAGGGAAAACGCAGGGTGAAAGTCGGCTTCTGAGTCTCGGTGGCCCTTAGGCAGCCTGTGCATGTTCAGCGGGATTATGGGTATTTACACGGGCTTTGTTTTTAACATCTCTGGCCTAAGATATTTTATTTCAAAGAACTGAAGTGTAGTCTAAGTAGCGTCCTACCTACTGATTCTTTCCTCTGAGATAACACCTAAGTAGCTGGCAACCATAAGAGCAACAGAAAGTTCTTCCTGAAGAAGAAACAATGTTTAACAGGTGTCTGGGCTCTGTTGGCTAAGATCCAGCCCCTTTCTTACTTTTCTAACAAAAACAGGAAACAGTTGCCTATGGAATCACTGAACACAGACTGGTACAGGGTAGCCATGTAGAATTGCTAAACAGGTACTGGCCCTTGGGGATTGTCTCTTGTCCTTCCTCGTTATTTTTAATGAGCACTGTCACCTCTACCCCACCTCTAATCTACATTCAGACTGTGGTCACCTTATTACTTTGTCTCTTTTCCAGTGTGCAGGACACTTACTTTACAAGTTACCAGCTAAGTATTGTAACAGGGCTAATACAGTACTCAGCATCAATAAAGTACAACACACTAAGAATCGATACACTCATATTCCACAGCTCAGCTAGTTTTGCCCATTCAGCGGCTAGAGCTGTCCTTTAAAAACTGTTTGTAATGAGTCTTCATTTTGCATTCTCTTCTCCCATCAGTTGTTACTTAATTCAAAATTCTGATCACTCAACTTAAGATTCTATTATACTAAAAACTACTTCTAGATACAATTTTGCTTATTCATATACAAAAAAATGTATACAACAACTTCTAAAGACTAGAAAATACATAAAAACAGTCACAAGCTCATGCTGCTCTATAAAGTCCCACACTCTGGGACACTCTGAGATCAAATTTGTGCCCAGTCATTTTGCACAGCTCTGGGATGTCTAATGACCCTCTCTGGATGGACCTTACAGAGCATTAGTAACTATTGTTCATACACCACTATATATAAAGTGCCCCGTACCCTTTGCCTGACTTCATTCACGGGACTAGCTCCCCCATCCTACTGGGGCATGGTCTCAGTTCCATGTCACCTCAAAAGGCCCTTTTGTGTTAAAAAGCAGCCGTAGTTCCCTCCTCTCTATGTCATCACCATCTCCACTCATCTTGGTCACAGCCTCATGGGCATTTCCCTCACTCTGCTTGTTCCCCAGCTCTCTCCTAACACTGGGCAGCTTCAGGAGAATGTTTCAAGTTCATTTACAACCTCACTGCCAAGACTTAAAGCAGTGCACGATGCATAGTAGTTACTCGGTTTTTGTTGAACAAATAAATATCATGCCTGTTTATAATCTTAAGAGAAATATGTATGTATATGGCCACAAACATTTCTACAACAATGCTCCTAGCATCTTTTTCAGAATAGCCAAAATAACAGGAACAATCTAAATGTCATTAAAAGAAAAACAGTGAACAATTTGAATGTTCAAACATTGGGGTAACATTTAAATATTCCAGGCAAGCAAAGAACTGGAGTTCTTTAGACACATTATTGATTCCCTACCCTCCTGTATCTACGCATTCAGACCACAGATCCATGAGTCCGACAAAGTCTTAGTTTGATCCAACCATTCTATCAGCGTAACAAGCCAAGCAGTGAATCCTAGCTCAGTGCCCTCCGCATTGTTCATCTCCCCGCATACGCTCTGAGGCTGTATAACGTAATAAGAACCTCTAGAACAAGACCTGGCCAATTGCCATTTGACATACGCCTCTCTTTAGCCTACATTCTGTGTTTATGAAGGTGTCCTCATATTGCCTCACAGAGTTCCTTTAAGGATAATGACATCATACAAGAGTCAGGGACATGGAATGACATCATACAGGAGTCAGGGACATGGTAACTACTCAGAGAATGTTGTAATCATGGTGGATGGCACACATGAAACATCCTTTATAACAAAGTCCTGCCTGGGATGGAGACTGAGTCACAGCACATTCTTAAAGGGCCTCTTCAAAGGACCAGAGAGTTGTGTAACAGTTTACTTGAAGGTTAAACGTTTTTAAATAGCAGCTTTTATTGTCTCTTTGCAAGAAAATTTCCCATATCCCAAAAACAAAATAAGCCAGGAAGTAAAATGGATTTCTATAACCTAACAGAAGAAGTTAAATTATTTTTTTCACGAAAGATTCTATGTGTGCTTTAAAAGTGGTAGTCAATTACCTCTAGACGTGGGGCATTCTGAAAAGTTGTTGAATGTTCAGGCTTATTTTCTGCTAAAGGCAATTGACCAGGAGTTGGGGAAATGGCTCAGAAGGTTGTGTTTGTCGTAAGAGCCTGAGGACCTGAATTTGGATTTTGAGTATCCATGTAAACAGCCAGGCCTGGGAGTGTGTGTCTGGGATCCCAGGACGAGGGAGACAGAGTGAAGAGAGTCCCTGGTGCTCAACAGCTCCAGGTTCAATGTGAAATTCCATCTCACAGAATAAGCTGGGGAGATGTTGAGGAAGCCACTTCAGTGTTGACCTCTGGCTTGTACACACACACACACACACACACACACAATACACACACACACACACAATACACGCACACACACACAAATACACGCACACACACACATACCATACACACACACACATACCATACACACACATACCATACACACACACACCATACACACACATTCCATACACACACACACACACACACACACACACACACACATACACCACACACAAAAATCCACCAAAAAAAGTGAATTGTTTGGTTTTAGACAAAAAATATTGAAAATTTAAGTTCATAATCTTGTTTTATTTTGTCAAATGTATTGGTTTTGTTTCAAAACAAAAGGTCACATGGCCAAGATAAATGTATTAAGTTGATGGGGAATAGGAGACGCTTGAAGAAGGCATGCCAGGAACATAGATACGCGTGCGCAGCATCATACAGACTCAAGAACGGATGACGTCAGTAGGTGCCCTTCTAAAACACAACACGCCCACCGACCGGTCGTAAAGCCGTGGACTCTTAACTCAGGACTTGTATTTTGTTTCTATTAAGCAAATCCTAAAGCTAAACATAGCAGGACACGGGCCAAGGCTTGCTGCTGTTGCATTATTGTGTGACCCTCTTGGAAGGGCAAAGCGGGTGGTGGTCGGAAATCCTTGTCTACTGGGCAGGCTCAGCCCGGGTGGTGCTGAGAGGGATTTCATCAGTGCGTTAGCAACGGAGCACTTTTCCTCTCAGAGGGCAATCGGGTGGTGGGGAGGCTTTTTATTCCCCTCTGTTGTTTCTGAAAGGCGATAGGAAATATACCATTTAGATGCTTAGGCGAGTGAGACAGGCGTTTTGTAGCAGATGGGATTTTTTATAAGCTGTTTGTCACCATATACCAGTCTTGTTAAGAAGCAATCACTTTCTGCTTCATTACACTAAGATGGCTCTGTTTAGGGTTTCACTCAGCTGTGAAATGATTTTAAAACTCCTATAAGCAATAGAGATAGGGCTTTTATATATAATAAAAGATTGTTGACAAAAAAAATGTACTAAAACATAAAAAAAAAAAGTGGTCAAACGCACTGTTTTTGTGTCGGGGAAATGGAGATCCGCTCAGATCCTGCTGATGCTTAATCTGCTCGTTTACCAGCAGAGGAAACGCGCAATATCTTATTTTCTGTGCATAAGTAAGGTAAGGGTTCTTTTTTATGTTCCCATGAAGTCTTTGTGGCTTATACCGTGGAAATAGAAGGGAGTGAATTCTTGAGTGAGGAGCAATTTCAGCTTAAAATAAATAAAAGGAAACTTTAGTAAACAACACACCAAGTTTTTAAATAGCCTTGCTTTTAAACGGTCGTCTAAGAACAGCTACTTTTATTTTTCTTTTCCTACCTGGCTGTGTTTTTAAAGGATCAGCATTGGTGGCAGAGGAAGCCAGTCCTATTGTTTTACAGATTCCCTTGAGCTGAGCATGTAGTTCAGTAATAGTATTTACACGGCACTTAAGCAGCATATATACACATGCATGCATACATGTGTGTGCACATGCACATATACACAGAGGAAAAAAAAATCCAGGCATGGTGGTGAACAGCTTTAATCGTAGCACTTGGGAGGTTCAGATGAGAAAACCTTGAGTTCCAGGCCAGCCAAGATTACACACCAGACTCTGTGATATAAATAAATTAATAAAATACTTGTGGATTTTACAGGTTGTAATTGACAAATGATGTAATTCAAGGACATCAGAAGACCTCGGTCAAGTCTCAAGCTGGGCCGCTTACCTGGCCTTAGGTGTGTCAATGAATCTTTTAAAGCCTTGATTTCCCCATCTGCAAAAGATGATTGATAACACAAACCTTGCAGTGTTTAACTGCCACTGTAGCATAATAAATGGCGATGCACCTTCAGTGGCAGACAACTAGCGTTGACTGGGCCAGCTGAACACATGGGGTCGAGCGCCATCCGGCTTCACTATGGACACGCTCCCTAGAGCATGGCTCATTCACTGTCTCTTGAATTGTCTCTGTAGAGGCTTCACTTTGATTGCTTGAGTTAGGGTGGCCTCAGGTTGAACACATGGAACGATGATTCATGAATCTCTATCTCAGACCACAGCTAGGTAGCCTGAGATCATTCTCTTCATAGAGCAAAGATGTTAAAAGAGAATATTCTTTAGCTAGAGAAATGGCAAATTAGTCTCCCATGGGACCAGAGTTCAGTTCCCAGAACCCGCATTGGATAGCTCACAACTTCCCATAAACCCCAGCACCAGGAGATCCAACTTTTTAGGAACTGACATGCACCTATGTGTATGCACGTGCACGCATGCAGACACACACACACACACACACACACACACACACACACACACACAAATAAAATGCTTAATCGTTTTAAGGAGAACCTTCTCTTTCCAAGCCCTTGCTTATATCATATGTCTTTGCATTCAATTCACACAGCCCAACAGAGTCCTATGGAAGCGTGATGTACAGTCACATGGTATAGGAGGGAAGAATCATAGGTGGACGCCGCCAGCCTGTCTGCTTGCTGCCTATTGCAGTGACTGGGATGTCAACAACAGCACCAGGCATCCAGGAAGTGTTCAGCATCATCTCCTCCTACCACACCCACCCCATCTCTTTAAGCTCATCCAGCTAATCCACTGTGACTTTTATTGGTTCTAAAGACCAAATGAAAATTAACGTGTTTACCTAAAGAACGTGTGGTGTTCCTTCCTTCTCAGTGTGACTGAAGGGAGACAAGGAATGATCTGCTGAGCCCTTATTAGAAGTTGCTTGCATGGGGCTGGAAAAAAAAATGGCTGAGAGGTTAAGAGCACTGACTGCTCTTCCAGAGGTCCTGGGTTCAATTCCCAGCAACCACATGGTGGCTCACAACCATCTGTAATGGGATCTGGTGCCCTCTTCTGGCCTGAAGGCGCATGTGCAGGCAGAAAGCTGAATACACAATAAATAAATCTTGAAAAAGGAAAACGTTTGCAAACACTGAAGGGTTAAAGAGACTGAAATGCCCAAGGACACCGTGGTGGCTGCATTGTGTTCCACATCAAAGGGTAGCATGTAGTGTAGCCATTGTTGTACTTGGGGAATGAGAGTCATTTGGGGGAGAAAGTTTAACAAGTTTGACAGATGAACCCCTATTTTGAGCACGTCCTATCAGATAGACGTTTCTCTTCACATTCCCTATTTCTAAGGCTTTCTCCTCAGAATCTGAAGCTCAAACTAATAAAATAGGCTCTGAAACAAAGTCAGTATTGACAGAGGAAAACAGTGCCGTAATTCTCTTGCACTGGAATGAAGTTTTACTAAGCCAGAGCAGTGTTGTGGAGAAGGACCATGGAAAGGGATGGAGAGTAGGGGGTTTTTGTCATAGAAAACATGAACAAGTTTGACAAAGGGAGACTCTAAATTCCCTACTGCTGGATACTGGGAACTTCTGGTGTCTCAAAGGATTCGAGAGGCCGCCATCCCACTCCATGCTGTGTACAAATGACCTGTGGCCATGATGGGTGCATCAACCTCAAAAGACAAGCAGATCTGGGGCCGAAATAATCCACAGAGGCAGAGTCAGGAACCCAACCAAGCACTTCAGGAGCAGGACGCAGCCCCTCTCACTCTCTCTGCCACACTCCGAGGCACTCTCCTATTATTAATACAGGTGAAAAGCCTGCATTCCGGGGTCTATTGCCATTTCCAGGGGTATTAATATTTCCAATCCGGGCTTTGAGAAAAAAAAACGAATTTACCAGAAAAAGTTCAAGATCATCATTCATCCCTGGGAGTCAGAGTAAGCAGGGAATGCCAAAGCCAGGTTGGAAGCATGAAGTCGACCCAAAGAAAGCAGAGGAAAGGATTAGAAGATGATAAAAGCCTAAGCTGACTAATTAGAAAACTAACAGACGGCAAGGTTTATATACAAACCTAAAAGCTTCTCACTGAGAAGCAATGAAAACCAGAGCAATCCAAGCCACCACACAGGAGGGGCAAGCAGTCTATTACCTAAAGGAGCAGCCCAGGGCCCCTCCAAGCATAAAGATCAAAGCTACACAGACATCTGAGGAGAGGGGCTGCACAAAAGAGATACATGCCCAGGGAGTGGGAGAGCTTTGTTATCCATGTTAATTATTCTAATTCCTGTCCTCGGAGAGATTAGTATTCTCAGCAGATTAGCAGCAGAACGAGACGTAAAAGCTCCATTGCCAGGATTCAAACATTCGGCAAACCGAACACAGTCTGATTTTGTTAGTGGTAGAGATTCAGCATAGAGATTAATTTGTGTGGCTGTTAGAGACGCTCAATGTTCATCCCTTTCCACCTCATCCCTTTCCCAAGCATCTTCGTTAGAGACTTCCAAAGGGAAGCTTTTTCATGTATCAGAGAGAGAGAGAGAGAGAGAGAGAGAGAGAGAGAGAGAGAGAGAAAGAGAGGTGGGGGGGGGACCCACTATCATAGCTTTTGGTGCATCATGAGAACAGAAGTCTTAGCTAGTGAGATGATTTAGTAGGTAAAGGCACTTACCACCCAAAACCTGATAATCTGAGTTCAACCCATGTAAAGGTATAAGGGGAGAATTGATTCCATAAAATCATCCTCCGACCTCCACACTGGTCATGGTGCACACACATCACACATACACCACACACACACACACACACACACACACACACAATACACCACACACACAAATCACATCACACATCACATCACACACACCATACCCACACCACACATACACACATACACATCACACACACACACATCACATATCACATACATGCACACCAGACACACATACATAAACTAATAATAATAACTTTTAAAAGAAATCTTAAATCAAGAAACTGCAGGTTCTGAAACTGTCAATCAAATGGGGAAGGCAAAGCCGTCTGCAGATAGTTTTTTTTCCCTAATCACTATCACACAGAAGAAAGTTCATACTGAGCTTATATAAGCACCAGAGATCCTCCGTATTATACTCAAGATGGTCTAGAAAGGACAGGTGACAGCGATTATGCAAATCTACATTTGAAATATGCTGGAGGATGTCTCCCAGTGAGGGCAGACACAGTCGCCTGAAGTTCTCCTGCTTCACCCAAAGACCAAGCCTTTACTAGAGGTGACACGGGCATTCTGACCCTCTGTGCCCTGTACTCAGACCCAAACCTACAGCAGGAATCACTCTGCTGCTCAGAATCCTTCCTTGCTTTGTAAAAACAAGAACAAAGCCCTCTTACCTACCTTTGTGTTTCTACTTTCAAATATTAAAAAAGAAAAGTAGATCTTCTCATTGGACAGAGTAGAATGGGAGCGCGGGGGGTCTATATTGAACTAGGTAGAAACACACATTTTGCCTGCCAGTCACTTTGAGGTTTAGACGTTTGGCTGAGGCTAAAGTATATTGCATACATGTGTATAATATCCTAAAAAGACTTTGAAAAAAGGAGGCCAAGGATTATACAACACTGGGCTAAGGACAGCTCTCTGATGGGCTAGAGATGTCTTCTGTTGTACCAAATGCAGACATCCATGGTGTCTATAGGATTCTGCTGTGGGGGAACATGTCACTAGAATCATCTGTATTGTGTGTAGTGTCACTTTGGGCGATATCTATTAACAGCTAGTTTTTTATGTGAAACAAAAACTTCCTAACTCTGAGTAAGATTGGCATAGAAACTCTATCCGATACCAGAAGGCAAAAAACGCCTTTGGGAACTGACCTTGATTTTGAATGTTGCCCTTAAAAAATTCATTATGGAAAAGAAGGGGCCTGAAGGAGTTCCTTCCAGAATATTAAATAGCTCTCACCAAGCCCAATTAGGTCATAACTGAATTGAGTGCAAAGCATCCCCATTTACAGGACACACGGAAATGTCAGAGTGCTTTTGGCAGCCCTCAAATGGGAGGTGCACCTCACCCCGGGAGGCTGGGCTCCATGGGGGCATGCAGAGACTCAGGAGGCAGGCACGACTCTCTGAGGAGCACTTCGGGTGAAGAATGACATGGCCATGGGTGTTTTAAGATGTACTTCAAATAGCAACTTAGAGATCAAATTCTGAAGTAGGGCAGTTTGCAAGGGACCACAAAGAAGGAGTAAATCAAGAGATCTTAAGCCAATGAATGTGATTTCTTGGCTCACAGGTATGGGGAGCAGGGATGGTGATTTAAAAAAAAAAAAAGATCTAGGTTGAATTAATAAAAGTGTAGGTCAAAGGATCTTTAAACTTAAGGAAGGAAATTAATTTCATGCCAGACATGTTGAATTTGAAATAACTATTTAGGACATGCAGTAAACAATAGAAAATGTGACTCACGTTAGGTCTTGAAAGAGAAGCAAGTTCTGAGGACAAGGCCTTAGGAGTCACACATACAGAACTGTACTGGGTAGCTTTTCTGTCAGCTTGACACAAACTAGAGTCACCTGGGAAGAAGACTAGCAGTTGAGGAATTGCTCCAGCAGCCTGATCTTTAAGAGAGTCTTACATGCATTTTGTTGATTAATGACTGGTGTAGGCAGGCCCTGTCTACTATGGGTGGCACCATTCCTTACCAGGCAGTCCTGGCTTATGTAAGAAAGCAGACCAAGCAAGCCAGTCAGCAGCATTCTTCCTTGACCTCTGATTCTGCTCCTGCCTCCAGCTCCCTGCCTTGTGTTCCTGAGTAGACTTCCCTTCCTGATGACTAAGCTGTACGCTGAAATAAACCCTTTCAGCTCCAAGTTTCTGCTGCTTATTGTGTCATCACAGAAATGGAAGTCAAAGTCTGACAAAATGGTGGAGTTCAACAGAAAAGCAAAAGTGATCCCAAGGGAAAAGTCAGGGACACGTGCTTGGTTGGAGGCCCGCAGGCATCTAAATGCAATAACTGAACAGATAGAGTGATTCGTTCATCATGCAACATGTGGTCAGCCGTCTCTCCCTTCTATTTGTAGAGAGGCTTTGCCTTCTGTGAAAAATGGTAATGGGTAAAAAAGAAAGGCATTCGCCATCATCTGAAAGACATGAGCATAACAGTGGAAAGATGGCTGTCAGAGGTCTCTGGCTGATTGGCTGGAAACAGTGCAGTGCAAAGGGAAAGCAGGTGTGGGATAATAAACAACCTTGCACCCCTCACCACTGAGGTCTCACCACCCAGACTCTGCCCCTCCTCCTCACTCTCATCTCTCTTCTCTGACTTCACCTTCCAATGGTAGCATGATTGATGCTGTGTGCTGAGTTATCTACGCCAACACAACCTGATATTCACTCAAACACATGTAGATGCTGCTTTCATCTTATCTTTAGACAGAGTCAACATTAAAACCGCCACACTGAACCAAATTCCCTCTATGTAAATGGGCCTTGTAAGACTCATTGGAAGTCCCAAGAAAACTACAGGCCAAAGGAAAGGAAAAGACAGTCAGCCTTGATCTGCCTTCACTCACATGACACCAGCATATCTACAGCAGCAGGCTGCCTACTTGCTCTGCATCTATTGTACAGATGGCAGAATCGGTCTTTCAGAGGAACCCTGACAAAGCCAGGCAGGCTCAAACCAAAGCCTCAGGTGGAAAACACAAGGTAACTGTTACCACCACATGACTGCACGCAGATGATCACATCTGCTCTGATTTCAATACAGCCACGACTATGTCACTTCCTGAGGACAATGTTCTACGGCACACATGGGGTACAGTTCACATTGACACCTAGGAAGCCTACCCACACCTGTTGGCCACATCTGCCAGGTGTGGCATTGCTTCCCAACCAACTACAAAGTACAGCATACAGCAGTTAGCATCGGCATAAATCTGGCATGAAAGGGCGGTCAGAGCTAAGAGAACTCCCAGGGGCCTTAGATGTGAACAGGCTTCAGAGAGCCACACTGAGGATACCTATCACTTCCTAGATGAGAATCTCCATTTTATGAGCCATAGCATTAATTGTCATTTCAGCCAATTATTTGGGATTATCAGGCCAAAGCAGCTACTTGGAGTAGACATTCATAACAGTCTGTTATCTTCAGCTTAAAGAGCTGCTCAAATATTTGCCCAGCAGGATGGCAGAGCATTGATCTCATCACCATTGCCTTCCTTGTGTCTTTGCTACTCATCACTGCTCATTGCTACTCATCGCTGCTCCTCACTGCTGATCTATGTTATTTCTCTTGCCATCAAATGACTTGATACATCTATCTGATCCTCTTCCCTCTGTATAATATCTCAATTTAGAAAGAAATATCAACAAACAGCCTCCTGTGCTGAGGGTGCTTTTATGGTGGAAACCGCAATGGCGTAGTCAATTACCTCATTGCTATGATCAGTATATCTTAACTCAGTGGTTAACCTCTGAGAAACAAAAGTCCTGAGGAAAGCAAGTGATGTCATACATACACACACACACACACACACACACACACACACACACACACACACGTACTTATATATGGCTTATTATGGGCTTTGTGTTTTCAGTTTAGTCACTGATCCATTTGCCCTCAGGACACAACTGTTGAAATGAAATTATTCTACTTGCATTCTTGTTAATGGGAACCATAACTCTAGCCAGCAACCCTTTGTGGTACAAAAATCTACACCTCCCACCGATCACTCACAAAGCTTAGAAACGTCTTATAGTCAAAATAAGTTTCCCTCGTAAGGCAATGGAGCGTGTGACCTTTTCATGATTAGCCATAATTTTGGGGTGCATGGTGAAATTGATCCATCACTTGGCAACCTCAGAGGTAAAACACAGACTAATCCTACAACATTTTGCTCTATGTAATTTATATGGTGCCACCTGGCAACTAGGCTGTTTGCATTCTTGACTGTAATTTAAAAGTGTTACAAACCCCTGTTACATCCCGGGGAGAATATTTTAATAATCTCTTTAATCTCTCTAGCATAATGTTACCCAGAACCATTCTTTACTACAAGCCAAACCAAATAGGCCTGCACAAGAGGTCTAGTCATTTCTACACCTCTTGTCCTCTAATGACTATGCTTCAACAAAGCAAATGCTCTAAGATTGGGGTTAAGTAAAATAAGACACCTTTCGCGTGCTCTCCTGTTGAAACAGCCTATGAGCTAAAACTAACAAACCCTTCTGTTAGTCATGACAGAGAGGCAGGATCCGGAGCCCCAAATATAAGCCCATGTACTGATCTGATCACAAAGAGAAGTGGTTTTTAACCTGTGGGTCACGATCACCTTCGAAGGTCAAATGACCCTTTCACAGGGGTCGTATATTAGATATTTTACATTATGATTCATAACAGTAGCAAAATTTCAGTTATGAGATAACAAAAAATAATTTTATGGCTAGCATCACCACAACATGAAGAACTGTATTTAAGGGTAGCAGCTCTAGAAGGTTGAAAACCACTAAGAGCCTCTTGCTTCAGCACCATGGACAGGTCCCCGACTTTTCTGGGACTTCCTTACTAGGTCTGCAAAAAGTAAGTCCCGAATCCCACTGCCTCCCACTATGGTAAATTGGGTCAAGCCAACTTTGTGCCTCGATTTTTTTCTTGCCCTTTGGCATAGGTTTGTGTGCCAGCCAACACCACCCACTTTAAATCTGAGTTCCACTCTGGTCCCTCAGTGGCTTGTGTTCTGAATGCTTGTGCCCCAGTTAGTAACACGACCTGGAAAACTGGAAAACTCAGGAGATGGGTGAGACCTAACGAAAAGAATCATTCGGTGCAGGTCTTGGAATGTTATAGTTTGAACCTGGCTCTGGTCATTTTTTTTCTTCCTTATTACCTACTCCTCCATAATACAAGAATCCTCCTCAACAAGTTCCACCACCACGCACTCTCCCATGTCATCCCCACCACGATGGACTGGAGCCCTCTGAAGTGGTGAAGAGAAAGACTTACTTCTCATAATGTGTTTCTGTACGGATGTGGTCACAGTGGCACCAGGGTAAATAGTAAGATCTTCCCATAGTAGGCGCTACACCTTGCCTGGGCAGGGTCTAAGTAGAGTTGGCCTTGAACATGGGAGTTTCAGGTGAGTCAGCCTGAGGGCACAAGTGGGGGAGAGCCAGGCCTGTTTCTTATCTGCTGTGCAGTGGCATGGATAAAGGAGGGAGCCTCCTCTCCTCCCTCATTCCTTGCCATCTATGGCAGGCAAGAGAACTGGTCTTGGGGTCATTAGAGTAGGAGAACTGGCCACATCTCTCACCAACCGCAACACTCAAGAGAACAGGTTCTGTACCTCACCTGGGCAGCAGGATAGAGCTGACCCTGGTTGAGAGAGTTGCCAGTGAACCAGCCCTGAGAGCAGGAGACCAGCAGGCTGACCATCCCCAACACCTCTCAGGCCCAGATCTAGGGCTTTGAATTGGTCCACCCCCAATATCTACCCTACTGATAAACTGCTGGAGTGCATGAAGGGGTCATTTCTACAGCTCCAAAATTATGTTATCTCCATGACACAGGATAACAAGGGGATTTCAGAGAGAATCCCAGTGAAGTTACAGTATTGATAGAATAGCAGAAGCCAGAGGCCTTGAACCAGACCCATAACTTGTTGCAATGTACATTTGCAAGCAAAGATGGGAGGACAAAAGAATATGTTGTGGGACACCCTGTGACATACTACAGCCTCCATGATGAGATTTTGTTTTCTTTCTTGTGGAAGGAAAAGTTGCAAGGATGGAGGGCAGGTACTAGGGGAGGAGGAGATGAGTGGGATCAGGGATGCATGATTTGAAAGTCACCTACAAAAAATAGTTTTTAAAATATCAACTTCCACATTTTCTGTATCCATTCCTCTGTTGAAGGGCATCTGGTTTGTTCCCAGCTTCTGGCTATTATAAATAAGACTGCTATGAGCATAGTGGAGCACGTGTCCTTGTTATGTGTTAGAGCATCTTTTGGGTATATGCCAAGGAGTGGTATAGTTGGGTCCTTAGGTAGAACTATTTCCAACTTTCTGAGGAACCGCCAGACTGATTTCCAGAGTGGTTGTACCAGTCTGCAATCCCACCAACAATGGAGGAGTGTTCCTCTTTCCCTACATTCACTCCAGCATCTGCTCTCACCTGAGTTTTTTCTTAGCCATTTTGACCTATGTGAGGTGGAATCTCATTTTGATTTGCATTCCCCTGATGATTAAGGATGTTGAGCATTTCTTTAAGTGCTTCTCAGCCATTCAAGATTCCTCAGTTGAGAATTCTCTGTTTAGCTCTGTGTCCCATTTTCAGTAGGGTTATTTGGCTCTCTGGAGTCTAACTTCTTGAGTTCTTTGTGTATATTGGATATTGTCCCTCTACCAGATGTAAAGTTTTTTCCCAATCTGTAGGTTGCTGTTTCGTCTTATTGACAGTGTTCTTTGCCTGACAGAAGCTTTTTAATTTTATGAGGTTCAATTTGTTAATTGTTGATCTTAGAGCATGAGCCATTGGTGTTCTAGTCAGGAAAATTCCCCCTGTGCCCATGTGTTTGAGGATCTTTCCCACTTTGTCTTCTATTAGATTCATCATGTCTGGTTTGATGTGGAGGTCCTTAATCTACATGGACTTGAGCTTTGTACAGGGTGATAAGCATGGACCGATCTGCATTCTTCTACATGCTGACCTCCAGTTGAACCAGCACCATTTGCTGACTTCACAAAATTCACAGGCAAATGGGTAGAACGTGAAACTACCCTCCTGAGTGAGGTACAGGTATGTACTCCCCGATAAGTGGATATTAGACAAAAAGAAGCCCTGAATATCCATTATACAACTCACAGACAATGTGAAGCCCAAGGATAAGGAAGACCACACCGAAGTGTGGATGCTACAGTCCTACTCAGAAGGGGGAGGAAGACAATCTCGGAAAATAGAGGGAGAGAGAAGTCTGGGAAGGAAAGAGGGGGGAGGGGGGCCAGTTCAGATACAGGAGGAGATGGGGGAGAAGTACAGAGGGTCAGGAATTTGAAAGGAGGTGTAGTAGTAGGAGAGGGGGAATTTGGGGGAACCACTAGAAAGTCCCAGATGCCAAAGACCCAAAAGGTTCCCAGGACCCAACAGGGAGGACATTAGCAGAAATACCCAACAAAGGGGAGATAGAACCTGTAGAGACCATTTCCAGTGGATAGGCATGGCCCCCAGTTGAGGGATGGGGCCACCCACCCACCTCAAAAATATTAACCCAGAATTCCTCCTGTCAAAAGGAAATGCAGGGGCAAAGAGTGGAGCAGAGACTGAAGGAAAAGCCACCCAGATACTGCCCCATCTAGGGATCCATCCCATCTGCAGACACCAAGCCTAGACACTATTGGTGATGCCAAGAAGCACTTGAACCTGGTATAGCTATTCCCTGAGAAGCTGTGCCAAACCCTGACCAATACAGATTTGAATGCCTGCAGCCAACCATAAGACTGAGCGCAGGGATCCCAAGGGAGAAGTTAAGGCAAGGACTGAGGAGCTAAAGGGGTTTGCAACCCCATTTGAAGAACCAACCAGACCCCCCCCAAAGCTCCCAGGGACTAAACCACCAACCAAAGAATACACATGGAGGGACACATGGCTCCAGTTGTATGTGTAGCAGAGGATGACCTTATCTGGAAGCAATGGGAGAAGAGGCCCTTTGATCCTATGGAGGCTCAATGCCCCAGCATAGATACAGGTGGGTAGCCGGGGAGCATCCTCATAGAGGCTGGAGGAGGACATAGGAGGTTTTCAGAAGGGAAACTGGGAAGGGAGATAACATGGAAATGTAAATAAATAAAATACCAATAAGAAGTTAAAGAAAATCTGCTTCCCAAAGATAAATAGTAGAAATAAAGAAAACTGGATAATTTTAGCCTAACCTCCTATCAGAGCAAAATCAAGCTATCTATTTCCTCATGTGCCCACCCAGCAGCCCCATACCCTAACCTATTGCACCCCTATAGGGGACATTTCACATTCAAACTGTTGTGCCCAGATTGCAAAAACCCCAAAGAGACCACCAGGAACCACAACTCCAATGTAAGCGCATGAGCATCTCTATTCAAGCTCACGAGCCTGGGCCACAAATCCTGATGCAGCAAGAAGGTGACTCCAAGATTTAGGTGAAATGGGTTTATAAAGAAAAAACTACAAGTGGGGGTTTCAGAGCCTTGGCATTACCTGAGAGGGTAAAGGAATGTTGATCTTTAAGCTAATTGGTTTGTTTGCAACTCCTGGTTAAACCACAAGGAGGGAGCTTACATCAAAAAAGGAGCATCTTGACCTGGGAAAGACTTATGCTTTCTTAGCCCACTCTGTTGTTATCAGCCAGCTATATCTAGTTTGCTACTGCCAGGGACATTTCGTGATTGTTCTCTGAGCTAACAGGTTTTTAGGTCAGTTTACAATCCCCATCACCCCACCTCCTTATCTTTATTGATAAAATTATTAAATTTAAATGATACGTATTACAGGATTGACCTATAAACAAGTCCATGATGTATTTTCTTAATTGGTGATTGCTGTGGGAGGGCTAAGTTTACTGTGGCTGGAGCCAACCCTGGGCTGGGCTTCCTAGTTTCTATAAGAAAGCAAGTTAAGATCATTGACTGCTCTTCCAGAGGTCCTGAGTTCAAATCCCAGCAACCACATGGTGTCTCACAACTATCTGTAATGGGATCTGGTGCCCTCTTCTGGTGTGTCTGAAGACAGCTATAGTGTCTATACAATAAATACATCTTAAAAAAAAAAAAAGAAAGCAGGTTGCACAAGCTTATAATCAAAGTTTCTCTGTGGATTCTCTGTGGTTTCTACTTTAGTTCCTGCCTCCAGGTTCCTGCCCTGATTCCCCTCAGTGATGGACTGTTACATGGAGATGTGACATATATGAACCCCCCTTCCTCTCCAAGTTGTTTAGGCTATGATCTTTATTATAGCAAGAGAGACCTAAGACAAAAACCATAACTAGTGCTAAGAAGATGATTAAAACTGACGTAAGGACAGAATTCTTTATTTTTTGAGGAGCTAAGCAATAGATATAAAGTCTCTGTTTCCAAAGAGGGAGAAGAAAAATGAATCCCCACTGGTGTGTGTTAAGATTATGTTAACCTTGTATAATAGCACTCAGTCCAGAGCTGGCTTAGCTGGTTTTCCCAATGGAACCTTGTCAACACATAAAAATTTACAAATGTATAAATATATTACAGGAGAAATTATATTTAAGAGTTTCTGAGAAGATAGAGCTAGAGAGATAGGTCCATGGTTAAGAGCACTGACTGCTCTTTCAGAGGACCCGAGCTCAATGCTCACAACTATCTGTAACTACAGTCCCTAGGGATCCAATGCTCTCTTCTGGACTCCTCAAGTACCAAGCACACAAATGGTGAATAAGTGTGTATGTAGGAATGTATGTAATGTATGCAAAACACCTATTATAAATAAAATAACACCACTTTTTCCTGGTGTAGCACTTACTCTCCAATGCATGTGTAAGCAATGAATCAGAACTGGTTTTCTCATTTTTCAGATCAGAGAATGATAAATATATTCACCCCAAGTGTCATACTGAAGTAAAAAAAAAAAGTGATCTAGTTATTCATTTTATTTCTCTGGATAAAGGGCAGCATGTTGGAGACCAAAAATATAATAAAAGTTTATTCTTTACTGAATTATTTTTACGGCAAAAGAAAAATTAATCTTATGGTTTCAAGAGAAAGAACAAATACAGAGGTGGTGTACAGTTCCCTTTGTGCCCGAGACAGAGACTCTAGAACCTGACTGGGCAATGTGTAAATTAACCTCTGCTGTCCCTGAGGCTCTTCCTCACTGCTGGGCTCTTGGCCAACGAGCTCAAGTTCTAGACTCCTCTGGGAAAGTTAACAGGAACTGGGGAGAGCAGCATTTGAGCCAGTCCATTCTACTTACCAGACAGTACTTGGAAAGCTTCCTGTGAGTGCAGAGAGAAAAATTAAAATTCATTATGCAAGATGAGGTAATTGGGACATGTCTGGTGATAGACTAACATTTAGCGTCACAATTTCAATGCTGGAAGTGAAGAGGATAAAAATATTTTTGTATGTATTTTAGAGAGGTCCTCAAGATAATCTACTGCAATTATTCACTCCTGTCTTTATATAGAAATTTTACTTCTTGAGGTCAGATTCGAAAATCTTCACTACTCACTGAAAAGTTTGTAGTCGAATTTGTCAAAAATGTTCGCAAGACCTTAAGCTCCTGCCTTATTCGACACAGTATGTTCGTAGTAATAAAATGAAAGTCTTGACAAGTAAGATTAGAAGAGGCTGATAGATACTGGCGTGGAAAAGATTTGTATTCCAGATACACAATACTGGGCGCGTTCCCTGTGGAGCCAACCAATATGCACCCTATCATCTGCCCCATATATGTTCTGTTTACTCAGTCGACAAACTCCCTTCAGTCACCTCAATGTCAGGCACTGTACTATAGGTAGCTGAGGATACGAGTATGAAGTAAGTCTAGATCCCTGGATGATATTCAAATAGCCACAGGCTAGCAGTAAGGATGGAATGGAGATTTGGGGCCAAATTCTAGCTCCTCCAGATCTATACAGAAGCTAGCTTGTTCGTTCTTTGCAACTATACGGAGCGGTCCAATTCTGCCAAGCGACGCAGAAGTAAAACTGAAGTGGCACCTGTCCTCGCGACACAGAGTTGGTAAAGACAGAAAGATCCGATCCTCAGCCTTAAGTCACCTGCCTTGACTCGACCAGGCTGTGTGGATTTGATCCTATCTCTTTGTCTTTCTGTATTCTAGTCTCTCCATCTTTAAAATGAATGTAACCCGTTTCCAGCACTTAGGTCTCACATGGTGACCTAAGCTGTCCAGCTGAGACATAAAAACAACAGTGTTTCTCTCCTGAGCCAATTATAAAGACTCGGTGACTTCCATGAGGCCATTTGGAGAGATGATTTGATCCTGAGGGCTCTAATATAGCCAGTGTTTAATCCACTGGCATGTTCAAACTCTGAACGGACTGTTGGATAAACCAGTAAGCAGTGGAGCCCGATTGGAGGAATTACAGAGATGAGGACATGTCCTCAGGGGCTGTCTCCTATGATATCTCCTACCTGGCCTGACCGTTGTGTTAGAATGGCAGCTTGTATCTGGACAGATCACACCAAGCCAGCACAGTTTCACGGGAGAGGTTTATTGGGGAAGGACGGGACAAAGATAGGCGATGAAGGAGGAAAAAAGGAGAGCGAAGGCCAGAGGACTCTGCCTTTTATTTGGGCCGTGATAGAATCACACACCCTACTGCACACAGGTAAAGGCAAGCAGGTGAATGCTGGGAATGTATGATGGTTGCCATGGCAACAGCTGCACAGGTCCTTAACGCCTGTGTGTGACGTCATCACTGGATTCAAGGGCTGTAGGCTCAGATGCCAACACGGACTGTGTACCGATACTGCTTTGTTCTGCTTCTGATCCAGCATGAAGTGAACAGTGCTCTCCACGTTTCCACCTCCAAAATGACCTGTCTACCTACAAACCCAGAAACAATGGAGCTGCAGACAATGGACTGGGATCTCTCCAACCATGAGCCAAAATAAATCCTTCCTCCCTAAGTATTAAATATTTCCCTCAGGCAGTTTATCACAGCCATTTCCTGTGTGTGTGTGTGTGTGTGTGTGTGTGTGTGTGTGTGT
Source organism: Rattus norvegicus (assembly GCF_021556685.1). Lineage (NCBI taxonomy): Eukaryota > Metazoa > Chordata > Mammalia > Rodentia > Muridae > Rattus > Rattus norvegicus. The sequence goes on from NC_141540.1 coordinate 72,165,214, forward strand.
GTGTGTGTGTTCTGACTAACACAATAACTCACTGCAGCCAGGTCACGATGACTCTTTGCAAGGTCCCCAACACATGTTCTCATAACTCTTAACTGCCCTGGTCAGAAAAAAAAAAAAATCCAGAGATGGCTTCTTGAGGTCAATTTCAAGAAACTGAGTCTTTTCTCTGGACCACGTGTATCATCATGGAAAACAAGTGGGGTTAGTAGATCCTCCTGAGAAGTAGCACAGGTGAGTAGGACCTTAAAGCAAAGTGACACCAAGAGGCCTCTGATAAACTGTTCCCAATGTTTGTAGACGGTGGTGTGGAAGAGAAAAAGCAAAAGAGGCCCAGTGCCCTAGGCACATTGGTTTGTTCTCTAAACCTCTGGCTTCTGTCTCTGATTCACTGATCTGCCTTCTTATGGATCATGTTTTGTGACTTATGAGCAAAATCTCCTCAGCCTCAGTGAGGCTACCTGGGGATGAGGTTTACCATTTTTCCCTCCAGTGAAAAGCTGTGATGATCAAGCAAGCAGACCAGATGGGACGAATAAAGGTGGGGAGAGGAGGGAGTATCAGTGGTCAGTGATTAGACTTGCAACTTGCCCTCCTGACTGTGGTAGTTCTTAGCTCTTTCCTGAGGTTATAGAATGAACTTTGACCTCACATCTTAATTAGCACAAAAACTAAATTAACTAGAAAATAAGGTGCATGTAGATGGCCAGTTGAATTTCTACCTCATCCGCAACAACCGTTTATATCATTTAAGGTGATCCTGTTCCACAGTGGTTTTGCTAATGGGAGGAATCCTTTCCAAGAACCTAACAATGACACGTCAACGTCTCCCTCCAGAATTATGAAAGTATGAGCCCCTTTTAAACAACCGTAGTTGCACGTCAGGAAATCCAAACAAATGTGTAGTTAAGAGTGATTGTTATACCTTAGGGGCTTCGTTTATACAAGACAGATTAGCGAGATGCCAGCCTCATTATACATGAAAGTCGTTTGTTTTTCTGTGAAGACAGTGCAGCCTGAGTCCTGGGCTTGCAGTTCAGAAAGGGAGGGAATGTGAAGGTGCAGCTCTGTTATGACATTCATCTTCACGAATACGGAAAGGAATGAATGATTATCCTCCTCTTTATAAGCTAGGGGGAATTGTCAGAACAAATTTAGGCCTTGGTGTGCATTGTGATGTGAGCACTGGGGAGCCCAGGAGAGCTGGCTTTAACCCTTCTGCCGACAGAAAGGAAACCAGAATTCTATGTCCTCTGGACCCCAGTCACTTATCTGTTGACACAATGGCAGAGATGATATGACCTCCCAGCTCACCAGATCACTGACCAGCAGGAGCCTCGGTGAATTTTCCCCTAATTCGACTTTCTGTAAATAGTCAAGTATCTTCTATGCAGTCACACTTAACCTGAGCTCCCAAACCAAGTGTAGATATCAAATCCTTGTGCTTTGTACAGTTTTTGCACATTTATTGTAAGCTAGCCTTTTTTTCACATCACTCACTTTTGCCTAGGATTGCACCAGGTGAATCCCACTGACAGTAAGCTCTTGGGTCTGACGGAGGGTGCCACCACTCGGTGGTCACAAGCCTAAGTGGTTTTCTAAAGTAGTTCACTGTCACAGCCTTGTGAAGACACACCCGGTCTACCAGCTTCAGATGGATCCTCGCAGAGTTAACACCTATGTTAAAATGTCTATGGACTAGCCACTGACAGCCCACTGAGTATAAGGAATTACAGCCTCTTTAGGGCTTACCAAGGTTCTTCTTAGAGATACAAGATCCCTTAAAAAGGAGACAGGAAATACTGAAAAGTGAAAGCAGGTGGTCACTCTAAAACACCCCGTGCTGAAATAGCATTTATTAGTGGAATGGTTATGAGTTAGGGTATATGTTCTAGTCCTCCTTGTCATATGCATTATCTGGCTAAAGTGATATGCTAGTGTAAAGCAGTTGGAGGCCACAATTGGAATAAAAAATACTTCAATCTTAAACATCAATTTCTTTGCCACGAGATAAAGTGAAGAGGAGTTGGTATATGGAGAGTAACTCAGCCTTTTTTCCAGGTCCAACTTCATCATTCGGGTCTTGACCAAACAGCAGCCCATGTCTGAGTCCCTGTGTGCAGGTGGTTGTCCAAGTTAGACGTCTGTCTCTGCCATCCCCCAGATCCTGTCTTCTCATCTCTAGCATTTGAACTCTATTTCTATCCCCCCTTTTCCTGCTTCCTGCCTCAAACCTTTGGCTGGAATTATTCTGTTTGAACTTTTTCCTTTATGTCTTACTTGTGGAAGCTTTTCCTCAGCTTAGTGTATCGGTCCGGGTTAGGTTTGTACTCGAGTGGTTGCATGGAGGCCCTCTGTTTCCTTCTCACTGGTAAAATGGATATTCCTTCCATCTCAAAAGCAGATGTTAAATATTAAAATAAGCCATGTTTTCTTCGCCTAGTGAAGAGCCAAATTTGCAGCCGGGCCTCAGTAAATGCTAGCCCGCTGCCTCATTCCAAACCCTACCCTTGCTCTCGCTGACATCTCCACCTTCGGATTCCCAGTCTGAACGACACCCATGACAAGAACGCTGCAAAGATGAATTCTAGGAAGACAAGCTGCTGTGTGAGACTTGGCATGTCTCGGTCGCTGCAAAACTCCTCCCACAGGCAAAACAGCAAAGTAATCTCATTCAATGGCAGGAGACAAGAGGAGGTGGCACAGGAAATAGAATTGTACAAGGTGAGTTGATAGACAGACTTCTAGCCTAGGCAATTGATTGGACCAAAGTGCCCTGGGCTGAGATGGGCTGAAGGTGGGACAAATGGAAGATTTGGGGATGGAAGACAATGAGTTTCACTTGGAAGTCGATGGGTCAAGTTTTAGACATAGTCACCTTCAGCTCTGCAGCCCTCTAGTAACCCCACAAACCAATAGTCATCTATTGAACGTGCACTCCTAAAGATTTAATTTGCAGCTGGGCAAGTGGTACCTGCTTGTGATTCCGGTACTCTGAAGGTTGAGGCAAAAGGACCAAAGAGCCCAGGAGTGAGGCCAGCCTGGTCTATATAGCAAAGACAAGAAAGAAACCTCACTTAAAACCAAGTCCTTATTTGCCTGTGGACTTCCATTTCCACGGGCTCCGTTTTGTCCCTGGGAAAGCGTGTCAGCAAGTGTGCTCGTTAGGGTTATTAATGATAGATTTTCTAACTCATTCTTCAGAGAATGATGACTGTCAATCCTGAAATTTGTCTGCGCTGTCTGTCACAGCTTCTACTTGATTCTGTTTATCGTTTCTGAGTTTAGTTGTAGGCTTGTGCAGAGGGATACAATAGCTTCTTTAAAACCACTTGTGAGCATCCCAGTAATGATCACATTGAACACTGTGGCTTTTAACATGAGCCATGGAGTCATGCTCAAAGAAGTTTACATGCATACAAAATCTTCTCTGCTCCCTGTCCCCATACCATACCTCCAACCCCCTATGCGCATGTACACATGTACACACACACACACACACACACACACACACACACACAACTTTAAAACCTGTAAGTGATTTAAATCCTCTGGCTCTGCAGGCGTCCTCTCCATAAGGCACCAATCATCTTTAAAACACCAGCAAAATTACTCGCAACTTTGTGGATTGAGCTCCGCTAGAGTAGTTGCTACAATGTTATATTCTAAAGACATTTAACTTCCATACTAAGTAATCTCAATCTTCAGGGTGGGTTTCTTTAGTTTTATCTGAAGGACAACAGAGGGAGTTAAGTCTTGAAAACTTTATCGGACTCTCGAAAAACCCTGCTCACTGGTGTGTCTTCTGGAATAACTGACAGATATAATAATCCCCCCAAACTCGACTCCAAGAAGATGAGACATTAATACTTTACGAATGTTCCTGTTACTGTTTGCCTCTCCAGACATGAAGTTTTTACATAATTTTAAGCACTGCGTTTTAACCACAGTGAAGGCCTGTGGGGTGTTGTTGGGCTTCAGTATACACTGGAAGCCTGAAGACGGTGGTTCTAATATCAGTGAAGGGATCGGCGGTGGCAGCAACAACAGAAAAGATGAACTTTCCAGCAACAGTGAGGCAAGCAGTACAGGAAGGAAAAAAATCGAAAACATTTTTCTTCCACGCCATTCTCTCTGGGCACTACCAGAAGCTGCTGCTCCCATTTGGGATGGGTCTTCTCACATCAACGTAAGGCCACCAGACAAGCCAACTAGATGTAGATAATCCCTCTTCCCAGGTGCCTCTTGGTTGTGACAAGTTGATGATTAAAACTACCCATCACGGCCTCCTTAACCAATACTCTGACACTATTATCTGAACAGCCTTTTGCTTTAATTAGATTAGCCACGTTCTGTGACCACGGAAGAAAAGTGAAGCTCTCCAACAGCTAGCTTGCGTTAATTTCATGTGTTCCTGTGAGATCTGCTTTTTGTACCACCAGCAAACGTAGTAGAAAGTTAAGTTCTCTCTTTAAAGACAAGGGAGGAACCACTTCAGTGCACAATAATTGAAATGTATTGATGGTGTTAATTATTTTAGTTCATATGTTCTCTTTTGTAGTTTTAAAAGCTTGAGCGCACTCATACTAAAGGAGAGACCTGATTTTTAAACAAAACTAGTTCCTTCTTTAGGCGAAAGATGTCATCAAAGGGGCAATTATCTTTATCTATAAATAGAAATTCCATATAATACAACCTATTAATAAATGTATTGATCTCCCCCTTTCTACTTCTGCGGTCTGTTTTTAAAGCTGCCTTATATGTATTTTAAATACTCGGGTCTTGGGTTGCATTTGGGGAAACATACATATCAAGAAACTACATTTCCCCAGATATTGAAGTGTTCTGGTCCCCAGAAATCTATTTCACACACATTATAGTCCAGCATTTAACCAACTGCAAGAGATGTAAAGGGAAGAAGTTAAAGAAGGTGAACTGGCAGTAACCACTCAATGAAAAAGACTGCTTTCAGACCAGAAATAATTTTGCCTGGTTTTTAATTAAAAGTACAGACTCGAACCTGATCAAGAGCATCAGTAATTACAGAAATAAATGCCCTTTCCTCTCCTCACCACACCCCTTTCCCCCCAGTCACAGTATCAGATCCTACAGAAGCCCCTTTCCTCTCGCCTTCCCACACCCCTTCCTGTTCACATTATCCGTACACTGTGAAATAATTGGCTTCAGCAGCAAGGCTGGTCTGCCCAGAAGCTGGCATCTCCAATCTTCTTACCAAGACGTGGATAAGGCTGAAAAAAGGAAGGAAATGGGGAGACACGAGATATTTGAAATGAGACTCTGCAACGCAATAAAAGCAACCTGCGGTTGCTGTGTTAACTCACTCAGAGACCCCAACTCTTAATTTTGAGGGTACAAAGGCCTCTGAAAGATGCTGGTGAGTGAGGCGTGTTATAAATCCTGAATATGTACATGTGTGGAGTGCCATTAGGAAATGCTGGTTCTGAGAAGGCAGAGATGTCTCTGACTCCATCAGCATCAGAAGTCTCTGGTTTAGTTCTTATGTGAACGTGGGTCTGCGGACCGCAGAAAGCACAGTCACCGGAGCAAGATAGCCAGTCACAGAGCCCTGCAGTCAGGAGGCCGAGAGAGGTGAACACTGCCTCTCCATTTGCTTTTCTCCTCCTGCTCAGGCTTGGTCCCCAGCCCGTGGAAGGGTGTCCCCATATTTAGAGTCTTCCCACATCAATTAGCCTAATCTAGAAACTCTTCCACAGACAGCCGTTTCCTAGGTGATTTTAGACCCTGTCAAGTTGACGGGCAACAGTCACTATCACAGATGATCGCCTCTTCTGGATAACTCTCAATCAAAATGTTATTGAATGAGTAAATACTGGGACTCCTTTTCACGCAGAACAACAGAGGGCTGTGTGACCACGATATGCTGAGGGTGTGAGGGTCGCACTTCCACTACCAGCTTATAAGAGATGCTTGTTTGTAACGTTTGCTTTTCTTTTTGTTTTATAGCTTATACATGACTTTGTGTATTCTTTTGTGCCCAACTCCTCCCCTGGCCCAGCACTAATACAATCCCTAGCAAAGTAGAAACACTCAATAAATTTTTGCGAATTAATGAATACATAAAATTTCCAAGAGGAATGTTATAGCTTTCTTGGGAAAACAACACCAAAAAAATGTTTTTTTTTTCTTCTTTTGCAGGGTATGCACAGAGTGGAATAAATAATATAATTAGGAAAAACAATGAACACTGAGCCCCTGGGATCTCAAACTAAACTATGATCTTGCAGTATTCTCTCTGGCAGAATGACAATAGACAGTTTGTAAGTGGGGAAAGCTCTCACAATGACAGGTTCTACAGTTGGAATGAATGATCAATGGTTAACTCTCAGCACACACACACATGTAGAAAGTCAGATATGGTGACACCCACACCTGCAACACCAGTTCTGATGGGAGTGGAGACAGGGGGATTGTTGACTGCCAGCTTAGCTCCAGGTTCAATGAAAGGCCCTGTCTCAACCAGATGGGGTAGAGGGAGCTAGAGCAGGATACATGGCATCTTCTTCTGGCCTCGATGTGTATGCATAGGCACACTTGCATACACACAAGCAAGTATAAGACGTGCACACATACACACTTCAGCATGCATGCATGTGCATGCACTAATCGTTAGCCCAGTTGGTGCCTCCAAAACTTGCTGTCAAGATTGTTAACTTCATCAACGAAGTTTCCCGGCAAATCAGAGATCCTGAACCCCAGGATTGATGCCAGAGGACTACAAACATCCACGATCCCTTGTGTAGAGCTAGAAAATCATTTCTTTTCAAAAAATAACAAAATTTACCTTTGGGAAGGGAAAAGGCATTTTAAAAGGAAGGAACTCTCTTCCAACCACAGTTTCTCATTTCTCACAGGGAAATAGCTGAAACCAAAGACACTTCATTTAAAAGAAAGCAGAATCTTAAGCAGAAGCCATGGCCATCCTGTCCCGGTGCACAGCAGGCTCATTCCCTAGAGAGTGCTTTGGTGGGGAACTGGGGGCCTCCTGCTTGTCAGGCAGAATGAAAGACAAAGAGCCAAGGTGTCAGCCAGAGAAATGTAGTTTTTCAAACGTTGCTTTTCAAATCTTTTCAAAGGTCCTCTGTCAGGAAACCCCAGTCACTCGGCTGCGTTCATTTTATCACCTTGGATATCACATCTCACTAATCACTTCAGCCTGCCAAGACAGAGAGCTAGGAAACATTCATATCCCCAAATCTCTCAAATACCAAGTAGGTCTCCAACTCAGAACGCACTCTGGCTATCAATTACTACGGGATATTTAAGGTGACAGGCTCTGTGGCAAGCTGTTTACTTTCTTCCCACCGGCAGGCTCTGAGGACTGCGTGCTGCATGCTAAAGCCACAGAAAGACAGCAAGACCCACGCAGATGATCGGCCTCACCTCAAGAATAAACAGGCACTCAGCTGTAACTGGAAGAAAAATGTGTCACCCACTGTGAACATGACTTCCTCCCAGGAGGAAGCCAAGCATTTCCCTGGAACGGCCCCAAGATAATGCAGACTGAGGGACAGAAGGCCGCCTCCCTGAGGGGTCTGCCATACATGAGTAGCTCTTTGAGACAGAGTTTCCATAACCAAACACCCAAGACACTGCATCTCTAATATGGACAACTTCAGAGCAACGAGCCAGCTGCTGGCCCCACAGCCAGTGCAGAACACTCGGGATCTATCGAGGGAATAAAGCAAACAGGGCAGACATGGGGTTGACTTTTGACAACTTTCCTCTCAGGATCTGCGTCAGAAGCCTTGGCATGAAGAGTGTTACACCAGGAGCCTGGGCATGTGCAGTTAGTAAACCTGGAAACTTCTGCCTCTAAATCTATGTTAAACATATTTTATTTTACAAAACCAAGGCATAGTGTTTTCTAAATCTAGTTCCCAATGCTCATGTGGGATTTATTTTAGTCTTTTTTTTTTAAGATTAGTCATTTTATGTGTGAGTGCTTTGCCTGCATGTAAGTATGGGTAGTATGTATGATCCCGGGGCCCATAGAGATCAGAAGAGGGCATCGTATCCCCTGGAAATGGAGTACAGATGATATGAGATGTCATGCGATGCTGGGAACTGAGCCCAGGTCTTCTGCAAGAGCAGCCAGTGCTCTTAACTGCTGAGCCACATCTCCTGCCCCAAGTTCTCATTTTTCCCAGTTTTGTTGATTCCATTTGCTCTGTAAGAAAAGCCCTCCAATCACAATAACTTAACTAAGGAGCAGTGTTCTCTTATCCCAACTCCTCTGTGAAGGTCCTCGTTAAGAAGTGACTTTAAATCCCCTCCCCCCAAGGAAGATGAGATGAGTGTTTATCAGTCCCAGTATGTGTTAGGAGACATGTATCCACACTGGCATTAGCACATGGAAACTGCACGCAGCTCTCGCTTTATCTAAGTCCTAGACACAGACTTCCTATGACTCAGGAAGCAGAAGGCATGGCCCATCTCAGTCCCACAGGCAACTCAAAAGGGGAGCTCTCAGTGCGTGCTCGTGCAGGTCTTATGCCTGGCCAGCTCCCGGGTGAATGGTTTTCCATAATCATAGAATAGTGCACATTTCTAAGCAAAAGTAACTTAAGCCTGGGGTAAGTGATAGGAAATTAGTCTTCCCTAAATCAAACGAGGTTGCCTCCCCCTGACAGAGCATTTGTATCCTCCCTAACCAGTTTAGCTCGGCCAGCCATGCCCACTGCTTTCCCTTAGCATCATGCAGACATTTAGAATGCACAGGTTAAGATACGATTTTCTATGTCTTTACCTTTAAAAATGCTTCACATTAAAGCTTGGGTACCTTGTCAATAAGAAAATTTAAATACCATTTGACACAGCAAGATCATTCTTTTTTTAGTCATTTGGTGCTAGTTTTCACTATAAATGAAAAATGTCCTCTATATCTCTATCTAATATCTATCTATCTATCTATCTATCTATCTATCTATCTATATCATCTACATCTATGCAAGATCATTTTTAATGGTTCTGACTTAGGTTATAGCAGGTAACTTTCTCACATTTTGTTTTACATGTATAGGTGTTTTGCCCGCACCTGAGTCTGTGCACCACCTATGTGCCTGGTCCACAGAGACCAGAAGAAGGTATCAGGTCCCCTGGAACTGGAGTTACAGGCAGCTGTGAGCCATGATGTGGTTGCTGGGAATCAGACCCAGGTACTCAGGAAAAGCAGCCGGTGCTCATAACCACAGAACCATCTCTCCAGGTCCAATGTCTCGCATTTTAGACAGTAGCTCCAACTGGGAGAAAGAAAGTTTCCACGGAACAGTACTGGCTGGGGTTTGCTGGTCACTTTGAAGATACTATGCAGCCACATGGACACACGCAATGGCTTCACCACCTCATGGAAGCCCAGAGTGGCATTCTGACAGGGCTGAATTAGAGCTGGCATTTAGTCTGACACTAAAGACAGTGATCAATTCACTACTCCCTGGGGCCTTGCTAAGTTGAAATCTTCTGCACAAGGATATTAAAACAGAAAAGGGAGCAGGAGAGGGGACATCCAGGAAGAGCCAAGAAACGATAGGAGGAATCATTAAGGTTTTGTCCACCAAACCCAAGAGGCCAGGCAATCACAAAGCCATTGGCAAAACTTACCAAGTACTTAGTTTGGCATAAACAGGGCAGTAAAATGACATGTGTATGTTTTTATCCAATTAGATTTTCTATGGTGACTTCTAGTTAGTTTCTAAAATAAGAGTCTACTCAAAACTGTAAAAAAAACCTAGGAAGCGCAAGGCCCTGGGTTCAGTCCCCAGCTCCGAAAAAAAAGGAACAAAAAAAAAAAAAAAACTGTAAAAAAAAAAAAAGGAAAAAAAAAGCGTCAAAAGAAAAGATGCAGCTCAGTCGTGGAATGCCCGCCTGGCATGCACAAGGCCCTAAGCTTGATCCTCAGTGTAGAGGAACAAAAATCTAAAAAAATAGAATTTACAATTAGCCAATGTTATGGGTGATATAGGACCACCTTCCTTGTGGCAGCAAACCAAACCCTAAAGTATGTGGTACAGTGAACAGCTCATGGATCTACCGTGCCTACCTTTCCTTTAAAAAGAAACAATTGGAAGGCATGGCAGCTATTCCTGGTTGTCGACTTGACTACATCTGGAATGAACTACAATCCAGAATTGTAGGGCTCACCTGTGATCTAGATCTTGAGGCTGGAAGACACAGGCTTCTGACCTAGTTCTTGACATGGAGATCTTGAGACATAGTGACCATGAAAACATGAAAAGCTTGGACCCAGGCAAGGTAGTACACGCCTTTAATCCCAGGAGACTGAGGCAAGGAGATCTGAGTTAAAAGTCAGCCTGGGACAAAGCAAGTCCCAGACTCAGGCATGGTGGTACACGCCTTTAGTCTGGGCCAACCTTCTGCTGGAGTCCTACCTCAGGGCATTGGAAGAAGGAAGATTCGCTCTTTGCCTGCTTGCACTTATTTGCCAGCACATCTGTTTGAACCTACTTCTTCTGGATTCCAGTTTATACAGAGCAGGTGAAACAACTACTCTCACAGGACTGACTGATTAGATTCTTAGACTTCTCATTTACAGCTGCCCATCGTTGAGTTAATTGGACTATAGACTGTAAGTCATTACTGAAAAGCTCTCAGGGAGAACTTTCCCTCGGGATGGAGACCCTCCAACTCCAAAGACCAGACCGAGACACCACAGGATGCAATCAGCAAGAGGATTTGGTTTATTGTCGGGATACACAGGCACAGGCACCTGCGGGCGCTTCAGTCACTCGGGGGACTGGCACGCCCCACGGAACCAAGGATGGGCTTTTATAGGATTTTGGGGAGCAGAAGCAAGCATACAGAAGCAGATGCATGGTTACAGGGATATAATTGGTGGATTCTAATATGGCAAGGGTTTAGCCCGGGGGCAAGTTTCCTAGCTACCTTCCTGAAACATAACGACTGACTCGGCCCCCCAAGGGTTCAGCCCGGGGGCAAGTTTCTTAGCTACCTTCTTGGAACATAACGGCTGACTCGGCCCCCCACCAGGGTGTGGGACCTCTCCCGGGGCTTTTTTCATTGTCAGGTGTTCAACCGAAGTCGTCCTGTTGCCAGGCCTTCAACCAAACACATCCTGCTTGGCAGCCGCTGTGTACTCAGTGTTCTAACCTTTCCCTGAACCAGTCATCTTAAGTACAGCCTTGCAAAATGGCGTTACTGCTGCTAAGCTGGGGTCTTTCATTCCCCCATTTTTTTTGCTAACTTTGAGTGAAATCTTTCACTCGACTTGGTCAAGAAATTTCTGTCTGGTGGGGGCTTATTCCCTCACTGACTCTAGGCCACAAAAGGGCTAGGAGGAGCCACGTAGGAGTTTTAACTTTAAGGGGTTTGGAGTGTGCTGAACTCTCCATGTCTGGGGTGTAGTGTTGTGATTAGTCAATTCCTCAGACCGGACTGCCTTGACGTGTGGTGTGTGGATCTAAGCCGAGACTCCGTCTACCTTTAGGGCGGTCGGGGTAGTCAGGAGGACGGTGTAGGGTCCTTTTCACCGTGGCTCGAGATTCTTGGTCTGGTGTCTGTGCACCCACACGGTGTCTCCAATCTGGAACGGGTGTGGCACCACCAGATGCTCAAGCTTGTCCTGGTAAGCAGCGGCCAAAGGTCTCCAGACGTCTCTCTGCACAATCTGTAGGGCCTGTAAATGGGCCCTCAGAGAAGGGCTGTCAGCAAAATCAGCAATGTTTGAATCAAAGAAATGGACAAATGGGGGTGGTGTTCCATATATTATTTCAAAAGGAGTTAGACCATGGGGGCCCGGGGTATTCCGGGCCCGATATAGAACTAGGGGAAGGAGGGCCACCCAATCCTTTGAGCCAGTTGCAAGCGTAAGTTTGGATAAAGTCTCCTTAATTATTCTATTCATGTGTTCTACCTGACCTGAACTCTGGGGTCTATAGGCACAATGTAATTTCCAATCAATCCCCAGCAATTTGGCCACCAACTGACTTACTTGGGAGACGAAAGCGGGCCCGTTGTCCGACCCCAACGCTTGAGGCATGTCATACCTGGGAAAGATTTCCTCGAGGAGCTTCTTGGTGACCATTTTTGTAGTCTTGTGCTTTGTGGGGAAGGCTTTGACCCATCCTGAGAAGGTGTCTACAAACACTAGGAGATACTTGTATCCATATATACCTGGTTTAATTTCAGTAAAATCAATTTCCCAATGGATGTCGGGACGGTGTCCCCTAGGACGAACTCCTTGTCCAATCATGGTCCTTTCCGGGTTAACCTGAGCGCACGCTTTGTAACTCTCAGTCACCTTTTGTATCGCTTTGTCCCGATTCAAAAAAAAAACACAGATTTATCTCTTCCCGATCTAGTAAGGTTTTTATCTTCTTAAACCCCAAATGGGTTAATTTATGTAAAAAGGAGATCAATTCAAAAATCATTTTTATTGGCATAACTGTCTTTTCTTTGTAGACCCACTGTTTTAGTTGAGGGTGGTAGATGGCCCCCATTTTTTTAGGAGCTCTATGTCCTCATGGGCATAAACCCAACTGGTTTGTCCCACTGGTGGGGGCGTGGGTTGGTCTGGGCTATTTAAGGGCAAGATTTGTTTGCTCATGGCCGCTTTTCGCGCCGTGGCATCGGCCAGCCGGTTTCTTCGTGCCTCTGGGTTGTGCCCTTTCTGGTGTCCTGGACAATGTACTCAGTCTTTTGGGCAAGAATAGGGCTTCTAAGAGGGCCAGAATTTTAGCCATATCTTTACCCTCAGATGTGAGCAGCCCCCGCCTCCGGTAGATCTCCCCGTGGATGTGTGCCGTGGCAAAGGCATAACGGCTGTCTGTATATATATTTAGCCTCTTACCTTTTGTCATCTTGAACGCCTGAGTCAAGGCGATGAGTTCAGCCCGTTGTGCGGAGGTACCAGCAGGCAGGGCTTTCGCCCAAATCACTTTGTCCTCCGTAGTGACCGCAGCTCCAGCCTTTCGCTCTCCCTCTGCCAAGAAGCTGTTGTCATCCGTGTACCATGTGTGGTCAGCATTCTGAAGAGGCTGGTCCGATAGGTCCGGCCTGGTTCCATGTACTTCTGCGAGGATTTGTAGGCAGTCATGCTGTTTTGTCTCCTCTGGTAGAGGAAGCAAGGTGGCAGGATTGAGGGCGACTACGGGCCCAAACTGAACCTGTTCTGCATCCAGTAACAAGGCTTGGTAGTGGGTCATGTGGGAATTAGAGAGCCAGCGGTCTGGGGGCTGCTTTACCAAGGCCTCCACTGCGTGGGGTGTTAGGATGGTGAGTGGCTGTCCCAAAGTCAATTTTTCAGCATCCTTGATCAGGACAGCAATAGCAGCCACCATCCTTAGGCACGGTGGCCAGCCGGAGGCCACAGGGTCCAATTTCTTAGACAGGTAGGCCACAGGGCGTTTCTAGGGTCCCAACCTTTGTGTTAGGACCCTTTAGCATACCCCTGTTTCTCATCGATGAACAGTTACTGAGCAAATTGTAAGGGTTTGGAACAGTCGGATGAATATCTTCTATCCTCTTGTTGACCTTTCTCAAGTCTTGTACTGGCCTATAATCTCCAGTGCCGGGTTTCTTAACAGGCAGAAGAGGCATATTTCAAGGCGACCGGCAGGGGATTAGGATGTCTTGATCTAGAAGCCTCGTAATGTGAGGCCTTATACCTTGATAAGCTTCATATGACAGGGGGTATTGTTTTATGGAGACTGGAGTTGTAATTAAGGGGGGCTGTTGGAGCGCCAACCCCATCCCACCAGTCTGTGCCCAAGCCAGTGTCCTGTCCCGGTTTATAGGGTTAGAACTTGAAGGGGAGTTCCGTGGGGGCCAGTTATTTGGGCCCCTCCTTCCTCAAAATGAATTTGTGCTTTTAGTTTGGTGAGCAGATCACGGCCCAGCAGAGGGTACGGGCAGTCCGGAACATGTAAGAAGGAATGGGTCACCTTACCGGTAGCCAGCTGAACCCGGCGGTCTGTAGTCCATCGGTATTGTTTCTCACCAGTAGCTCTTTGTACCCAGGCCGTCCGGTCGCTGAGTTGTCCTGAAGCTTGGGTGAGGACTGAATGCTGGGCTCCTATGTCTACCAGGAAAGTAACCGGCTGCCCCCCAACTTTAAGCGTTACCCTGGGCTCAGGGGGGGCTCCTGGCCCTGACCTCCCTAATCTTTATCTAGAGCCAAGAGGGAGGTTCGTGGTCCAGGCTTTCGGGGTCCGCCAGGCTTCTTGGGGCACTCTCTGGCCCAGTGCCCTTTCTCTTTGTAATAGGCACATTGATCTTTATCCAGCTTCAGCCCCTTTCGAGCTCCCCCCTATCTCCCTTCCTTTCTTGGCCCTGAACTACGGCGGCCAAGATTCGACTCAATTCTCTCTCTTATTAAAAATCTTTTCAGCTTCTTTAAGTAAATCCTGTAATGTATAGCCCTGCAAATTTTCTAACCTCTGTAACTTAGTCCTGATATCTGGAGCAGCCTGCCAGATGAAGGACATAGAGACACTCGTCATTTGTCCTGGGTCATCTGGGTCATAGGGAGTGTACATACGGTAGGCCTCCTTAAGTCTCTCTAGAAAGGCGGAGGGAGTTTCCCCTGCTTCCTGTAATACCTGTTTTACCTGAGCCAAATTAGTAGGGCATCGTATAGCCCCTTGGAGACCCGCTAGAAGCAACTGGCGATAAAGGCGTAGGTGTCCCTTACCTTCAGCTGTATTAAAATCCCAGTTTGGTCCTCAGGCAGCTGGGTGGGACGCCCATCATCTCCCAGAACATGTTTTCTGGCCTCTAGGAACACTCCTTGTTTTTTTTTTTTTTTCTGAGGTTAAGAGGGCCTGTAAGAGCTGTTGGCAGTCATCCCAAGTAGGCTGGTGGGTAAGTAAAACAGATTCTATTAGGTCGGTGAGTGCCACCGGATCTTTGGAGAAAGAAGGGTTGTGTTGTTTCCAATTGTAAATGTCAGCTGCTGAAAACGGCCAGTATTGGGTCTGGCCACCGGTTCCCTGTCTAAGTGGGAAAGCCTGGGAGGTTGTATCTGGCATCACCTCGTGCTTATTGCGCAATCTCCCTTCGACAGGGGAGAAACCCTTATCAGACTGTGGCCCGGCAACTGATCTGGCCGGCGGCTCTGCCTCCTCCGTTTCAGCCGGGCCTGTCAGAGAGAAGATCTATGAGAGGGGAGTTTGGGTCTGCCGGGAGGACAGGTTTTTTTAGAAGGCTCTGATTTCACAAAGGTAGAGAGAGGAAGACGTGGCCGGCAGACCGGGCGGGGCCGAGGGGGCAGGCTGGGGGTTGAGGGGAGGCCAATTCGGGTCCACGAAGGGTTCCGCCCGGGGGGGGGGGGGTTTAAGGCGAGACTCTCTCAAGTGATAATATAAGAAACCTGGTCAGGATGTCCGTGGACGGCCCGATCTTTAACCTGTAAAATAATGATCTTATTAAATGTGCCATTCACTGGCCATCCCGCTCCGAAAGTGGGCCACTCGGATGTGCAGAGAGTCTGCCATTTTCCTTTTTTTTTTTAACCTCGACGGACTGGTTGTGTGCCCGGTCGTGGACGTCTTTCTAATGATCAAGAGTGAGACTTAGGGGCGTTGTTAGGGACTGTCCCATGTTAGTTCTAAGGAAGATTAGAACACAGAGAAAACAAACAACACCAACAGTCAAACAAACAACAGACAGGCGTGCTGCACGGCTTTGGTACCAAACTGAAAGCAAAAAGTCAGATGGAGGTGGCAAAGGTCCGGGGCCCTCTGAAAGCCAAAAATACAGACAGAGGTGCCGTTAGTCCGGATCTTTCTCCTCTCCCAGATTGGGCCCCGAAAAGTCGGGCCCCTAACACCCTTGGAACGTCTTCCAGGGCTGCGGGTCGAGAAGTCCGAGCTCGTCAGCTCCTTCTTCGTCCCGCCCAAATTCCAAACAACCTGGCTGAGCGCTCACAGAACAGACCTGGCTGAGCGCTCACAGAACAGACCTGGCTGAGCGCTCACAGAACAGACCTGGCTGAGCGCTCACAGAACAGACAGAATAAGGCAGAACGAGACAAAATCAGACAGACAGACAGACGCCGGCCGGCTTACCTCCCAGTGGGTGGTCGGTGGTCCCTGGGTGGAGGATCTCCATTCCCGGCCAACGCACCAAATGAAAAGCTCTCAGGGAGAACTTTCCCTCGGGATGGAGACCCTCCAACTCCAAAGACCAGACCGAGACACCACAGGATGCAATCAGCAAGAGGATTTGGTTTATTGTCGGGATACACAGGCACAGGCACCTGCGGGCGCTTCAGTCACTCGGGGGACTGGCGCGCCCCACGGAACCAAGGATGGGCTTTTATAGGATTTTGGGGAGCAGAAGCAAGCATACAGAAGCAGATGCATGGTTACAGGGATATAATTGGTGGATTCTAATATGGCAAGGGTTTAGCCCGGGGGCAAGTTTCCTAGCTACCTTCCTGAAACATAACGGCTGACTCGGCCCCCCACCAGGGTGTGGGACCTCTCCCGGGGCTTTTTTCATTGTCAGGTGTTCAACCGAAGTCGTCCTGTTGCCAGGCCTTCAACCAAACACATCCTGCTTGGCAGCCGCTGTGTACTCAGTGTTCTAACCTTTCCCTGAACCAGTCATCTTAAGTACAGCCTTGCAAAATGGCGTTACTGCTGCTAAGCTGGGGTCTTTCAATTACAATAAATTCCCTTAATATACAGAGACATTCCGTAAGTTCTGTGACTCTAGAAAACCCTGACTAATACAGAAGGGAAGATAAAGAAAATGGAGGACACCATCCTAGAATAAAGAGCACCATCGTCTGCACAATTGCACATTTGTTACAATGTAACCATTCCTGATCCCTTAAGCTCTCCAGAAAAGATCTGGAGTTGACTAAGAGGCAGTGTGGGCTGGGGCGGGAGAGATGCTCAGCAGTTAAGAGTATGCACTGCTTTTCCAGAGGATCCCAGTGTAGTTCCCAGCACCCAACCACCTGTAGCTCCAGTTCTGGCCTCTACAGTACCAAAGCTCACATGCACATAAACACACACACAGACACACACACATAACAAAGCAAACCTCTCTAAAAAATAAGACTTGGGAGGCAAAGGATGAGAGAAATGATGTAATTATATTACAATCTCATAAAGTTATATATTAGATCCTATATGAAATATATAATTATATATTACAAAGTTTCACAATGGCAGATGTCTATCCAAGAATAATCATGTGCAAATCAGAAGCCAGAGAAATTCTAAGGAAAGGGTTATAATATTATAGCTACAATATTATTTTAAAATATAATAATAATAATAACAATAATAATAATTCAATCTCTCTAGAACTAGCCATAGTCGTGAGAGAGCAACATTGATCATTCCTGGGAGTAGAAGTCAGAGTTAGCTCTTTTGAACAACTTGGCTCCTGAGGTGCTTGACTGACTACTGAGCCAACATGAAGAGTGGCACAGATGCTCTGTGCTCTGTCGATGACAGCCTCACAAAGGACCACAAGACAAGGTAATACTACGGAATGCTTTTTCCTTCACAATTCCTTCATGTGCTCCCAATACAGCAGTACAGATGCACACAGGGAGCACTCCTCAAGTCCTCCTGCTTCGCTCATGGCTCCTCAGGGGCTTGTAAAACAGGGACCCAGAAAGGAAGGGAGAGCAGGTAGAGAACCAGGTATGTTTGTGTGGCAAGAACCTTCCCCTAATGAATAAAGATTTCACGGGACCAATCACTGGGCAAGGAGTAGGTGGGACTTCCAGGTTGGAGGGGGAAAGAGAGGAGGAGAAAAAGAGAGTACAGAGAGGGAGGAGAAGAAAAATGGAGGAAGAGAAGGACGACCCAGATCCATGTGGCTTTAAATAGCCACAGGTAGCTATGAATATCTTATAAGGGACGGATAATTGCAGGACAATTTGTCTTACCTAGGTGGGCAGTTATATCAATATCAATTGGCACAGAGTTTATTGTATGGACATTTTGTGGGGGGAGGATTTACGGATATAAATCCGATTAATAAATTACAAGCCTCTAGAGTTTTGATTTTGCTGGGGTACAGGGATTTGTGACAGCTAACCTTGAGATGGGTGGTTGTTACATGGGGCTGGCGTGGCAGTGACCCGCCATGGAAACTTAGCAAGTCAGGTGGGGGAGACTTTTCGAGAGCTCTGAGCCAGAGTCTGCCGAGATGGAAACACCGCACTGGTGCCACGTGGCCCACCAGGGCTGGCGCTGATATGAAATGGTGATTCCTTTTTAGTATTTCCCGCAACATGTTTGATGTTCTTGGTTACAGTTGGTGGCAAATAAGCCTTCCTCTCCAGGGTGGAAACCAGGAATTCTGTGCCCCTTTCTGCCTACAGCTCTCTAGGTGCCTGCACTTCCGTGCCTCACTACAGAACCCTACCTCTTCTCTGGCTCATGTTTTACTCTTACTGTGTTTGCAGTTACCTCACGGGTGGGTGCCTTTGTTCAAAAGGAGATGGCTATGTTTGGGTACCATTCTCTGGTATCCTTATCATGTGCAATAAGGCCAGTACAATCCTATATCAGACTGAAGGCTTTGCTCTGCATTATTCATCTACTGGGTTCTAAAGGAAACTTAAAGAAGAATGAAAAGGAAGAAAAGAATGATAGTAACCGAGAAGGGGAGAGAAAAAGCAAGGATAGAGGGAGAAAGGAAAGGAGGGGGAAGGGAGGAGAAGACAAGGAAGAAAGTAGGGAATAAACACACATATAGAGGAAGGGAGAGAGAAAGGGAGGGAGAGAGAAAGGGAAGGACAGGGATGAAGGTAAGAGGAGAGAGAGGAGGGAGTGGGAAGAGAGAGAGAGAGGTTGATTTTCTTGGGAGGGAAATAAGATTTATATTTGTGGAGATTTGGCATTCAAAGTATAGGATTAGAAGAAAGCATGGTGATTAAAATTGGAGATCCTGAAGATAGGAAAAGCAGGTATGCACTGTGGTTGCACGCCTGTATACACAAATGCGGCACACAGACACACTCGGCTCGCATTTACCCCACTGTATTATGTGGAAAAATCAGAAGATTCTGAGGGACAGAAAGTCATGGAAGAACAAAGAGGCAAAGAACACTCTTAAGAACCAACACGCTGGTCCACGGAAGAAAACAGACAACCAGCCATGGGGTAACTGATGCGGGACAGAGGCTTCACGGAGGAGAAAGTTCACCTTGATGGGCTTGTGATTCTGGTTAGAACCAAGACTGTGGAACCGGAAGTTGTAAATGAGACTAGAAGCCCCAGCTTTGGATGGGCCACACTGATATAAATCCAAGGGAAGTCTGAACACCGAAACCAAAGGAGAGTCATAGGAAGCGGAGAAGTTGGGGAAAAGGCAAGGACCTGTAGGTAGATGTGTTGTTTTAAAATTAAATTAGAGGCTGTCTTTTACCCCACTAGGTCTGACACCACAGTGCCCCAAGATATCTGCTAGATATCTTGGCAGAAACACATCCCAACTCCATGGCGGCCCAGTGTCTCTGTCACCACACACTCTCCCAAAGTCAAACTGCCACACGAAAGAACACACAACCCAATAACCTCTGATCCCATTGATAAGATATAATTGCCCACCTAAACATACAAAGCCCTGTACACATGCATCCCTTAAGAACATTCATAACAACCTGTAAAGGTGCAGCATGGAATCTTAACGTCAGCCTCCATGTTCTCTCTCCGTGGCTTTCTGCAGTCTTCCCTGTCTGCCATCCTCTCTGTTCCTGTCCCCTCCTCTTCCCTCAAACTTTTCTCCCACCCATCCTTCCTTCTCATTCAATGACAGGCCTCGTTCTATCTTGTACCTGCCTCACCTGTATGATGACATCTGTGTGGGAACACAGATGTGATGTCATTTGTTCACACCGGCACTCAGGCACACACGCAA
The DNA here is from genome assembly GCF_021556685.1 of Rattus norvegicus. Lineage (NCBI taxonomy): Eukaryota > Metazoa > Chordata > Mammalia > Rodentia > Muridae > Rattus > Rattus norvegicus. Next base: position 72,185,116 of record NC_141540.1, read on the forward strand.
ACGCCTCTTCCGGTTTTAGAAGGACAGTTACATGGGTTCACACAATCCCTGGGACATTTTGCCAGGGATGATTCCTGGTTACATAACTGTAGGTTACATCATTATTTATGTATATAAGCTACTTGCTCATGGTTTCCTTGAAATGTGTCTATCGCCTTGACTCATTCCACATAGCCATGGTATCCGGCTGTGCCACGGTCGTACCGTGAGTTGTACCATGGGTTATACCTTGGTTGAACCATTTGGTTGTTTACAGTTTGGTTGACCTTTGCAAGCTTCAAGTCTTCCAGATCCCAGATGATGACATGAGGAGCTCGGTCCCTTTATTAAGAACTCTATTGTGTCTTGGCTTCTTTTGAAAGAATGACTAAAGAATTGTCATCGAAATTCAACAACACTGCTTCTGTCCCCCACACCCTTGACTAAGGCACCAACATGCAAATGGTCACCAGCAATTCCCCCAAGAGCCTCCGGTTCTGCTGAAGGCCACCCACTTCAGGGACTTTATCTGTGTAGACAGAGCTTTAGTCTTGTTTACACGAGCATCCAGATATTTTGACAAATTCACTGTCCTTTGCCAAACCAGAGACCAGGCACTCCCTCAGGGAGGAAGAAAGTACAATCAGTAGCTCCAAAAAACACAGCTGCAAAACAGAAAATCACCTTAATGCTAATCCTCTTAGCCGGACTAAGAGGAAAGGTCGCCTCTCCTCCCACTTCTATCTGTTTGTTTGTTTTTTTTTGAGACACTGTTTCTCTGTGTTTCCCTGGCTGTCCTAGAACACACTCTCTCTCTCTCTCTCTCTCTCTCTGCAGACAAGGCAGTCCAGGCAGGTGGCTAAAAACATTCCAAGAACCCCAGAGATTAAGGTCACAATGTTAAGGGAAATTTTATTTATGTATGTATTTATTCACATCTCAAACACTGCCCCCCTCACAGAGCTCTTCCCCTGATCCTTTCCCCTTTTCCTCTGAGAGGGTGCCCCCCTCCTTGGTATCCCCTGGTTCCTGTGGGGCTAGTCACAGCCTCTCCCACTGAGACCTAAGTAGCCCTGTTGGGGAATGAATTCCACAGTCAAGCAATAGCTTTAGGGAGATCCCCCACTCCAGTTGTTGGGGGACCCACATGGAGACTGAGCAGAACATCTGCTGTGCGCCCCAAGGGAAAGTTTCTAATGAACCCAGAAACACTGCTCTGTCAGGAAGAGGGACTGCTCCTGAAGGCAGCTCAGCTGTACTCCAGGACTTCAGGCTTTTGAATTTCAACAACAAATAAGTGGCTCACTTTATTCTCAACCCTACCTTCCATTCCCAGATGAGGGAAACATACCAATGTCCATCCACAAGAACGAACTGTTGGTTTTATTATATTATAGAGGAGAAACCAGGGCAAACGATTCACATGGGCTCCGCCCCATGGGTCAGCAACCAATGGCTTCAAGGATAAAGCCGGGTGAGGCAAGTGTAGGAAATGGTCAGACACGCCTACAACGGTCGCACTTGCTTTACCGGCTGCTCGGGGAACTCAGCCTGAGTCAGAATTCACTTTTTATGCTGTTTTTATGAGTCTGTTTGAGGAATTAAAAAAAAAGTCAATTATTAAAAGAAAAGATCTTAACTTGGAATGAAAAAAATCAAAACTTAACATGGAGACCTCGGCTCTTATATGGTAGTGCCTGTTGAAGCTGGAAGGGTCCTTTGAGTTCCTCTCACGCAGCTCCCACTTTCCAGAAAGATCGAGCTGCCACTTCCTCCTTACAAATGCTCTTTTTTGCTGCACCTCAAAGACTTGTCCTGAAGTTTGCTGAGTAAAATATCATTCACACAGTGCCCTACCTGTCTATAGAACGCAGGCCAGACAGACTGGCTTCTTCCTCATGCCATACAGAAACGCTCTTTATTTAAGTAAAAGAGGCTCTGGGTTTACAACTAAATGGTGTTCAATATCTTTTAAACCAGTAAGTTGGAATTTGAAGTGTATTTTCCACATAGAAGTTAAGAGTTGTCAGGTTGGAGCCAAGTGGCCTCCCAGAGACAGAGCTGAACCATGATGAGAAGACTATACCTTAGGAACCACAGGAGATGTGGTTTAAAAAAAAAAAAAAAAAAAAAAAAAAAAAAAGGCTTTACAATTTTCATGATTAAAAATTCAGAGAAAAGTGGGAAATAAGTTATAGAGAATGTTGATTTCTTACTGAAAAAGTAAGTTTAGTCAGTATTCACTCTGTCAAAACAAGCTGGGTGCTACCATGTTGAAAGCCTACCAACAAGAAGCTGAACGCCAGGGACCAGCCAGGTATCCAGGGTTGCAGGGGCAAAAGTTGCTGACTATTTGTAAATTTTCTCTTCCTTTAACCCTTTGCTATTCTAAAACCAAAAGCCTCTGGATTCTGGTAATTATCTCCTGTTGTTAGAAGCCGGGGGTTAAAAAGAAAAGACTTAGTTACTTGGCTCTTTTCTCTCTGAGTCAGGAACCCCCTCACTGGCCAGGCAAGAAGCTTAGGGTTCATTAACACTTTGATTGTGTGTGTGTGTGTGTGTGTGTGTGTGTGTGTGTGTGTGTGTGTGTGTGAGAGAGAGAGAGAGAGAGAGAGAGAGAGAGACATTTACACAAGCATGCATACCGGGTGAAGCAGAAATGGCTACACCAAAACTTTATTATTGCTTTCAGCTTTTTATAGCTTTTAGACAAAAAGTAAGAAAGAATTACATCACAGGTAAAACGTTACACGAAAGGATAGTTACAGAAAGATGTCAATAGTAAGTTCAAAGCAGTGTTTCATTCTGTAAGATCATTATAAGTTCAAACAATAGTTTCACATGACCTTGCTTTATCATAGTGCACACCTGTGGCCTCATCCTTGGACCTGACCTAGAAGGAATGTTTTTCCTTGATCAAAAATTTGTCCCAAGCCTGTTTCTTATTCTAGTGCAATTAGCCAAGTTCACATGAAGGTTTATACAGCTCTATTTGTAGCCTTATTCCATACGGGGCTTGAGATTACTTGTGTCTAAGGGTTCTATAAAAATCATTATCAGGAAACCCGCGGATCCCTGCCCGCAGCAGCTTGCTGCTCCCAAACCCCGTGGGAGAGAGACCGCACCGCCTGGACAGGTGAGCACTCCTGACACTGCAGAGCAGAAGAGACCCCCAACACTGCCAACCCCTGCCCACATCCCTGGCCCAAGAGGAAACTGTATACGGCCTCTGGGTTCCCTTGGATAAGGGCACAGCAGCAGCAGGTCACCTGCGTCTGAGACACCACCAGAACCTGAAGGGACCGACCAGATAAACAGTTCTCTGCACCCAAATCCCATGGGAGGGAGAGCTAAACCTTCAGAGAGGCAGACACGCCTGGAAACCAGAAGACACTACACTCTGCACACATTACCAATTCCAGAGGAAAACACCAAACGCCATCTGGAACCCTGGTGCCCGGAAGCTCCCGGAAAGGGCGGCTAAGATCTTCCTGGTTACTGCCGCCACGGAGAACTCATAAGCAACACCCCACGAGCAAACTTGAGCCTCGGGACCACAGGTAAGACAAACCTTCCTACTCCAAGCGACCTGCCTAGTGAACTCAGGACACAGGTCCACAGGAACAGCTGAAGACCTGTAGATAGGAAAAACTACACGCCCGAAAGCAGAACACTCTGTTCCCATAACTGGCTGAAAGAAAACAGGAAAACAGGTCTACAGCACTCCTGACACACAGGCTTATAGGACAGTCTAGCCACTGTCAGAAATAGAAGAACAAAGTAACACTAGAGATAATCTGATGGCGAGAGGCAAACGCAGAAATCCAAGCAACAGAAACCAAGACTACAAGGCATCATCGGAGCCCAATTCTCCCACCAAAGCAAACACAGAATATCCAAACACACCAGAAAGCAAGATCTAGTTTCAAAATCATATTTGATCATGATGCTGGAGGACTTCAAGAAAGACGTGAAGAACTCCCTTAGAGAAACATAGGAAAACATAAATAAACAAGTAGAAGCCTGAAAGAATTCCAGAAAAACACAATCAAACAGTTGAAGGAACTAAAAATGGAAATAGAAGCAATCAAGAAAGAACACATGGAAACAACCCTGGATATCGAAAAAACAAAAGAAGAGACAAGGAGACGTAGATACAAGCTTCAACAACAGAATACAAGAGATAGAAGAGGGAATCTCAGGAGCAGAAGATTCCATAGAAATCATCGACTCAACTGTCAAAGATAATGTAAAGCAGAGAAAGCTACTGGTCCAAAACATACAGGAAATCCAGGACTCAATGAGAAGATCAAACCTAAGGATAATAGGTATAGAAGAGAGTGAAGACTCCCAGCTCAAAGGACCAGTAAATATCTTCAACAAAATCATAGAAGAAAACTTCCCTAACCTAAAGAAAGAGATACCCATAAGCATACAAGAAGCCTACAGAACTCCAAATAGATTGGACCAGAAAAGAAACTCCTCCCATCACATAATAGTCAAAACACCAAATGCACAAAATAAAGAAAGAATATTAAAAGCAGTAAGGGAAAAAGTCAAGTAAAATATAAAGGCAGACCTATCAGAATCACACCAGACCTTTCACCAGAAACTATGAAGGCCAGAAGATCCTGGACAGATGTCATACAGACCCTAAGAGAACACAAATGCCAGCCCAGGTTACTGTATCCTGCAAAACTCTCAATTAACATAGATGGAGAAACAAAGATATTCCATGACAAAACCAAATTTACACAATATCTTTCTACAAATCCAGCACTACAAAGGATAATAAAGGGTAAAGCCCAACATAAGGAGGCAAGCTATACCCTAGAAGAAGCAAGAAACTAATCGTCTTGGCAAGAAAACAAAGAGAAGAAAAGCACACAAACATAACCTCACATCCAAATATGAATGTAACAGGAAGCAATAAACACTATTCCTTAATATCTCTCACCATCAATGGCCTCAACTCCCCAATAAAAAGACATAGATTAACAAACTGGATACCCAACGAGGACCCTGCATTCTGCCGCCTACAGGAAACACACCTCAGAGACAAAGACAGACACTACCTCAGAGTGAAAGGCGGGAAAACAACTTTCCAAGCAAATGGTCAAAAGAAGCAAGCTGGAGTAGCCATTCTAATATCAAATAAAATCCATTTTCAACTAAAAGTCATCAAAAAAGATAAGGAAGGACACTTCATATTCATCAAAGGAAAAATCCACCAAGATGAACTCTCAATCCTAAATATTTATGCCCCAAATAAAAGGGCACCTACATACTTAAAAGAAACCTTACTAAAGCTCAAAACACACATTGCACCTCACACAATAATAGTAGGAGATTTCAACACCCCACTCTCATGAATGGACAGATCATGGAAACAGAAATTAAACAGAGACGTAGACAAAGAGAAGTCATGAACCAAATGGACTTAACAGGTATTTATAGAACATTCTACCCTAAAGCAAAAGGATATACCTTCTTCTCAGCTCCTCATGGTACTTTCTCCAAAATTGACCATATAATTGGTCAAAAAACGGGCCTCAACAGGTACAGAAAGATAGAAATAATCCCATGCATGCTATCAGACCACCACGGCCTAAAGCTGGTCTTCAATAGCAATAAGGGAAGAATGCCCACATATACGTGGAAATTGAACAATGCTGTACTCAACGATAACCTGGTCAAGGAAGAAATAAAGAAAATAAAGACTTTTTAGAATTTAATGAAAATGAAGGTACAACATACCCAAACTTATGGGACACAATGAAAGCTGTGCTAAGAGGAAAACTCATAGCGCTGAGTGCCTGCAGAAAGAAACAGGAAAGAGCATATGTCAGCAGCTTGACAGCACACCTAAAAGCTCTAGAACAAAAAGAAGCAAATACACCCAGGAGGAGTAGAAGGCAGGAAATAATCAAACTCAGAGCTGAAATCAACCAAGTAGAAACAAAAAGGACCATAGAAAGAATCAACAGAACCAAAAGTTGGTTCTTTGAGAAAATCAACAAGATAGATAAACCCTTAGCCAGACTAACGAGAGGACACAGAGAGTGCGTCCAAATTAACAAAATCAGAAATGAAAAGGGAGACATAACAACAGATTCAGAGGAAATTCAAAAAATCATCAGATCTTACTATAAAAACCTATATTCAACAAAACTTGAAAATCTTCAGGAAATGGACAATTTCCTAGACAGATACCAGGTACCGAAGTTAAATCAGGAACAGATAAACCAGTTAAACAACCCCATAACTCCTAAGGAAATAGAAGCAGTCATTAAAGGTCTCCCGACCAAAAAGAGCCCAGGTCCAGACGGGTTTAGTGCAGAATTCTATCAAACCTTCATAGAAGACCTCATACCAATATTATCCAAACTATTCCACAAAATTGAAACAGATGGATCACTACCGAATACCTTCTACGAAGCCACAATTACTCTTATACCTAAACCACACAAAGACACAACAAAGAAAGAGAACTTCAGACCAATTTCCCTTATGAATATCAACGCAAAAATACTCAACAAAATTCTGGCAAACCGAATCCAAGAGCACATCAAAACAATCATCCACCATGACCAGGTAGGCTTCATCCCAGGCATGCAGGGATGGTTTAATATACAGAAAACCATCAACGTGATCCATTATATAAACAAACTGAAAGAACAAAACCACATGATCATTTCACTAGACGCTGAGAAAGCATTTGACAAAATTCAACACCCCTTCATGATAAAAGTCCTGGAAAGAATAGGAATTCAAGGCCCATACCTGAACATAGTAAAAGCCATATACAGCAAACCAGTTGCTAACATTAAACTAAATGGAGAGAAACTTGAAGCAATCCCACTAAAATCAGGGACTAGACAAGGCTGCCCACTCTCTCCCTACTTATTCAATATAGTTCTTGAAGTTCTAGCCAGAGCAATCAGACAACAAAAGGAGGTCAAGGGGATACAGATCGGAAAAGAAGAAGTCAAAATATCACTATTTGCAGATGATATGATAGTATATTTAAGTGACCCCAAAAGTTCCACCAGAGAACTACTAAAGCTGATAAACAACTTCAGCAAAGTGGCTGGGTATAAAATTAACTCAAATAAATCAGTAGCCTTCCTCTACACAAAAGAGAAACAAGCCGAGAAAGAAATTAGGGAAACGACACCCTTCATAATAGACCCAAATAATATAAAGTACCTTGGTGTGACTTTAACCAAGCAAGTAAAAGATCTGTACAATAAGAACTTCAAGACACTGAAGAAGGAAATTGAAGAAGACCTCAGAAGATGGAAAGATCTCCCATGCTCATGGATTGGCAGGATTAATATAGTAAAAATGGCCATTTTACCAAAAGCGATCTACAGATTCAATGAAATCCCCATCAAAATACCAATCCAATTCTTCAAAGAGTTAGACAGAACAATTTGCAAATTCATCTGGAATAACAAAAAACCCAGGATAGCTAAAGCTATCCTCAACAATAAAAGGACTTCAGGGGGAATCACTATCCCTGAACTCAAGCAGTATTACAGAGCAATAGTGATAAAAACTGCATGGTATTGGTACAGAGACAGACAGATAGGCCAATGGAATAGAATTGAAGACCCAGAAATGAACCCACATACCTATGGTCACTTGATTTTTGACAAAGGAGCCAAAACCATCCAATGGAAAAAAGATAGCATTTTCAGCAAATGGTGCTGGTTCAACTGGAGGTCAACATGTAGAAGAATGCAGATCGATCCATGCTTATCACCCTGTACAAAGCTTAAGTCCAAGTGGATCAAGGACCTCCACATCAAACCAGACACACTCAAACTAATAGAAGAAAAACTAGGGAAGCATCTGGAACACATGGGCACTGGAAAAAATTTCCTGAACAAAACACCAATGGCTTACGCTCTAAGATCAAGAATCGACAAATGGGATCTCATAAAACTGCAAAGCTTCTGTAAGGCAAAGGACACTGTGGTTAGGACAAAACGGCAACCAACAGATTGGGAAAAGATCTTTACCAATCCTACAACAGATAGAGGCCTTATATCCAAAATATACAAAGAACTCAAGAAGTTAGACCGCAGGGAAACAAATAACCCTATTAAAAAATGGGTCTCAGAGCTAAACAAAGAATTCACAGCTGAGGAATGCCGAATGGCTGAGAAACACCTAAAGAAATGTTCAACATCTTTAGTCATAAGGGAAATGCAAATCAAAACAACCCTGAGATTTCACCTCACACCAGTGAGAATGGCTAAGATCAAAAACTCAGGGGACAGCAGATGCTGGCAAGGATGGGGAGAAAGAGGAACACTCCTCCATTGTTGGTGGGATTGCAAACTGGTACAACCATTCTGGAAATCAGTCTGGAGGTTCCTCAGAAAATTGGACATTGAACTGCCCGAGGATCCAGCTATACCTCTCTTGGGCATATACCCAAAAGATGCCCCAACATATAAAAAAGACACGTGCTCCACTATGTTCATAGCAGCCTTATTTATAATAGCCAGAAGCTGGAAAGAACCCAGATGCCCTTCAACAGAGGAATGGATACAGAAAATGTGGTACATCTACACAATGGAATATTACTCAGCTATCAAAAACAATGACTTTATGAAATTCGTAGGCAAATGGTTGGAACTGGAAAATATCATCCTGAGTGAGGTAACCCAATCACAGAAAAACACACATGGTATGCACTCATTGATAAGTGGCTATTAGCCCAAATGCTTGAATTACCCTAGATGCCTAGAACACATGAAACTCAAGACGGATGATCAAAATGTGAATGCTTCACTCCTTCTTTAAAAGGGGAACAAGAATACCCTTGGCAGGGAATAGAGAGGCAAAGATTAAAACAGACACAGAAGGAACACCCATTCAGAGCCTGCCCTACATGTGGCCCAAACATATACAGCCACCCAATTAGACAAGATGGATGAAGCAAAGAAGTGCAGGCAGACAGGAGCCGGATGTAGATCTCTCCTGAGAGACACAGCCAGAATACAGCAAATACAGAGGCGAATGCCAGCAGCAAACCACTGAACTGAGAACAGGACCCCCGTTGAAGGAATCAGAGAAAGAACTGGAAAGCTTGAATGGGCTCGAGACCCCATATGAACAACAATGCCAAGCAACCAGAGCTTCCAGGGACTAAGCCACTACCTAAAGACTAAACATGGACTGACCCTGGACTCTGACCTTATAGGTAGCAATGAATATCCTAGTAAGATCAGCAGTGTAAGGGGAAGCCCTGGGTCCTGCTAAGACTGAACCCCCCGTGTGAACGTGATTGTTGGGGGGAGGGCGGCAATGGGGGGTGGATGGGGGAGGGGAACGCCCATAGAGAAGGGGAGGGGGAGGGGCTAGGGGGATGTTGGCCCATAAACCGGGAAAGGGAATAACACTCGAAATGTAAATAAGAAATACTCAAGTTAATAAAAAAAATCATTATCAGAAATTGTGAAGCCATCAATTCATCTATACAATATTACTACATGAAAAGTCCATCTTCGTGTTGTCTGCAGGAAATCTGCCCAATAGAGTGGGCTGATGCCTAGGAATCATAAGAATATGTCATAGTGACAGAAAGAGGCATATCAGAAGCAAGAAGCAATCCCATGATGAACTCTCTGGCCACTTTGCACCTCAGAGCTTACCCACCACAGCCATCTCCAGAAAACTCACTGCCTTGTCTTAGCCTCTTCTAGATAGACTCTGTCAGCTACAGAAGGAGCTGGGAGATGGCTCAGTTGATGAAATGTGTGCCACACAAACATAAGCACTTGAATTCCATCCCTAGCACCCATATAAAAACCCAGGTGTGGCAATGTGTGATTTTAATCCCAGCAATGGGGATCCCCGGGGCCAGTTCACCTAACTCAATCAGTAAACCCAAGTCCCAGGGAGAGACCCTGTCTCAAACAGTAAGGTAGGAAGCATCTGAAGATAATATCTGAGTTGACCTCTGGCCTCCACTCCCTCATACTCATACAAATGTTCAATCACACATTCATACACGTGTACATGCGTGCACGCGCACACAAAACCAGCTGCCACCAAATGCCATCCCTAAGGGAACCATCTTCTTTAGTCTTCCAGGTCTCAATGACAGCATGTATTATGAACTGGTAATGTATCTGTGGGTTAATAGTGACACAAGACTGGATAGAGGACTCAGTGGGCATCATGCTCGCTGTACAAGCATGAGGGCCTGAGTGTGGAGCCCCAGTGCTGACATAAACACATAAACAGCATGGTGGTGTGTTAGCTTCCATGTCATAGCCTGTAAGCCACTCTAATGAGATAGATAGATAGATAGATAGATAGATAGATAGATAGACAGACAGACAGTTCAGTTTCTCAAGTGAGCCCTGACTAATACAGATTTAGTAGATAAATGATAGATCAATAGATAATATAGACAGATAAATGGACAGATAAGCAGATGAGATAGATAGATAGATAGATAGATAGATAGATAGATAGATAGATAGATAGATAGATAGATGAGAAATAGATAGCCTTTCCTACACTAAATTTAAGAGGATAAGAAACTATGTGCATCACCAAAACGAAGAACAAAATGGTGACAGAGTTTGAGAAATAAGAATCCTGGCATGGAAAAGATTATTTTTCCAGAACAATAAGAAAGTCAGTTCTAGGACCACAGCTGACCAGCAGCACAATCAGATCGGGGTGGGGGTGGGTGAGAAGCCTGCAGGATGGACCAAATAAATCTTCTGCTTCTACAGTCACAATATATCCTGCAGTCAGCTTTCTATGGCAAGACAAAACACCTGAGAATGTCAACTAAAGGAGGAAAATTATATTTTGTCTCTCAGATTCTGAGGTCCCCATTTCTGTTTGCTTGGTGCCATTGGCTTAGGGCCTGCGGTGAGGCAGCCAGCACGGCAGGAGTGCCTGGTGGAGCCAACTGGCTCCTTTGCTGAAGTGTTTGGATGATTCGGTGTTTGGATGACAATGTCATAAATATTGCTCACAAGCAATCTTCAAGATATACGGAATGGACTTTCTGACTTGACACACGAAGCTCTTTGCTTTCTTCATTTTCTTTCTCTCTAAACCCAGCTGCAAATGTCAGAGAGAATTGCAGCCATCCACTCTGAGCAGCCGGGTCCCGCATTTGCTCTCTGAGCAGTGGGCTTTGCTGACTCAGTCACTGCCCGTGGGATGTGTAAAGAGAATAAGATGACCACTAGGTGTCCGGCAGAGAATCTGCATGGGTGTGGTTGGTTTACCCTAGATGGATCAGGACAGAGAAGGAAAGATTTAGAGGCAGTGAGAGTAGGTACTGAGCATCTCATTGGGATGTTAGGACTGATACGTCTGATGGATGTCCTGCTGTCTACAGTGAGTTCTGCGCAGACACTGTGCCTATGTGTGTACGGGACATGCGCTGTGGCATGATCAGCATGTGTAAGATGTTAAAGCCACGGGACTAAGAAAAGCAGATGGCCCGTAAAGCGTTTAGAGCTGAACCATAGGCATTTCACCAGAGACAAGGTAAAAGAAGCTGCACAGAGTAGGTCTGCTGTCCCCCAGTGATTGTTTGCTGAATTAGCTAAAAAGTATGAGCGCCAACACAGAGGAGGTAAAAATCACTTCCGTCCGAAGAGTCATGAGGAAGCTGAACACAGAAGAGCTTACTATAAAGCAGACGATGAGGAAATGATCCCTTGCTGAAGAACGTGGGAGACATTCGACACCAGATGGGAATCAAACTTCTGTGGAAGAGAATGAAAACAGAGCATGTCCTCTGAATGCTTTAAATGTGATGCTGTGTGGCCTCTGGAAGTTAGTCGGTCTGTTTCCTAAGGTAAATACTTACTAAACAGACAGCTCCGCCTGAATCCAATGTCTGAGCCACGGACAGCGCTCAACAAATGCTCCCCGTTTACAATGCCTGGCACTGCCATCCCTAGTCATGGTCCCAGCAAAACCTCAGGAGTGCTTGAGAAGAATGTTTACCCTTAATGTGCGCGTTAGGTACAAATATCACCTGTTGTATGGAAATTGATTACTGATCATACCAATCCTTTGTATCTCCCTTCTCTTTACTTGTTCTGAGGCAGATGTATAAAAGTGTTCCAACATTTCTCACAGATTTTCCCGAGTCTTCCTCACTGTCTTTTTTTTTTTCCTTTAAGTTTTTTCATGAAAACATGTATTCTATGAAGACTTTGGGCACACCTTTAATGTTTCTGCTTTCCCGAACAGCTAAGAAAGTCCTTTTCCACTTGGCGGAGGAATACTTCTCCTACACTCTCTGCTAGGGAATGGCCTTATCTTGAATGCACATCCCCGGACATCCCAAGTGAGTCAGAGATCTGAGCTGGAACCAAAGGCAGGAAGTTTGTAGCAACCAGCACTCCTTTGATGCGGGCCTGTTCTCTAGGATCTCTGTCCTTTGTTGTTTGAGATTCAGTGACTTTGGAACGCTGAATTTAAGTGAGGCCATCACAAACATGTTTTATAGGATGACTCTACTGTAGACAAATAAGAAAGCATGTGTAAATCACATGCTAATAAATAAAAACCTGTACCGAAGTCTGTAGAAACGAACTTGAGTGGCGTACCTTGAACCATTACTGGTTTCCCTGAAGCAAATATCACTGTTTATGTATTTTTATAAATTATTATAAAAAATAATTAAAAGATGATAAAGAAAACATCCAGAATGGTTTCCTCTAGCCCCCTCTTCAACCCAAAAAATTATGCAGAGGAGACAGTGCCTGTCTCGCATTGTTTTCTCCATAGTGTGGTTTCTCACTTCAGTTTCCCAGACTGCACTGGTCTTTCCTGTTCTGAAAACCTAATCAAGTAATTCAAATAATACGGGGAGGAGGTCCACCTAAATCAGCAAATGTATACCCTTGCTTTTGGTTTGAGGGAAAATAGCCCTACCCACTCTGATTTGAAATATAGATATGCTATTACCATCCCCACCGGAACTTTCCCTGCTGGTAGGAAGGTTGTTTTGTCTCCAGAGGAAATTGGAAGGCTGTCAAACAATTCCCGCACACAGCACAGCCCATACCCACCACGGGGAGAGGCTGATTTCTTGTTTTGAATACTGTATTTAAGTTAGATGGCAGGTTTTGCATTGTAAATTGATGGGGGGAAATTCTCGTGCAACCAGATGTCAATCTCGTTTCCAGCGCTGAGAGTTCAAGATGTAAATTCTACAATGTATTTTGAATTTGCTTTGAATAAAATATATTTAGATGCCAAGAAATGATTCTTAATGGGTCTCCTAGGGGGGAGTGTCAGCCTCTCAAATATTTTGAACCAAGGTAGGCCATCATATAAAATAAAATATGCCAAGTTTTTTTTTTTCTTGCTCTGCTCAGAGGTGTGGCATGAATCTCTCTGGAGATCCCCTTAAGTTTCAGGGTTCGTTTAAATCTATCATGAATTCTGTATGCCCATAAATACATTACACATGTTCATGAGATACATACATGTATTCATGCCTATCGCTGTGCCACCCCAATGCTCTACACAGAAACAGGGGTATCTACAAGAGGAGATTTAATTTAAATCCACTCACAGTTATGTAAGCCAGCAAGCTTCACAACACAACCTGGACCAAGTTTGAAAGTCTATAAACTGGAAGCTGGTCACACACATCCTCATCTGAACCCAGAGCCCATGACCCAGGAATGATATTGTCTAAGCACAAAAGAATACAGATATCTCGGCTCACACACAAAGCTAATCACTATGGACTCTACCTCTGACTCCTTGCTCTATTAGAATTTGTAACAAGCTCCTTGAAGTCTAACCACACTAGGTATTGGGCTCTGCATTACCCGGTGCGTGGATCTGATGCTGCCACTTATAGGGACACAGAAATAGACACAAAGCCTTACGAGCTGATTGGGCACTGAACACAACCAAGTTAGCTTGCAAGAACAGCCATCTTGCAGGACTTCTAATATTTAAAATACAATAGAGTTTGAGTAGAAAATAAACTTTCAAGTGTGCCAGGCTTTTACCCACCGGGACTGCAGTATAAAATGTAATCTAATGTCTTAAGAAGCAGCTGACAGCTTACCTGGAATCATTCAGTCCGGCACCCACGACCAGGCAGAAATCAGGGATAGTATTAAAATTTTACCAGTGTTGCACGGTCACTAACCAGTCAGAGGGAAAAAACAAAACAAAACCACCAGCTATAAATATTTAACAGGATCATTCCAGAGCATAATGGCCAGATTATTCTTGCTAATAAAAGCTCAATAGATGCCTGAAAGTTTTTTTTTAAAAAACAGATATGGGAGCTGGGGACTAGGTTAGTTGGCATAGTGCTCGCCTGGCATGTACATAGAAGCCCTGTGATCTCTGGCACCACATAAACCAGCATGGTGACTTGGGCCTGTAATTCCAGCATTCAGGAGGCAGAGGAAGGAGGATCAGAAATTCAAGGTCAGCCTTGGCTACATTATGAGTTTGAGGCTAGCCTGGGCTACATGATATTCTCTCTCTCTCTCTCTCTCTCTCTCTCTCTCTCTCTCTCTCTCTCTCCCTCTCCAGCTCCCTCTCCCTCTCCCTCTCCAGCTCCCCTCCCCCTCCTTCTCTTTTAATGAAAGACAGTGGTTGGCATAGAATTTGCTCAAACTGTAGTTATTGACTAGTCTTTCGAAGCTGAATAAACACTTAGGTAGCGTTATTATGTAGTACATAAGCAATTTTCCCTGTGTGTGTGTGTGTGTGTGTGTGTGTGTGTGTGTGTGTGTGCACCCACAGTTCCATGGCATGTGTGTGGAGGTCAGAGGACAACAAGGGGAAGTCAGTTCTCTCCTTCCACACTGCGGATTCCAGAGATCCAACTCGCCTCATCAGGGTTTGCAGCCTGTATCTTTACCCACTGTGCCAACCTACATGAACTTTTTATACACACTCACACACACACACACACACACACACACACACACATATATATATATATATATATATATATATATACACACACACACATATATATACACACACATATATATATACACACACACATATGTATATGTATATGTATATGTATATGTATATGTATATGTATATGTATATATATTACACACTTTACTCACTCAGCTCATTAGTACTGGAAGACTACAGAAACAGTTTCTCCCAAGAATTTAAATAAAATAAATAGGATCCCCCTGAGACCTGAGCTTTGAAACCCACTTTTACTGGGCAAAGCCACCTTTCCTAAACAGTCAGGAGCCTCCACATAGGAAACAACTAGTCACATACCCAAACAAAGTTTATATGGAGAATATTATGTTAAGCTTGTGGACTACCTACACCAGAACTATCCCCCAAAAGTAAAGAAGGGGCAGAACTGGCCTTGACTGGGTAGCCATAGCTAACATACAGAGCCTCATGGCTGCCTCTTGAGACAGGAGGCTCTGGAGAAAAACTGCTTAGAGCTTTTTCCCTGAGATTGACTAAAGACCTCATTGACTTTGACGAACTTTCCGATCCGGCAAGGAACAGAGGTCTGTTCTGCAAAGCTCTCTCTCACTGCAAATCAGTGGGCTTGATTTCTAATATTCCAATCAGTCTCGTGTGCATTTCCCTTTATCCAAATTAGCCACTTGGGGTCTGGTGGCCTCCTCATAGAGGGTAGATGACAGGGCACAGGGCCAAAAGGCCACATAAGTCACACAGAGCTGAGTTCAAATGGCACTTGGATCTGTCATGGGTCTGCAATTCTCAGCAAGTTTCAAGTGTCCTCGATTGTGCTCTATACACAGAAACAGAAAATATAATAATACCTCCCAAGTACGGGGATTGGAGGGTTAGGTTTGGGAACGTTGAAATGCTGACTTCATTAAGAATGTGTTTATGGCTTCCTGGTTGCTGCCGCCGCAGAGAGCCCGTGGGCAGCACCCCGCGAGCAAACTTGAGCCTCGGGACCACAGGTAAGACCAACTTGTCTGCGGCAAGAAAGCTGCCTGGTGAAATCGGGACACAGAGGCAGAATTCCTCTAGGACCGGGCACGTCCAGTGTTTACCGGAAGTCCCACACCCGCAGATCCCGGCCCGCAGCAGCTCTCTGCTCCCAGACCCTGTGGGAAAGAGACCTCACCGCCTGGTCAGGTGGGCACTCCTGAGGCTGCAGAGCGGAAGAGACCACCAACACTGCCCACCCCTGCCCACATCCCTGGCCCAAGAGGAAACTGTATAATGCCTCTGGGCTCCCGTCGGGGAGGGCCCAGGAGCGCCAGGACACCTGCCTGAGACACCGCCGGAACCTGAAGGAAACAGACCGGATAAACAGTTCTCTGCACCCAAATCCCGTGGGAGGGAGAGCTAAACCCTCAGAGAGGCAGACACGCCTGGGAAACCAGAAGAGACTGCACTCTGCATACACATCTCGGACGCCAGAGGAAAACACCAAAGGCCATCTGGAACCCTGGTGCACTGAAGCTCCCGGAAGGGGCGGCACAGGTCTTCCTGGTTGCTGCCGCCGCAGAGAGCCCGTGGGCAGCACCCCGCGAGCAAACTTGAGCCTCGGGACCACAGGTAAGACCAACCTTTCTGCGGCAAGAAAGCTGCCTGGTGAACTCAAGACACAGGCCCACAGGAACAGCTGAAGACCTGTAGAGAGGAAAAACTACACGCCCGAAAGCAGAACACTCTGTCCCCATAACTGGCTGAAAGAAAACAGGAAAACAGGTCTACAGCACTCCTGACACACAGGCTTATAGGACAGTCTAGCCACTGTCAGAAATAGCAGAAGAAAGTAACACTAGAGATAATCTGATGGCGAGAGGCAAGCGCAGGAACCCAAGCAACAGAAACCAAGACTACATGGCACCATCAGAGCCCAATTCTCCCACAAAAACAAACACGGAATATCCAAACACACCAGAAAAGCAAGATCTAGTTTCAAAATCATATTTGATCATGATGCTGGAGGACTTCAAGAAAGACATGAAGAACTCCCTTAGGGAAACACAGGAAAACATTAATAAACAAGTAGAAGCCTACAGAGAGGAATCGCAAAAATCCCTGAAAGAATCGCAAAAATCCCTGAAAGAATTCCAGGAAAACACAATCAAACAGTTGAAGGAACTAAAAATGGAAATAGAAGCAATCAAGAAAGAACACATGGAAACAACCCTGGATATAGAAAACCAAAAGAAGAGACAAGGAGCTGTAGATACAAGCTTCACCAACAGAATACAAGAGATGGAAGAGAGAATCTCAGGAGCAGAAGATTCCATAGAAATCATTGACTCAACTGTCAAAGATAATGTAAAGCGGAAAAAGCTACTGGTCCAAAACATACAGGAAATCCAGGACTCAATGAGAAGATCAAACCTAAGGATAATAGGTATAGAAGAGAGTGAAGACTCCCAGCTCAAAGGACCAGTAAATATCTTCAACAAAATCATAGAAGAAAACTTCCCTAACCTAAAAAAAGAGATACCCATAGGCATACAAGAAGCCTACAGAACTCCAAATAGATTGGACCAGAAAAGAAACACCTCCCGTCACATAATAGTCAAAACACCAAACGCACAAAATAAAGAAAGAATATTAAAAGCAGTAAGGGAAAAAGGTCAAGTAACATATAAAGGGAGACCTATCAGAATCACACCAGACTTCTCGCCAGAAACTATGAAGGCCAGAAGATCCTGGACTGATGTCATACAGACCCTAAGAGAACACAAATGCCAGCCCAGGTTACTGTATCCTGCAAAACTCTCAATTAACATAGATGGAGAAACCAAGATATTCCATGACAAAACCAAATTTACACAATATCTTTCTACAAATCCAGCACTACAAAGGATAATAAATGGTAAAGCCCAACATAAGGAGGCAAGCTATACCCTAGAAGAAGCAAGAAACTAATCGTCTTGGCAAGAAAACAAAGAGAATGAAAGCACACAAACATAACCTCACATCCAAATATGAATATAACGGGAAGCAATAAACACTATTCCTTAATATCTCTCACCATCAATGGCCTCAACTCCCCAATAAAAAGACATAGATTAACAAACTGGATACGCAATGAGGACCCTGCATTCTGCTGCCTACAGGAAACACACCTCAGAGACAAAGACAGACATTACCTCAGAGTGAAAGGCTGGAAAACAATTTTCCAAGCAAATGGTCAGAAGAAGCAAGCTGGAGTAGCCATTCTAATATCAAATAAAATCAATTTTCAACTAAAAGTCATCAAAAAAGATAAGGAAGGACACTTCATATTCATCAAAGGAGAAATCCACCAAGATAAACTCTCAATCCTAAATAATCTATGCCCCAAATACAAGGGCACCTACATATGTAAAAGAAACCTTACTAAAGCTCAAAACACACATTGCACCTCACACAATAATAGTGGGAGATTTCAACACCCCACTCTCATCAATGGACAGATCATGGAAACAGAAATTAAACAGTGATGTCGACAGACTAAGAGAAGTTATGAGCCAAATGGACTTAACGGATATTTATAGAACATTCTATCCTAAAGCAAAAGGATATACCTTCTTCTCAGCTCCTCATGGTACTTTCTCCAAAATTGACCATATAATTGGTCAAAAATCGGGCCTCAACAGGTACAGAAAGATAGAAATAATCCCATGCGTGCTATCAGACCACCACGGCCTAAAACTGGTCTTCAATAACAATCAAGGAAGAATGCCCACATATACTTGGAAATTGAACAATGCTCTACTCAATGATAACCTGGTCAAGGAAGAAATAAAGAAAGAAATTAAAAACTTTTTAGAATTTAATGAAAATGAAGGTACAACATACCCAAACTTATGGGACACAATGAAAGCTGTGCTAAGAGGAAAACTCATAGCGCTGAGTGCCTGCAGAAAGAAACAGGAAAGAGCATATGTCAGCACACCTAAAAGCTCTAGAACAAAAAGAAGCAAATACACCCAGGAGGAGTAGAAGGCAGGAAATAATCAAACTCAGAGCTGAAATCAACCAAGTAGAAACAAAAAGGACCATAGAAAGAATCAACAGAACCAAAAGTTGGTTCTTTGAGAAAATCAACAAGATAGATAAACCCTTAGCCAGACTAACGAGAGGACACAGAAAGTGCGTCCAAATTAACAAAATCAGAAATGAAAAGGGAGACATAACAACAGATTCAGAGGAAATTCAAAAAATCATCAGATCTTACTATAAAAACCTATATTCAACAAAACTTGAAAACCTTAAGGAAATGGACAATTTCCTAGACAGATACCAGGTACCGAAGTTAAATCAGGAACAGATAAACCAGTTAAACAACCCCATAACTCCTAAGGAAATAGAAGCAGTCATTAAAGGTCTCCCGACCAAAAAGAGCCCAGGTCCAGACGGGTTTAGTGCAGAATTCTATCAAACCTTCATAGAAGACCTCATACCAATATTATCCAAACTATTCCACAAAATTGAAACAGATGGATCACTACCGAATACCTTCTACGAAGCCACAATTACTCTTATACCTAAACCACACAAAGACACAACAAAGAAAGAGAACTTCAGACCAATTTCCCTTATGAATATCAACGCAAAAATACTCAACAAAATTCTGGCAAACCGAATCCAAGAGCACATCAAAACAATCATCCACCATGACCAGGTAGGCTTCATCCCAGGCATGCAGGGATGGTTTAATATACAGAAAACCATCAACGTGATCCATTATATAAACAAACTGAAAGAACAAAACCACATGATCATTTCACTAGACGCTGAGAAAGCATTTGACAAAATTCAACACCCCTTCATGATAAAAGTCCTGGAAAGAATAGGAATTCAAGGCCCATACCTGAACATAGTAAAAGCCATATACAGCAAACCAGTTGCTAACATTAAACTAAATGGAGAGAAACTTGAAGCAATCCCACTAAAATCAGGGACTAGACAAGGCTGCCCACTCTCTCCCTACTTATTCAATATAGTTCTTGAAGTTCTAGCCAGAGCAATCAGACAACAAAAGGAGGTCAAGGGGATACAGATCGGAAAAGAAGAAGTCAAAATATCACTATTTGCAGATGATATGATAGTATATTTAAGTGACCCCAAAAGTTCCACCAGAGAACTACTAAAGCTGATAAACAACTTCAGCAAAGTGGCTGGGTATAAAATTAACTCAAATAAATCAGTAGCCTTCCTCTACACAAAAGAGAAACAAGCCGAGAAAGAAATTAGGGAAACGACACCCTTCATAATAGACCCAAATAATATAAAGTACCTCGGTGTGACTTTAACCAAGCAAGTAAAAGATCTGTACAATAAGAACTTCAAGACACTGAAGAAGGAAATTGAAGAAGACCTCAGAAGATGGAAAGATCTCCCATGCTCATGGATTGGCAGGATTAATATAGTAAAAATGACCATTTTACCAAAAGCGATCTACAGATTCAATGCAATCCCCATCAAAATACCAATCCAATTCTTCAAAGAGTTAGACAGAACAATTTGCAAATTCATCTGGAATAACAAAAAACCCAGGATAGCTAAAGCTATCCTCAACAATAAAAGGACTTCAGGGGGAATCACTATCCCTGAACTCAAGCAGTATTACAGAGCAATAGTGATAAAAACTGCATGGTATTGGTACAGAGACAGACAGATAGGCCAATGGAATAGAATTGAAGACCCAGAAATGAACCCACATACCTATGGTCACTTGATTTTTGACAAAGGAGCCAAAACCATCCAATGGAAAAAAGATAGCATTTTCAGCAAATGGTGCTGGTTCAACTGGAGGGCAACATGTAGAAGAATGCAGATCGATCCATGCTTATCACCCTGTACAAAGCTTAAGTCCAAGTGGATCAAGGACCTCCACATCAAACCAGACACACTCAAACTAATAGAAGAAAAACTAGGGAAGCATCTGGAACACATGGGCACTGGAAAAAATTTCCTGAACAAAACACCAATGGCTTACGCTCTAAGATCAAGAATCGACAAATGGGATCTCATAAAACTGCAAAGCTTCTGTAAGGCAAAGGACACTGTGGTTAGGACAAAACGGCAACCAACAGATTGGGAAAAGATCTTTACCAATCCTACAACAGATAGAGGCCTTATATCCAAAATATACAAAGAACTCAAGAAGTTAGACCGCAGGGAAACAAATAACCCTATTAAAAAATGGGTCTCAGAGCTAAACAAAGAATTCACAGCTGAGGAATGCCGAATGGCTGAGAAACACCTAAAGAAATGTTCAACATCTTTAGTCATAAGGGAAATGCAAATCAAAACAACCCTGAGATTTCACCTCACACCAGTGAGAATGGCTAAGATCAAAAACTCAGGGGACAGCAGATGCTGGCGAGGATGGGGAGAAAGAGGAACACTCCTCCATTGTTGGTGGGATTGCAAACTGGTACAACCATTCTGGAAATCAGTCTGGAGTTTCCTCAGAAAATTGGACATTGAACTGCCTGAGGATCCAGCTATACCTCTCTTGGGCATATACCCAAAAGATGCCCCAACATATAAAAAAGACACGTGCTCCACTATGTTCATTGCAACCTTATTTATAATAGCCAGAAGCTGGAAAGAACCCAGATGCCCTTCAACAGAGGAATGGATACAGAAAATGTGGTACATCTACACAATGGAATATTACTCAGCTATCAAAAACAACGACTTTATGAAATTCGTAGGCAAATGGTTGGAACTGGAAAACATCATCCTGAGTGAGCTAACCCAATCACAGAAAGACATACATGGTATGCACTCATTGATAAGTGGCTATTAGCCCAAATGCTTGAATTACCCTAGATGCCTAGAACAAATGAAACTCAAGACGGATGATCAAAACGTGAATGCTTCACTCCTTCTTTAAAAGGGGAACAAGAATACCCTTGGCAGGGAAGAGAGAGGCAAAGATTAAAACAGAGACTGAAGGAACACCCATTCAGAGCCTGCCCCACATGTGGCCCATACATATACAGCCATCCAATTAGACAAGATGGATGAAGCAAAGAAGTGCAGACCGACAGGAGCCGGATGTAGATCGCTCCTGAGAGACACAGCCAGAATACAGCAAATACAGAGGCGAATGCCAGCAGCAAACCACTGAACTGAGAATAGGACCCCCGTTGAAGGAATCAGAGAAAGAACTGAAAGAGCTTGAAGGGGCTCGAGACCCCATATGTACAACAATGTCAAGCAACCAGAGCTTCCAGGGACTAAGCCACTACCTAAAGACTATACATGGACTGACCCTGGACTCTGACCTCATAGGTAGCAATGAATATCCTAGTAAGAGCACCAGTGGAAGGGGAAGCCCTGGGTCCTGCTAAGACTGAACCCCCAGTGAACTAGACTGGTGGGTGGAGGGTGGCAATGGGGGGAGGGTTGGGAGGGGAACACCCATAAGGAAGGGGAGGGGGGAGGGGGATGTTTGCCCGGAAACCGGGAAAGGGAATAACACTCGAAATGTATATAAGAAATACTCAAGTTAATAAAAAAAAATATTAAAAAAAAAAGAATGTGTTTATGGGTTCCCAAAGCAGGAAAACACATCCCCAAACCAATGCCCCAGCACACTCATCCCCAAGGACACCCTTCCATGCATGGAGTTAAAAACACAGGAATGTCTCCTGGAGAGGCTCTGAGATCATGCCCACTCTTTTGGTCGCTGGTGTCTCTCACAATGGAATATTTTTCGTTTTGTTTCCTTAAATTGTTTTAAATCCCAAGAACACAGCCACAGGGTATGAATAATGAATAATGAAGCTGCATCGTGCCTATAGAGATTTTACCACACACTTGGTAATAAGACAGTTGTCACATTGTGACTCGGTGATAATCTAGAAGGGGGAGAAACAGCCACAGCGACTGACAGCCGTATTAGATGAAATTTCACTTGATTCGGTTCTCAGAGAAAATTGTGCTGTTTCGTTATTATTGAACCTTTACTTTCACGTCTAAAAAAAAAAAAAAAAGAATCCTGATACTCATGAAAGCTAGGTCACTGTTAAACATGGAAAAGAGATCTTGGGGTGCTTATCCTGTGCTCTCAAAAACCTTACACCAATATCCTCAACACACCTGCGTGCAAACACATGCACACCCCTGCACCCACAGGGACGATGAGCAGGTGTTTTTGGTTGCCCAAACTGGAGCTTCTGTTGCTCTACTGAGTAGAGCCAGGGATTCTGTTACTTAAACACCCCACTGCGTGCCCAAACAGAAATCACCCTCTCTGCCCCCAGAAAACAACAGTCTGGCCCCAAATGTCATTATCACATCAACTGGAAAGTCCTGCTACAGAGCCCTCCTGCCGTTCTAACCCATGCATCTGTGCTTCTCATGCTTTTAAAGAGACCAAGTGGTGAAGCGGAAACACCAGTGGATGGTCAAGAGGAAGCTTAAATGTGTTATATCCGGTTATTTCCTGAATTTAAGAAAATGCTAGGGGTTGGGGATTTAGCTCAGCCGTAGAGCACTTGCCTAGCAAGTGCAAGGCCCTGGGTTCAGTCCCCAGTTCCGAAAAAAAGAAAAAAAAAATGCTAAAGCAAAGGGGTCTTGATAAAGAAAGAATATTCTGGAATCCTAAATGTATAGGTTGAAATTTTTTTAAAGAGAGAAGTAGAAATTTGTGAATAAAGATAAGTATTTGTAAAGTACATAAATATAAAACAAATTATGTAAAAGTTATTTGCCTATTAAAATTTCATGCTTGAAACATTTAGATGTGTTAAGGGACCAAGGAAACATGTTTTCCCCAAATTTCCCAAGCCTTTTTTCTTTCTAAATCAACAAATAAAGAAGGCACAGTATCCATGGCCCACAGCTCTAAGACTCTAAATGGTTTGCGTTTTCCCATCTCTTTGGAGGCTTCGATGCTCTTTCACATTTACTCTTTTGAAGTGATCTCTCCCTACTCATAGAAAACCTTGAGTGAGAAAAGCATCTGACTGCTTCAGACATCAGCTCTCTGCTGTGTGCTTGCAGTTGAGGGCGTAGTCTCTCAGCTTTCTATTTTGGCTACTTGATTCCTCCCTGTCATTATGGACTCTGCACACACACACACACACACACACACACACACACACACACATGCACACATGCACGCATGCATGCACGCACGCACGCACTGGCAGCACAATCTTCTTAGTCATATTTTTCTATCTCTTCAATTTTTTTTGTTATAGATGCAGCTTTTGAAACTTGACCTAGGTCCCTTTTCAAGCCTGAGAAACCCCATTTGGAGTTAGAAATAAAAGCTGTGCAAAGTTTAGTTAAGGAGCCAATGTGCTAGACCACCTGCTGGTCCTGTCCTCTAAGAACAAGAATTTTGAAAGTCATACATGGAAAGTCCCTAAAGACCTGTGTGAGGAGGCAGGGGTGCTGCTGCCTTGGACCCAAGCTAGAGAGGTAGAGTGGCTTTGGCATAGCTGTAGACAGGCAGAAGAGAGTGGGTTTGAAGGTCTCTACCTTCCCCATCGTCTTTGCCAGTGCACAAGGACAAGGTCCCTTCACGGTGGTCCAGGTGCCCTCCAGTTAAATCAGAGCAAGACAGAAACCCTATTCTAAGTGGAGGAGCTGAGGACACGAGGTGAACGTGAGTAGCTGCTTCTCCATAGCTGTGAACATCCGGTCTCTGGCTGTGACGAGTCTTGAAGGAAGAATTCCTACCAAAGCAAGCAAGGGTGAAGCTCCCGTTTACAAAGTTGAGTTACACAGTCAGATGGCTAAGAAAGAGTCACAGAGTTCAGAGCGGTCCAACCAAGATGAAGGCAGAGAGCACCGTTACAGAGGTAAGACGAAGATTCTGAAGCTTAAGGACTATGGGTAAAGAACCATTTAGGGTACAGGTGGCAGCTTGAAGTGGACTGCCTGTCAAGGATGAATAAAACTGTGGCAGAGCAGAGGTCCTCCACTATGGAAGTTGTCCTAGGCAGGAGTCATGGTAACTGACCAGGTGATGGATGAGGTTGTCTGCCACGTCTCTCTTAGGCTGATTCAGGTGAGGGGGTCACATCTGGTATGACTGATAAGCTATGGTGTGCCTGGTGCTTCTGACAGGGTTTAGGTATTCATAGATGTAATTATTTATTGGCATACACAAGTTATTATCAGTGTGTGCCTCCTGGTGTGCTGGCAGACAGTGGTTGTTCACGTCTATAAACAAGATGGGGAGCCATTTTTTTCCTGGCACTTATTCTCAAAATGGAGTAACCTGAATCAAAATGTTTGCCTCGTAAAATGGAGCAGCATCTTGAAAGCTACAGCTCCACACCCCAGAGTGGCTCAGAGCAGTCCCAGCCTGTACCTCAATGCCAGGGGAAAGAGAACCTCACTTTAGATAAGGTTAAGAATGTCCAAAGCAGGGGCTGGAGGATGGCTCAGCAGTTAAGAGCACCGACTGCTCTTCCAAAGGTCCTGAGTTCAAATCCCAGCAACCACATGGTGGCTCACAACCATCTGTAATGAAATATGAAGCCCTCTTCTGGTGTGTCTGAAGACAGCTTATAGTGTGCTCATATATAATAAATAAATAAGTCTTTAAAAATAAAAAGAAATTTCCAAAGCAGAGAAAAGTCTTCATCTTACAAAACAGAACAAGAAAGGTTGGTACTCAACTTTTCAATAGCTCCATTGTACACAAGATATTGGAGCTTTCCCTATATGCAGGGACCATTTCATTTTAGAAAATGTCTAAATGTAACTTGTAACAGTTATTAAAGGAGAAATACCTTGTAGCCAATCTTAATAGATGTAGGAAGCTTTTTAATCCATGGAACATTAAGGGAAAAAAAAACTTCCAGTGAATTTGTAACTGATGGCCACATTATTGTTAACTTGATAAAGAAACAAAAAACGTAAATGTTTTCCTAAGTGTGAAACTTTAGTGGGTTGGAATGAACCCTTAGGTCTCCTTCCTAGAAAGGAGGGGAGAGTAGCTTTGCAGCATAGGAATGTTTGAAGAAAGGTTTCCCAGACTCTGGAGTGAGAAGCAGCATACATACAAGGATAGGTGCAGCAAAGGGACCCTTCGATGGCAAGACCAGGGCTACAGTCAAGAATCCAGGAAAGGGGGTTGGGGATTTAGCTCAGTGGTAGAGCGCTTGCCTAGGAAGCGCAAGGCCCTGGGTTCGGTCCCCAGCTCCGAAAAAAAAAAAAAAAAAAAAAAAAAAAGAATCCAGGAAAGAATTCACTTCAAAATCACCCAAAGCTGAACTCCGTTACCTCTCCCACTCCCGTTTCCCAGAAGCCAATTCCTGTGTCATTAAGTCTCAGTAGATCTTGCCTTCCCTCCCATGAGTGACTCTGAGTGGTGCTCTGGAAAGCCCAGAACCCCAGCAGAGTCAAAACTGGAAACCAGGACCATGAAGGTGTGAGAGTGTGCGGTAATGAACTTCAGCTCCAGTCTGCAGCCCCTCCGCCCTAAAGGTGCCTAAACTCACCTGAGCAAGGGCTCTGCTGCTATAGCTCATCCCTGAGGTCTCTAGGAAGACTCGTGAGTGCCAACTTGGTTTTGCTGTTTTTCACTACCCTCTTATAATCTAGGAAGTCCCAGTGTGAAACGTGGACCCATAGGTAAAGAGACGGAGGGTCTGAAATGGTGTGTGGGTCTTAGATGATGTAAGAAGTTGATTCTTTCCTCGTGGAGCAGGTGGACCCCAGTTGTTCCAAGGCTGTGAAGCATGCAGCGCCAACCAGGAGTTAGGTAGGAAACAAGCCTCTTACACACTGTTTACAAGCTGTGTGTGTTTAATTGTGAATTCATGCACCAAAACATTCTCTGGATGATGGTGCCTAATTCTCAGACAGATGGCTAGAGCCAGCTAAATGCTTTTCTTGGTTCGTTTTTCTTTTCACAGTTATGGGGCTTCTAGGACTAGCTAAAATATAGAACTATAAGTACTCACCAGCCGTGTTATTAAATACCATATTTGTTTTATGTCATTTCTATTATTACGCCAGTATATATTAAAAGAAGAGACACCCACAGTCTCTCCAAAGAGACACCCAGAATTTGGTACCATCACAGTGCTCCCAGACTTTTATTTCTACAGTTAAATGCTTTATATTCTGTAAGCTAAAGTTTTGGAAGGAAATTTCTGCTCCTGCAGGGGTGTTGGGCTGAGGAACATTTAGTGGGATTGCAAATATATTTCAGATGTTTGAATTGTTTTATAAAACCTTGAAAAAAATGGTCTGGGGAGATGACTCACTTGCTAAAATCCTGACTGTACAAACTTGAGGACCTGAGTATAGATCCCTACATCCACATAAGCAGCCTGGCACAGCGGCAACCCTCTGTAATCCCAGTACAGGGAAGCAGGAGACATGGGGAGCTCAGCTACTTGCTGTCCAACTAATCGTGTCAAATCTGTGAGCTCCAGATTCAGTGTAAGACCATGTGTCAAAAGATAAGGTAGATTAAGAAAGATTAACTTGACCTCTGGCCTTTAGACACATACACACTCTCACATACATACACACTCACACACATACACACAGACATAGTCACACACACACACACTCACATGTTTATATTCACACAGACACACATTCACACTCACACATGTACACTCACATAGCCACATGTACATTCACAGGCACACTCCACACACAGATACACACGTACAATCACACACATACACATATACACACATTCACTCACTCACACACACACACATATACTCACACAGATACACACTTACATGTCCACACACTCACATGTACACTCACATACTTACACACGCACACACATGCACACGCACACTAACATAATGTATAATTCCAAAACCAAAAGAAGTGTGAAAGTGATGTTTAACTACATATCATAGCATGAGTGGGTTTCCTCTGGATAGAACAAGGGAAGAAGAGCATTTGTTAAACATTGTCAGAAGACAGAGCTCTGGGCAGACAGACACACAGCCAGTGTGCTCTGTAGTGTGGCTGAGAAGTGAGATGCATAGTAAGGGGTGATGCTGGAGGAGGCAGAGGAGGAGAAGGCGCCAGGTCACAGGGAGTATCTTACACCCACTTAGTCCAGGAACCGCCTGGAATTGGATTTAAGAGAAAGAGAGGAACCATTTCCTAAAACTGGAAGGTCCAGGTGCAGACTTCAGGAACATCCAGACTCAAGCTTCAAAGAAAGTCTTCAAGGCTTAAGCGCTGTGCAGCCTTCACTCCCAGACTCTACGTAGAACCTTCCAGAATTAACCCCAGAATCACAGCCAAGACTCAGAGGAGGATAAAGCTATTGGGGCCCTTGAAATTTAAAGGAATATCAAAAAAAAAGAATCCTGTAACAAAAGTAACTTAAGGGTAATGTTTTTAAACAAAATTAACACAAATGAAGCTATGATAGACAAAATTTAAAATGTTTAAATGAAGACAAGATCTGTATTACTCCAGACTCAGGTTTGGCTCCAATTCTGAAAACAGAATCTATAACCCTGCAGCTGATACTGGAGGTATGAATGACCCCTAGGGAGGGGAGATACAACTTTGATGTTCAACACATAGGGAATTTATCTGCACACAATGAATAACTATGATGAAAAAAACTTAGGCAAGAGACAAAAAAACAACTGGGAAGAACAAATGGGTCGGGACTGGGTAGAAAACTCCAGGGACAAAGGAAGAAGATCTGGTCCAACAATATGCAGGAGCATGGGTATCAGTGAGCACCAGCTGGGGAGGAGGGGGGAAGACCTGAGAGTGTGAGCACCAGCTGGGGAGGAGGGGGAAGACCTGAGAGTGTGAGCACCAGCTGGGGAGGAGGGGGAAGACCTGAGAGGAATGAAAACAGAACTGAGGCTGAAGAGTATTGGCATCCAGCTCTAACAGCTGGCTCAGTAGAAGCCAAGATTATGATGGCTGACAATCTGATGATTGTCCTACAGAAGGCTGGAGGAGGAAGATGAGATTTGCAACATGTTTTTGTCAATGTACACAGTATGAATCTGTGGATCTTCCAAGGGCATCCCGGGCTGGAGAAAGAGGCTTGGGAAGGTATTAGCATTAGCATGTATGCAGGGTAGCCATGGAGATCAGTGTGTTTGCCCAGGGAACACAGATATAGAAAGAAGAGAAGCAGACTGGCCTAGTTAGGGTTGCCATTGCTATTATAAAACACCAATGTAACGTGGGTACGAAGGGATATATTTGGTTTACATATCCTGAATCACAGTCCACCGAGGGCTGAGGGAAGACAAGGTAGGAACTCAAACTGGCCAGGAACCTGGAGGCAGGAGCTGATGCATAGGTTGTGGAGGGGTGCTGCTTACTGGCTTGCTCCTCATAGCTTGCTCAGCCTGCCTTCTTCTAGAAAGACCACCAGGTATGGCACCACCAACAATGGGCTGGGCCTCTTCACATCAGTCAATAATTAAGAGAATGCCCTAATTAATTAAATAATGCAGCCAAATTTTATAAAGGCATTTTCTCAGTTGAAGTTTAGTTTAACGTCTCAACTGACATTAGCTTGTGACAAGTGGACATAAAACCAGCCATCACACAAACTCACAAAGAGATGAATTTCATTCGAGCCTGTCTCCCCCATTCTCTTTGAGACAATGCCTAGACTCTTTCCCTGCTTCTTCCTTGGATTAAGTCACTGAAGACACTGATGTGATAAAGATGCTGCCTGTCAACCTTAGACATATGTGTGCTTGTTAATGTAGCCGGGAAAACAGCTGAGAGGATCCACAGAAGGAACAGGGAGACCACGGGTGCTGCCTCCACCCCTGAGTGGGCTTCCCAGATTGGGCTTAAATGAATTATAGAGTCTGAAAGGTTCTCTAATGCAGCTTTCGGAGTCTCCATGTATGGTTAAGTCAGAGCATTAAGGGAAACAGAAACAAGAAATATTTACTGCAGAGAGAGAGGGGTCTCAGGGCTGAGAGTTAAAGGCTCATCTTGCTCCTGCAGAAGTCTGGAGATAGTTTCCAGCATCCAAGTCAAGTGACTCACAACTCCAGCTGACAGGGGATCTGGCGCCCTCTTCTGGCCTTCTCAGGCACTGCACTCACAGCACACACCCACAGACAAGTGTATACACATAACACAATTTAAAACACAAATAGTCTTTAACACGGTTAAAAACAAAAATAAAGAGCTGAACCTGCAAAAAAATAAATAAATAAATAAAAGCTTGAACACAGTTAAAAACAAAAACAAAATCTTTAACAGAGTTAAAAACAAAATCTTAAAGAAAGAACTTTTTCTCCCTCTTTCCACATTAGGAGTGACCTTCTGGAGTCACCTTGTGGGCCTCAACTATAGAGGGGGAAAGAAGCCCCCCCTGTCCCTTCCTAGGAGGGAAACAGACTGCACACTCCACTCCCTACAGGTAAACAGGAGACACACAAAACGCCTGCAGTCTGACGGAGGCTTGCATGGGGAAATGCATGCTTCACTAACAGTTGCTCCACAAGACTTTTTTTTTTTTTATCATTTAAATTTTATTCGTTAAAATAACAGCCTTGGAAAAAGAGATATTCTCATCAGAAGTCACAGCGGGGATCCAGGAATATCTCGTTAGACTATAAAGGATATAACGTAGTTAAAAACCACGCCAGAACCAAACACCAGCCTCGGCTCAATCTGTGTGTGTGCAGGTGGGAGTCATTCTGACTGGAAACTGGCTTCACTCCAAACACTGGCCCAGTTCCAGGGTCTTCATGGCTTCCTCCAGCTTGAGCATTCCTCTTTCCTGGCGCAGGCGGTACCTCTCAGCCATGGACTGAAGCATCCATTTAGCCCGAAGCTTGTGGTTGCAAGAGCCATAAATTAAGACCTCGGTAAGTCCGGAAGATTCCAGAATCTTCAGTTCAAACATGGCTCGGCTCACCTGCTCGATGTGAGGCATTCGAGATCCCTGTGGGCCAAACAGAGATTTTAGCACCAGCGTGTGGACTTGGAATACTTCTGGATCTTTCAGGTCTTCAGGAACTTTCACCCACGGGGGGATATCTTTACGGGTCACAAGGGTTGCCATCTTAATTCCTGGTTAGGAACCAATTTCCAATGAAGACTAGGTCAGACTTAACTTTGATCTCCACAAGACTTTTAAAAGCCTGAAAAGCTATGCGGCAAAGAAGGATGGCTTTCATTTGTGGCTGACACTGGAATCATTTTAAATAGCGTGAGGTTTGGTGGGTTTTTAAAAATCTCTTGTTATTGTAAAACTTTAGCCTGTTTTTAATTAAGACACCCACATCGGTTGAAAAATGTGGCCTATTTGCATAGAAATAACTATTGCAAGCCAAATATCTTAATTTTAACTCATTTTTAATCACCTTCCCAGACACCTTGGTAATTACTTCTGGTTGACACCAGCGAAGTGCTTTCTGGCAGCACTTAAAGATATTCGTATCTACTGAAGTCGTCCGCTGTGCAGAAAGGTGAGCTGTCCAGGATGACTCTGGGAGTGGGCAAATCAGCGTTTTCATCAGTGCTTAATAATTAGCAGAAATTCATTACCCTGTGTTTGTTTGAGCCTGAACAATATCAACTTGTAATTATTGGTAGCTTAGGGCAAGGTAAATATTTGATGTGATGCTGGTAAATCGGTTTTTAGTAATGCAAGGAGTTAGCTGGTTGTGTATTTCTTTAGCTTTTAATAAGATTATAAGCATTAACAACAGAGGTGAGCCAAGCCCTCCCCATCTGCTGCCACAAATAGGAGGAAGGACACGGCCTCAGAACAATGAGCTAATGAACCCCTTGGGGACACGGCTGTCTGCTTGGGTTAAGAACAGGAAATTGGCTTTAGCAAATTGAACATAGGGAAAAAAATAGTTGCAATGACTCCATCTCCAAGTCCTCTCTTCAGCTCCTGGGCCAAGCTGTGGCCTAGTTTAGATTTAATTCTTTTTCTTTCTTTTTTTAAAAGCTATCCTAGCGGTTTGATGAATATTTTTAAAATACTCTTTATGTAATAAATATCATGCATGTTTCACAGCACAGACGCTCAGAGCCAACTAAAGTATATGGGATGTTTAATAGGAACGCTGCGGTACGTGTGCACATATCATGTGATCCCACTACAGCTCTTCAAGATGGAGCTGGTGAGGTTACACCCAGGGGAAGAATGGGAAAACTCTGTGTTAGAGGTGAAGGCCCCATTATGAGGTCATAGCTGTGACCAGGCGGAGAACACAAGCCATCTAGCCCTACTGTAGAACTCCTTCTGTGGCCCTAAACGTACTTGAATGTCAGTGCCCAGCAGTAAAGGGTTCAGAACCAGAGCTGACTTTTCCAGGGGGACCGGCTCATTGTACACTAAGGGGCACCGTGACAGTAACTGACGGTAATTTCCTAGTCTTAACCAATGCGACTAGGCCATAGCATGCCCAGCCGTCTGGTTAAATGTTTTCCTTTGTCTCTATTTCTGGAAGAGGTTAGCATCGGAATCAACATACTGAATAAAGTAGACGGCCCACCTCAGTACGGCAGACCTCAGCTGATTCACTGAGGGCTGAAAAGGGACAACAGATAAAATAAAATAAACTTTGGTCTGCTTCCTCTCTCCTCCTGGTTCCCAGGCCTGGGGACCCAGCCTGCAACCCAAAGCATCATCTCTGAAGCTCTCAGACCTTCTAGCCATACACATCTGCCTTTCTGAGTCTCAACCCTGCCAAAGGCAGGTCTTGGTATTTCTCAGCCTCTAAAAGGGATCTAAAAGGATCCCTTTTCCCATCCAAGAACCTGTGGGAGACTAGAACGCTATGTGTTTGTCCCAGACTGTATCCAAGGCAAACCTGGCCGGGAGAAGCCACAAGTGAGAATTTCCAGGCAGCAACAAAACATATTACTCCTTTAGCTCTTCAGTTGTCTTTCACATCCCACTCATTCTCTAAAACATACTTGGGTGTAGCTTTCGATACCCCGCCTACGCTCCAGGAATGGCTGTGCTACCAGCCCCCACCCAGTTTCCCTTGAATCCAAGGATAAAAGACACAGACACACATTTCTTCCATTTCAATTTGCCCTTTTGGCACAATGGCTGGGCAGTACTATTTCCCACCTGGAAAAGCTTGCCTTATTAATATTCTTAGCTCCACACTTCTCCACCTACTCTGAACTGTCGCTCAGTTGCATCACCGCTAAACAGCCCTACGCAGCTGCTGTAGGAGCGGCCACGCCTCCCAAGATTCCACATGGCTGCTTGGCTTTTCTCGAACTCTGTCTCTCCTCGTGTCTGTTTCTTGCCTCCAAAGACTTGGAAGTCCTGCCTATCCCTTCTGCCCAGCAATTGGCCTGTGGCTTCTTTACTGACAGATCAAGAACCAATTGGGGAACAGGACCTTAACATCAGCACCACCCCTACACATACTAACTCAACTCTACCACCAACCTCTCTTTCTTCCTCCCTCCCTTCCTCCCTTCCCTCCCTCTCTGCTTCCCTCCTTCCTCCCCTATCTTTCATGTACACTATATTAGAAATCCATCAAGAACTTTTAAACTCACTGAAAAGCTGGTTCTGGAACTAGGGTGCCCCTACTCATCTCAGACCCAAGTATATTTGACTCAGAGTCTTTCAGGGTCTCGTGTCTGCAGATGGGCTGTTTCCCCACTAACTCAAACAGGGGGAGACAAGAACAGTAGAACAACCCAAGAGTAAAAAAAATTCAGACTTTGAAGAGCAGCTAAAAGGTAAATTATTTCCAATGGATGCTGCTACTTTTTACCCCGTCATAGAGACATGTTCACTGTAGGAGAGAGAGGCAGGAAGTTCAGCCATGGGAAACCCATACACGACAGAGAAGCCCAATAGGGTGCTTCAACTGACTCCCTCGACTTCCCCGGGTGGTTTCTACTGAATATTTCGAGTCCCTGATCTAAGGACATTGTCTGTGTCTGTCGCTATTTGTTCTTTTACTTGGAAGCCCCTCCAAGGGGATATGGCACTGCACCAGGGACTCTGGATTGGGAACTCCAGCTGCTGTTTTAAAGGGCTTCCCCCAGTCAATATCTGCTATATATGCCCCATTTTATAATGTTTATCTACCTATGTTTGTCTGAACTATTCTTTCAGTTTGTGCCTACAATGTGTTACAGAGTCTGTGACCCTTGGGAAAAGGCCACAGACTCAATCCAATAATAATTAAAAGATCGTTTTAATTATTTTAATGACTGATCAGCTGCTGGTAGAACATAACAATCTCTAAGCCAAACTCACTACTGTCATGCAAAGTGGGGTGAGGGAACGGACTTTTTTAAAGGTGAAAACCACAGAAGACGTTGAGTATTTGCACAAGCAAGCCAGAAGCTGTTCTGCTCTGCCAAGACTAGGTAGTCAAGGCAACCTCAAAATCGTCCTTGACAGTCTGCATAAGCAGGTGAAAGAAGCCAGAAAGCAGTTATAGTCTTTTCATAACAAGTACATGGTCACAGCTATGCCTTTCTGAATGGGGAATCACTGAGTCAGAGCTACTGGGAACTTAACCTTCCACGGACTAGAGTCAGAGACAAATGGCTGGTGGGTACCGAGAAGGATGCCAAGCATAAAAGGACATTTCTTCAGCCTTGACGCTATGTGCTCAATGAACTTGCTTATTCAAAACTGAAAGTCTAACTGTCACAGCTCCTTCTCCAAACTGTACAAAACACTCACATTCCCTCCCTCCTCCTCCCCCTCCCTCTCCTTCTCCCTCTTCCTCTCCCACTCCCTACCCCATCTCTATCCCCCTCAACCTCCACCCCTCTCTCCCTCTCCCTCCCTTCCTCTCCCTTCCTCTCCCTCCCCCTCCCTTCTCTCTCCCCATCCCTCTCCCCTTCCCTCTCTCCTCCCTTCCTCTCCCTTCCTCTCTCTCCCTCTCCCTTCCTCTTCCTTCTTTGACTGACATCTTTCTAGAAACTTTACCCTCCTGACCATTTCACATCAGGTGAAGGTTTGTTTTTATATCCAGTAACAAACTGTGATGGGTAATTTTGTCGCCTTGCAGGGTCTTAGAGCCACATGGGAACAAATCTCTAGGATTATCTAGCGAAGGTTAATTACAGTGGGAAGACCATTAGTGTAGGTAATACTAGTGCAGTCCGGGAGCCCCAGATGAAGAGATGAATAGAAAGAAGAGGGCAAGCAGACAACATGCCTGTCACCCCGGTTCCTGCTGCTGTGTATTCCCCACCAAGACAGACTCTATCTCCTCCAAGTATGAGCCATAATAACCTCTTTATTAAGCTGATTTGTCTAGTATTTTCTGACCCCATCCAGACAAGTAATTACATACACTACAGAACGTTTATTTAAACTTTCCAAACACTGCAACCCTTTAATACAGTTCCTCATGCTGTGGTGACCCCTCAACCATAAAATTATTTTCATTGCTACTTTGTAACTATAATAGTGCTACTGTTGTGGCTTGTAGTGTAACTATCTGCTATGTCCAATGGTCTTAGGTAACCCCTGTGAGAGGGGCATCTGACCCCTTAGAGGGGTCGCGACCCACAGGTTGAGAACCAGTGCTCTAGCGGCAAAGTTAATCTCTATCTTCTGGTCACATTCCAAAGCAAGGGAGGAGCAAAGCAGTGAGTACCATAGAATATGCAGACGTAATGAAAAGTACACAGGCTGGGGCAGGGGGTGGTCCCCTTTCGGTCTACAGAGCATGAGAACAGGGTAAAGTTGAAGAATTTTTCCCAGTGAAACTAATCTTACCTCAAGAGACAATATTACTGAAGAGAAAAAAATTTCCAGGGAGAGAAAATGACATCCAAATCGTAGATGCACAGTAAAACACATATTTTTAGGGAATAATAAAAGACTTAGATTTATAATTATACATGTGTGTATATGTTTGTGTGTAATTGATATATCAATAGAATATCAATAGAATACATATATATATATGTATATATATGAAAATTCACACCAGTTAAATTTAACAAATAGTCCTTAAACTCTAGGGACTAATAAGAACTTAGTGTATAGCTAGATGTTGGGAGTGGGAGCATCCTCATAGAAGCAGGGGGAGGGGAAGGCTATGGGGTGGGAGGGGATATCATTTGACGTGTAAATACATAAAATATCCAAGAAAGATAAAATTTTAAAAAATGTATAGCTAGATATATAGGTAGTAGTGGTGTTGGCCCATCTTTATCTGTAGTCTGTTAAATATGAATTATTTATCCTTTTTTGGAAAACCTTCTTACTGAAGTGTTCAGGGGTGGTATACAGAGTCTTAACGCTGCTAGGCAGGTGCTATGCCAGCAAGTGACGTCCCTACCATGCTAATTTTCAGCAAATGTTTTATCTGTATGCTTACATGTTCAAAACTCCCCAAATATTTTAAGAAGAAAACCCCTCTCTTTGAACTTGCTTTCCAAGGTGGTACCAAGTATAAGTGGGTACTTTCTTAGGGAGGAAACTAAACTTGCAGACAAGTACCTTCGCTTTCCTCGAGTGTCAGCTATGATTGCTTTATGCCACCTGTCCTGCGATGCTTTCTCATTCCCTTTGCCCATCTGCTGAATAAGAGAAAGGCAGTTTGCCAGCGACCCGAGTCACGTGGCATGACATGCGGGTCACGTGGTATGCCACAGGTGTCCCTCAAGGGGCTGGCTGCTTCTATCCTGTTGCTGCCTAGGTTACAAGCAAGTTGCTGCAGACTGGTGGTAGATGTTAAAAGCGAACAATGGGAAGAGCTACAGAGAAAGGCACCGCACTACGGTTGCACAGCGGTCTCCAGGAGAAGATCTCCCACCTGATCAAAGGTTCCACTGGGCAGCCGTGAATCTGAGCTCCAATCGATAAGATGAAATAAATCATGTAATACATAACACTTAGTTGTAACGGGGTGATTCTCCCTCTCGTGAGAAATAACACCTTAGCAAAACACACAAAGAAAAGGACGTGTCAGGAAAAAAATATTCTAGAACAGATAGAATAAAACACTTTTAAAAAAATCATCCAAACAGAGCATGACAAACTGCGTGATTTCCATTCTATTTCTTCTGCTATCTACACGTACCTTAAATTACCAAGTGCTCTGGTGCACATAATCCAAATGGGGAACTCTTCAAAGAGCAGAAAATATACATTTCTCTCAACGTACAAGGAAAAATATGGATTTGCCCTCATCAGATTGTAAGGAAACAAAAAAAATGAGGTAACAATACTTCACGTGTGTTTACCTGAAAGCCAAATCCTGGTTGTAGGTAACATAAAACACTTGACACTGAAAGATCCCCTGGATATGTCCGCACTCACAGCAAAGAGAAATGAAAGCCGCGGCAGCGAGATGCTGCATCTGATCTGAGAGCAGAGGCTCACGCGATGGGTGAAAGCTGATTCACCTAGTGAAGCCACTTAGCAACAGAGGTCGAATCCTAGTAACTAAGGTTTGTTCCAAGCACCTGCATCTGGCTGCCCACCCCATGTATAACTCCACCTCCGCGGTATCCCGTGCCCTCTTCTGGCCTCCACCAGTACCTGCACATATACGCACCTACCCTGGCACACCTTCGTATACGTAATTAAAAATCAACTATTTTGGAGTTGCAATGCTTGAAAAGAGATCACAGATTGACTAAGAGTTGCATTAGGAGGATGCAGTGGAGGCCGTCCTGCAGGCAGTATCTGCTGGCAGGCATGGGGCGGGGGGGGGGGGGGGGGGGGGGGATGAGCAGATATGAACTCTGCCTGCCGATGACGAGCCCTTTCTTCCGCTGCACATGAGGGGCATCTCCCCACTGTAGGTTTGATATTCCACAAGTGTGTCCATTGTTATTTGTAATAAAGGCTCCAATTAGCATCAAAACTGCTGTTGATGCAGAATATATGCATTTGCAGTGTGCTGGGGAAATACGATAAACCTGATTGCCAATATCCATGGGCTTGCCCTAATGATACTACAATACCTTTCTCATCTCCTCCCCTCCTCCTCCCCTCTCCTCCCTTCCTCTCCTCTTCTCTCTCTTTTTTTCTTTTTTTCTTTTTTTTTCTTTTTTTCTTTTTTTTTTTTCGGAGCTGGGGACCGAACCCAGGGCCTTGCGCTTGCTAGGCAATCGCTCTACCACTGAGCTAAATCCCCAACCCCTCTCCTCTTCTCTCTTCTCTTTTCTTCTCCCCTCCTCTCCTCTTCTCTCTTCTCTTTTCTTCTCCCCTCCTCTCCTCTTCTCTCTTCTCTTTTCCTCTCCCCTCCTCTCCTCTTCTCTCTTCTCTTTTCCTCTCCCCTCCTCTCCTCTTCTCTCTTCTCTTTTCCTCTCCCCTCCTCTCCTCTTCTCTCTTCTCTTTTCCTCTCCCCTCCTCTCCTCTTCTCTCTTCTCTTTTCCTCTCCCCTCCTCTCCTCTTCTCTCTTCTCTTTTCCTATCCCCTCCTCTCCTCTTCTCTCTTCTCTTTTCCTCTCCCCTCCTCTCCTCTTCTCTCTTCTCTTTTCCTCTCCTCTTCACTACTGCACATCATCAAAAGTTCCAGCACTTAGAAGTTAAGACATTTTCTTGAATCATTTCAAGACATATGACAGACTAACCCCCAAAGGAAGTCATGCGAGATCCATTTTTCAAAACCTATCCTTGCTACCAGCCACCTGTCATGATGTCTGAAGAAAAAAGGGGTTTGTGAACAAAAGTTTTTTCCATAAAAAAAAATATACATTTCACTCTGTCTCATGATTGACAGGAAGTCAAATTAATAAGCCTAGATATGTGTGTGTGGCATGACAAAGATTAGCTTTTCTTATAAATCCGTGATGATGCCACACTATTGTTTTAAATATATGACATTATTTAAAGTTAAAGATGTACCACACCTCTCTTTATTTGTTAAACAGGCAGATGAATAAATAAAAGTGTGTGTGTGTGTGTGTGTGTGTGTGTGTGTGTGTGTGTGTGAGAGAGAGAGAGAGAGAGAGAGAGAGAGAGAGAGAGAGAGAGAGATCCTGGATTTTCAACATAGTTGCCACTCAAATGTCACCTCTTCATCAAGGACCTGCTTAGTCCCTCCTGAGAGCACGGTGGTATACTACATTTGACATAAAAGGAAGGCTGAAGAAAGATAGATAAAAGGGAGGCTTCAGATTAAAGAGGCACAACCTTTATTAAGAAGTCTTAAGAATTCCCTAAGATGACAGAAATTGCTAATAACATGATACTGAGAATGCAAAGCTGTGTATCTGCAAGGACAAACTCATTTGAAACAAGGAGCAGTTCTAAGGGCTGGGATAATGACAAATAAAGGGACGGTGGCTGTGGAATTACTGAGTAGTTGGGCTGTTGTTTCCGTATTTTGAATGAGTTACATTTTGAATTGAATACAGAGGGGGCAGCTTTGGATATCAGAGCCTAACCTTTGCAGGGTGCCCCCTTGGCTCACCGTCCTAAACCATCTGTGAAGCTCCAGTTGTTCATTTACCACCTGGCAGGTGCTAACCACTGTACATCCGCAGAGTAGAGTGCCTGGATCCAGTGTGCAGAAGAGGAGCTGGTCCCCCAAACTCAAAGTGATGAGGGAGGGATGTTAGTAAGGTCACAAGACAGGCATCCCAAACTTCACTACTCAACAGCAAGTGGCCACAGAAAAGAGATTGCACCATCATATACCCAATATACCCATATCAATGGCTGTGGGTCAGGGGTGTGGAAGAGGACATACTTCAAGCTTAAACCATGCACTTGGCTTAGATTGGAGATGCCAATTGCATAGGAAATCTGAGGCATAGAATGAGTGGTCCCATTGTTTTCTTAGAGGCAGGTTAAACTTAAACAGATTGAGTAGACATAGAAAGCAGACTTGGTTTCAAAGTCTAACGAAAGTCCTAGGCAAGAGGCTGTCTCACAATAAGACCCTGGTATATAAGTATATCAAAAAGGAAATTGAAATTCTGAAGCAATATGTGAGTAAATAGATTCAACAAAGAAATGGAAATAATGTTTTAAAAACTGAAATCCTGGAGGAGAAGGACTGGAAGGGACAGTGTAGTAAAGGCGTCAGCAGGCTCTGTCAGGACTCAGGAGAACACAGTGGCAAACACAGAAACAGAAATTATCCAATCACTGGAGAACAAAAACAATGTGTGGAAAAATAGTGAAGAAACCACAAGACATCAAGAGACATAAAGTGCACATAAGAGAGTTTGGAAGAGAGCCAAGCTCTTCTGAGAAGGCAGAGGCAGGGGAATCACAGGTTTGAGAGTAACCAGGGTCCTCATAGAAAGTCTCAACCACAAGAAGGGGGGGAGGAAAAGGAGAGAGTACGAGAGAGAGAGAGAGAGAGAGAGAGAGAGAGAGAGAGAGAGAGAGAGAGAGGGAAGGGAAGGGGAAGGGAGGGGAATTCAAGGAGAAGGAAGAGAGACTCCAGAAAGTTTATTTAAAGAAACAGTAACTAAAAAAGTAGCCAAACATGGGGAAATATCCAACACCTGGCTCAGATGGCTTCAATCAAATTCAACCCAAGAAATAACCACATCGAGACAAACTTGCTAACGGGAGTTCTGAGAGCTGCAACTAAGGGCTCCAAATCAGAAGCACAGCGTCACCAAAACACATAGGCAGTGATCAGAACTATATACTGCTGGTGCATGTGGCAGTTTTATCCTTGGCGTGAAAACTACTAAAAACAGGTAAGCTAGTGGAAATTGTCAGAAGGTGTACATCACAAAATAATGTCAATTCTAGGATTTGAGACACGGTCCAGGAGATAGGGAGTTTTGCAAGCCTGGAGTTCTGATCCCTGGAGCCTATGTACAAACCAGACAGGTGTAGCAACTGCCTGTAACCCCAGCATTCAGAAGGCAGGAACTCTGGGGCAAGCTGGCTAGCCAATGTGGCAAGGACCTTCTCCTAATGAATAAAGATTTCAGGGGACCAATCACTGGGCGAGGAGTAGGCAGGACTTCCAGGTTGGAAGGTGGGAAAAGAGGGAGAAGAAAGGGAACTTGTGGGGTTTTTGGAGGAAAAGATTTTGGGGTACAAGATGTAACGAACTAGAAGCCCCCGGTTAGATGGTGGATCTGCCAGGATCCACCACTGGAGGAATTAATTTAGTAAGACTTACTAATTCAGATGTTGGTAGTTGTGCCCAGCAATTGAGTTATCTGTTAATTCTAAACTAAGTTTGTGTGGTGTTTTCTGAGTTCCAGAGAAAGTTATGGTGGCAGGGCACCCAGTCAGCCACAGAATTTGGATGCCTGGGGATGGTGTGGCAGCCACCCACCCTGGGAACATAGCAAGCCTGGTGGAGAGATTTCGGGAGCTCCAGGCCAGAGAGTCTGCCGAGGTGAGAACAGCCCGCAGATGCCATGTGGCCCCCCAGTGCCCTGTCTAGTGTGGAATGGTGCGGTGGTTTTTTTTGTTGTTGTAGTTGTTGTTGTTGTTGTTGTTTGTTTGTTTTGTTTTGTTTTTTAGCATTTCCCGCTACAAGCTAAGTAAACAGGCTAGACAAAAATCAGCAAGTTCTGGGTTCAGCAGGAGACCCTGTCACAATAGGGTGGAAAGTAATCAAGGGAAACATTCACATAAACTTCAATCCTCTGCACAAATGTGGCACGAATGCATACACACTCACACACATACAAACACACAGAGAAACATGCACACCAAAAATATACATGCAAAGAAAAATATGTGAATTTAGGGCCAATGAGATGACTCGGTGGGTGCTTGTGCCAAATACGGTTACCTGAATTTGATCCCTGGAATGCACATGGAAGGAGAGAACGGACTCCACATATTCTCTGGGCTCTATATGTATGCCATGGCACACAGACACAGACAAAATTAGTGAGTAGGTGCATAGAGAAAGAAGTTAATGAGTCAGAAGACCTAAAAAATAAAGTAAAATTTAAGAAGAGACTGTGAGTATGGAATTATTGCACTCACTCAAATTATTACCAGCTTGAAATATATTATTTATATATTATATATGTATATTATAATATATAATATCTTATATTATATATTATGTTATATATTTATATATCATTAATTTATTAATATATTAATACACGTGGTCTATGTAGCACTCATGGTAATCACAAAACAACCCAAATGTGTTAATAGACATAT
The DNA here is from genome assembly GCF_021556685.1 of Rattus norvegicus. NCBI lineage: Eukaryota > Metazoa > Chordata > Mammalia > Rodentia > Muridae > Rattus > Rattus norvegicus. The sequence goes on from NC_141540.1 coordinate 72,227,092, forward strand.
TTGTCTAAAAATAATTTGGAGGGCAAATGAATCACTCTTTTATAATAAATGCTGGCAAGGACGTGGCCAAAGGGAACTCTTACCTGCTACTGGTGGATATGGACGTTAGCACAGCCACAGTGAAAATCACTGTGGAAGTTTCTCAAAAACCGAAGAGTCCATATAACCCAGGTATGCCCCTGCTAGGTATTGATCCTGCCACAGTGACTAGATTTTAGAATAATATGGGTAGTCAATGAATGAAGAAAACATGGTGTTCCTACACAATAGATTGTTTTGTTTTTAGCCATTAAAAAGGTACAGAGTTAAGGCTGGAACGATGGCTCAGCAGTTGAGAGCCCTGGCTGCTCTTGCAGAGGACTGAGGTTCTGTTCCCAGCGCCCACATGGCGGTTCACACCATCTAAAACCCCAGTTTCAGTGAATCTGGCTCCCTCTTCTGGCCCTCACAGATACCAGGCACACACACAGTATACAAACACACATGCAAGCAATCACTCATAAGATAAAAATATTTCCCCTTCTTAGAAGGGAGAACCAAATACTCCTGTCTTATACATCACATGACTTTATGTATCTAAGGAGGAAATACAGAGACAAAACATGAAGCAGGGACTGAAGGAAAGGTCATCCAGAAACTGCCCCACCTAGGGATCCATTCCATATGCAGCCACCAAATCCAGTCACTGTTGCCGATGCCAAGAAGCGCTTGCTGACAGGAGCCTGATATGGATGTCTCCTGAGAGACTCTGCCAGAGCCTTCTGATACAGATGAGGATTCTTGCAGCTAACCATTGGACTGAGCACAGGGGCCCCAATGGATGAGTTAGAGAAAAGACTAAGGTAGCTGAAGGGGTTTGCAACACCATAGGAAGAACAACAATATCAAACAACCGGACCCCACCAGAGCTCCCAGGGACAAAACCACCAACCAAAGAGTATACACAGGGGGACCCATGGCTCCAGCCACATAGGTAACAGAGGATGGCATTGTCCAGCATCAATAGGAGGAGGTGGTCTTGGTCCTATGAAGGCTTGTTTCCCCAATGTACGGTAATTCCAGGGTGTTGACGTTGAAGTAGGTGGGTAGGAGTGGGAGCATCCTCATAGAAGCAGGGGGAGGGGGAAGAGGTATCGGAGAGGGGAGAAAGGGGATAACCTTTGAAATATAAATACATAAAATATCCAAGAAAAATAAAATTTTTAAAAAAAGTAGAAGACAGAAGGGTCCAAAGTTGGGTGACATCCACATCCATTTGAAGATGCAATTCGAGATAGTCATGGTAAGTCTTACATTTCCTCTTATATGGTTCCTGGGTTTTAGATACACAAAGTCGTGTGATGTATAAGACAGGATAAGGGAAGTAGAGGTGCTTGTTTTAGTTTTCCTTTACGATACTGGTTATCTGCGAGCCTATTGCTGAAATCCCATACACTTGTGCATGTTCCGTGGTTCCTTCTCAAAGAGGGAATCCTGCAGCACGGCAGTCAGAAAGGTGCTGGGTTTCTGTGTGGCTGAAGCTTGCCTTGCAGCCCACCATAGTGTCTGTCCTGCATGATGCTTGCCGTGCATCTGCTATTTCGTGGCTGCTGAATAAAATGGCCCATTCTCTTAGTCCCATTCCGTCTGAAGTTCAAATCCAATGCTTCCCCACTTGGGCCAAACTACTGTTGAAAGTGGAGTCCCTAATGAGATTTGCTTCTCTCAGACTTCAGATTAGCCAAGTTTTGATTTGCAACTGGGCATGGTACTTAATCTATAATTATAATTAACATAATGTAAGTATATTATAATATAATTAATGTAATATAATTATAAATCTATAATCCCAGCACTTGGGAAACAGAGACAGGAGGATTAGATGTCCAAGTTTATTCTATCCTCAGCTAATTCAAAGCTAGCCTGGGCTATATGCAGATCTGCCTGGGGGGTGTGATTTATTTTGCATATGTATGTGTTTCAATATTGGATGTATGCTTGTAAATTCACAATTGCTTTTGTAAAAGAGGAAGAAAGATCACAAAAAAAAACCTCAAATAAATAAAGATAGCAAACTGAGTCCACTCACAATAAGAGAGACAAAATACACAGCAGAATTAAATGAAATTTAAAAAGTCAGCAGGTTCATAAGAGTAAGAATTAGCTGTTGAAATAAACTAATTAGAGAAACTTTCAACTAAACTGGGGGGAGGGGGAATCAAATAAATCAGAAACAAAAGAGGAGAGACTCCAAGCCCATGTAGACATGTCTTAATAAATTAAAAGAGATAATTACCATATAACCCAGCAAGTCTACTTCTATACTTCTATTTACATAAAGATTTTAAATAAACACGACAAATATCCTCAGGCCTGCAGTCACCACTGGCCGGCACACACTGCACACCGCTGACATGGGGAAGTCGCCTGAAGTTCTAGAATGAGTACAGAAGGCAGGTTACATAACACAGCGGACACCAGACAGTGCCTAAAAACAGACATTTTGTCATTTGTGACGTCGATGGTGGAGCTTCAAGGCATTATGTTAAGTAAAATAAACCAGGCGCAGGAACTCAAAGGGCTCATGTCCTCGGTTAGATAGAAAAATCAAGAGTGAAAAACCATACAAGCAGAAAACAAAATGGTGGTCCTGAGGCTTGGGGTGTAGGGGAGACAATGACCAAGGGCACAAGTTCCCATCGAGAGAGAGAGATCATGTTCTCCTGGAGATTCAGTGCACAGCACAGAGAGGACAGTAAATAACAGCATTGTACATTTCTGTCTCTAACAGTAGATTTCAAATGGGCCTGCCGTGAGAAAGAGTACCTGAGGCAATGTGTATGTAAATTGTCTTGACCTAATTCTTCCACATGATCATGGGTCATGACAGCACTCAGCCTTCTGTAAAAGTGACTTTTTCTGACCAGTTAAACTGTAAAACTTTACAGAAATTCTTCCACATTGCAACATGGAGTTTGAGGCCACCTACACCATGGTGACTTAAAATGGCTCTAGAATAAATCATCTCTTCTTCCCTTAAAAAATAGACTTAAAAAACAAAATCAAAAAAGTGAGCAGGGTGATGATGGCGTAATCATGTTACAAGAAAAACAAAATGGTTTCCTCCAGCAAGTTAGAGATGCTTCCAAAGTCAGAAGGCAAAATTCAGTGTTAAAAGAGGCATGGTGGTGGTTGAGTGGGAAAGAGGAAAGCCAGCCAGAGAGGGACAGGGAGGGGGAGGGGGTGTGTGAAAAGGATCATGGGACTGACTGCCCAGGAGCAAGAGGGAGAGGTGAAAAGGATCATGGGACTGATTGCCCAGGAGCAATAAGGAGCGCTCTGTGAGTGGCGCTTCCTGACTGGGCAGCGGAAGCCTGAAGAAGTATCTATGAGAATAAGGAGACCACAAAAGACCTGCAAAGCCAGTCTAGATCAGAATGCTTAAAAAAAAAAAAAAAAAAAAAAAAGAGTTCTTAGTCTCTTTCTTCCTCCACACTAACATTTCAAGAACAACCATTTGATTTATTTTGTTTCTGTAGCTGTTACATTTATACACTTTTACTTTGAGTGTTGTTATGTGGTTGGTCTGCAGGGACCTACAAAAGAAAAAAAGTATCAAATACTCCACACTTCATCCCTGGGTATTTTTCTAAAATTAATCTTCTCAAGGGCAAAAGAAGCACATACAGAAGTGTTTACATTGGGCAATCACTTGGGGCATTCATTTCAATGCTTGCATAGGGCCATCTTTGTGACTCAAAAGAGACTACCATAATGCCGGTTAAAAACTGCATTTATTAGTAAGCACTTGGCTTAATCAGCCTGATGGTTACTATTGCCCTGACAAGCGCTTATGAATTATGGCATTGCTTTTGGCAAAACTATTTATCTGCGTGACACGACGTGTCACTTTTGAACTTCAACTTGACATCCATAAAATTACATTTTCATCAAACTGAAAGATCAAGCTTTCTGTGCTGACTCACTTGGGTCAACATTTTGCAAATGCCTAGATTTACCACTTGAACCATAAGCCCTTTGTGAATAATTCTGTGTGCTGATGTTTGATAGCCTAGGGCACAGATCATAATTTCTGAGCAGAGGTGTCAACGCAGAGCGCATTTCCCTTCTGCATACGGGATGACTTACTCCAAAGCCTGCTCTCATCCAGGCATTTTAAACTCAGTGGCAAATGCTAACATCATAGTGCTCTGGAGGAAAACACAGGTTCAGTGGGGGCCCTCTGTTTCTTCTGGATAGGAAAGGCACATCGCCTCCACCCCGGAAAGGATTTCCGTGGGCGTGACGCCTGCTACAGCTGGGGGTGATTTGGAGTCAACCTGATTTTAGATTCTTTTAGGATAAGCAGTGAAGCAGATAGTTCAGGATTGACAAAAAAGAAAGATCTAGGAGTTAAGATTGACTGGTCCTTAAGTCTCTTCTGGAAATAGCCTCACACAGTATTGATGTGTTCCAGCCTTGGCTTAGCCTCCTGTGAGATGGTTTGTTTTTTAGACAAACAAGCAGACTCGGACTTTTCACCGATAAGCAGATGTGGAGCTTAACCTTCAAAGAAATGCCTGCTCAGGGAAATGACCCTATGACCTTTTAAGACCTTCAGACAGAAATGGTTGGCTCCAGTTAACGACTATACTCTCCCACTTCAAGGGCTGTTGACAAAGTTCAATTCCTCGTGCAGCTTTCCCAGCTGTGTTTAAACGCTCTCCAGCACAGTCTTTGGAATATGCTTTGCACAGCCATTTTTCAAAGATAGTAAATGCTGCTCGGGGCAGCATTATAAGCTTGATCACCTGACAAAGGTACACGCTGGTTCTGGTGACATTTACTTAGATTTTTAGCTCTGAGCATTTCCCAAGTAAAAGTGAATGGGGCAAGAAATACCAAGACTGTGGGACTTCACTGAGGGCTCCTGGAACGAATGGAGTTCTTGTTAGAGCTGGAGTTTTTGAGGCAAGCCTTTGGAAAGTGGACTGCCCCAGAAGCACCTTCAATTAGAATGTTATTAGCAGTGCAGCAGTGCGGACCAATGTGACAATAAAGATAAGAGAAAAAGAGCCAGCCTCGGGGTGGGGGTGGTTAGAGGTCTACAAGGACAGCTCAGATCTTAGCAAGACGGTACTACATTCTTGCGAAAAGGTTGTACTTACTGTCAAAGGTCAGCACACATAAGTGGCTGTCATTAACACTTGTGGTAACTAGTTTGGGTCATATTGTTTCAGATCTTATAGAACCTCTAATGCTAAACATACAAACCCCTAAGTCAGGTGGCTGGGGGCGGGGGCAGAGGGAAAGGAGATTATTGACAATGTTTTGTGTTATGAGTTACAGAACACTCATTTGGCTTGATTGAAAAACAAAAGGTATTCCTTGGCTCCCATACCTGAAAAGCCGGGAGATCAAGAGGAATTTAGTCTGGCTTGGTGCACATGGGTCTGGCTGTATGACAAAGCGCCCAATTTCTCCCCCATCTATCTCTGTCCTTCCTACAGAGTCAGTTCGTCCCAAGTCTGTGGATCTCATCGTCCTAAGTAACCTCCAGCACCACCTGCTTCCTGTCCCCCTTGAGGGACAATGAGAAAACTCTACATGTATTGCCCATAGAATATCAGGTCTGACCTCTTCCCCGGGGTCTACTTGAAGGGAGAAATGGGAGCAGCAGAAGGGAGGGGAATATGGAGGAGGATAATGGAGGGACGACTGTGGGCAAAGCTTAACGATATAACATAAAGGAAACACCACAGGGATATTGAGAAGTAGGGGTTGGGGAGAGAGCGGGAGAGTAGGCAAGCATCTGGACTACGGTTAAGACTAGAAGCCACAAGCTGTTATGACCCCTGCACGTCCCTCCAATCTAAATGTCAAAGGCCCTTGTGAACAGCACAGATCCATCAAAGCCTTGACTCTCAGGACAAGAGACACTGCTGAAGCTGTTCCAGGTTTTGGAAAGACACTTGCTAGCAGATGTGCAGAAGATGCCGAAAGGTTCCAGGAATACTCACACTACCTCCGGAATCTCCTCCGGTTACGAAGGATGGGATAGTTCATTCAGCTGGTGGAAACCAAAAGACAGGGGAGTGTGTATCAGGCAACAGTCTAGATGTTGGGACACCAGTCAGCCTATGGCAGCATGCAGGACCCTGCAGTAACAATTGCCTGCATAACAGACCAGAACCTTACAATCCACAGAAAAGACAGCACGTCACAGCCAACGATGCATCCCACCTCCCAGCAGGTGCTCGTGATAGAAACATGCTCAGTAGCTTTTAGGAAAACTCTGTTAATATGATGGGGCTGGTGTGCTCAGTTTTTTGTCGTCTCTTGGAGGATGAATTACTACTTTTTCAGAACTCAAGATGTAAGAACATCTTCCTAGAGAAGTTTGATTGTTGGAAATACTAATACCACCACCACCAAAACCACCCAAAACACATGTGGAAAATTCACTTGACTTCTGCCTTAGACATTTCTTATTTTTCATGACAATTCGGTGTATTTTCCCTGTTTGAGCTCTAAATTTTCTATCTTTAACACAGAAATAAAAATGAGAGAGAGAGAGAGAGAGAGAGAGAGAGAGAGAGAGAGAGCCGTCACAGCCAACCAACAATTTTCTTTGAGTAGGGCACAGACTTTACAAAGACACTGAGTTACAGAAAGGAAAATGATTGCTCTGGGTCCCTTTGTGGTGTGGATGGACGTTTTGCTCACACGCGTCTGTCTGACATACATGCAGTGCACACAGGGGCCAGAAGGTGGCACTCTTACCAGATGGTCTTACCAGGTGGTCTAGAGGAAGGTAATATTATCTTTTAGGGTAAGACAAGTTTCCACAGAAAGAGACAATCTTACGCACACTGCGAGATTTAATTAATATTGCAGGCTTCCAGGCACGACAGGCCCGTGTTACCTCATTACAATATACATTACAGTCATATATTGTAATAATAACAAAGGTTGTCCCACCTTTCCACCTGTCCCCTGAAGGAGCAACTTTGCATGAAGTTGTTTACAATCTAGCTGGGAAACGCACACTCAGGAGGCAGCGGAGCAGCGTCAACAGATGTTGATTAAGTGAGTAAATGAAAGAGGAAGGAAAATGAGTCTTAACTGGGCGTTACAAAATGGCCACACACAGATCCTGACTGAGAACCGGGAGATCCAGAGCAGGGCGGTTGTAGGTATCAGGTGGGATTGATTTTTGCATACACTATCTATGACTTTACATATGCTAACCACTTCCCTGCACCTGTCCATTTTTGAATCTCTGCAAAGGGAGATAACTCTATCATAGAGTGGTTGTGGTATTCTAGAAAGTATCTGTATACAGTTGACTAGTAATAAATGTTATGTTATTAATAATAAGTGTTATTGTTATTAATTTATCATTACTGTTTAACTTTGTGATTAAAATGTTGGAGCAGTGAACAACGAGATGTGGAAAGCAGCATGTGGGGGGGGGGCCCTCGGGAAGCGGAAATGGCTGGAATGAGAGGCCTGTCCTCCCCAGTACAGTCTCAACGCTTATTTAAAGCAGCAGATGGGCTGGAGAGAACGCTCATCTAGTAAGAGCGCCACCTTCTGGCCCCTGTGTGCACTGCATGTATGTCAGACAGACACGTGTGAGCAAAACGTCCATCCACACACGCAAAGAAAATAAATCTCTAAAAAGAAAAGGCAGTTAGAAAGACTTCAAACTTTTATGTATTTAAAGAAAATGAATATGAAAAATATCATTAACCTAACCTGAAATATCAAATTCTAGGTTTATTTTATCTTCTTCAAACTATATATTAAGGAATATGTTGTGATATAAGGTGTCAGCAAGCATGGTTGGTTGGGTAGGTTTATAAGTCCATACATGAATTCTTTCCAATTGAATTAGGGGGATGTTGCCCGGAAACCGGGAAGGGGAATAACATCAAAATGTAAATAAGAAATACTCAAGTTAATAAAGATAAAAAAATTAAAAAAAAAAGGCAGTAACTGGTGCCATTCTAGACTTTAGTTCCCAGATCAAATGTCATTTAAAGTCCTCATAACAAAATTCATACCATGCTATTAATGGTATTTACAAATTATAGGTGTAATTATGCATATTGTTTACATTTTGTTTATAATATATTCTACTTTTCACCGTTTTAAAAATCTTTTTATTTCTATAATCTTCGTGTGTTTTTGAAGCCAAAACAATTTTCAGCAAAATCAATACAGAAAACTGGAAATTCTTTAATAACTTCTAGTTAACGTTTATGAGGAACCTAGTTTTTCCCTTAACGTCTACCCCGAATGACCAGCAACTCACATAACACAATGAGAATAACAAGAGGGGCAGGAACAGTGGCGTCCCGGGGCATGCTGGGTAACCATGGAAGCCAAGGGCAGAGAGCCAGCGCTGTTCCCAGGCTGAAGTCTTCATCATCACTTCTCATATTATGTTCTATCAAAGAGATTTACTTTCAGTGTTGGGTAATTATTTGAACTGGGTTAAAATAAAAAGCCACTCATTTATTTAAGACGGGTTTTTAAAGCATTACTTTACATTTCTTTCTGAGTTTGTCATGCTGCTTTGCATATAAAGTGCAATAAATATTGGTTGATGTGATCCATTATGCAAAGAACGATGTGAACGGCGTTCGCTGCAGCTGCAAAGTAGTTCTGAGCGCGGACTGATGCTCCTACCTCCCGGGAGTTGCAAGCATACTGCACCAAAACCAAGGATAAATTATCAACAGCAGTCTTTTTTTTATTTATTTAAATTTGTATACGGTTTATGGTATGCCTTGTCTGTGAGTAAGATGGTGGGAAGTCAACTGTTTTAAAAGTAAGATGATATCAGACTGGTGATTTAGAAGGTCGAAGTTCTGTCCTCGTCTGGGTCTAGAACCCACCATTGGGTGAGATGTCTCAATGAGTGAGATTTCAATCTGTCAAAGGTGTCCCATGTGCTCTCAAAAGTTGAAGCTAACAAGTTGAAACATGAAAATAATGTTAGCAACTTTTGAGCCATTGGGAATGAAATTTGCTTTGTCTTCTTTTAACTTTGCACCCAGGGGAAAATATAAAGTAAGGAAAAAGTAGTCCACTCCAATGCTGGTTAACTTTTGGCAACTTGACAGAAACTGGAAGAAAGAACTCAGCCAAAGAACTGTCTCCATCAGATTGGCCCATGGGCAAGTCTGCAGAGTTTGGTCCTGATTAATGATTGATGATGGAGGGTCCGGCTACTGTGAGTGATATCGACCCTGGGCACATGTTGAAGTGGACATTTCTGCTTTCTTTGGAGACGCAGTTGTGTCATGTGATGTTTTTCTGGAAACTGTCTTATGAGAAGATGTTTTGCTGAGAACAGACATGTGTTTTTCTGCCTGGAAAAGGGGCATATGATATTTTGGTAGAGCGGATGCTTAAGAGAACATGTGATGTTTGGAAAGGGTATAAATATAACCCAACAGAAAGTGGACGATGCTGAGTGGTATTGGTATGCCTTGCCATCCTTTACTGGTCATTGTTGGGCTTTGCTGATGCTGGTCTTTACTGATGGCAATGGGTGGTATTGGTTCACCTTACCATTCTTCTCTGGTCATCGTTTGTCATGACTTCATAGGGAGAAACACACACCAAAGAGCTTCTGGTGGTATTCCTGAAGCTTTTTTTGCTTCCCTAGACTCAGGCCAGCTGGAAGAGCCTTGCAGTTTCTTCTGGATGGAACTGCCATGGCTGATTCGTGAATGGTGTCCAGGAGTGAACGGAGCTGCATTGCTGATTCATGGGAACTGAACTGCTGATATCCTGACAACACAGATTGGATTTGCTCCAAGAACTATTTCTAAACAGGTCCACATCCTCTTTGCTCTATTAACCTTTCCTTTCCACTACCTCTGGTGGGTGGTGGGCTAGCATAGGGGTTAGAACATTTAAGAACCCTTACTGAAAGTAGGTTTTGAAAACCCTAAGCCTACAAAGTGGTGCTGGGAGGTAGGAAGCAGACAAGCAAACCATGAAGGGCCATCCAGTGAGCAGCCTTCCCCAGTGGTTCTTCTCCAGACCCTGCCCCTCCAGGTTGCTGCCCTGAGCCCCTGCCCTGACTTCCCCTCATGACAGACTGTAAGGAACAATGTGATATAAACCCTTTCCTCCCCATGCTGCTTCTGATTGCTGTGCTACCACAGCAACAGAGGAACGGACTGGGACAGCACCCTTTCCACACTAAGTGTTAGGACACTCGCTCTAAAACTTAGACACAATCATGATAAAAAACTACCTTCTGGGCTTTTACTTCAGACCCTGGGCAGAATATATTCATTTTCTGTCTTCCCCTCATTTCGTTGCTCCGTGACCTTCTTATATAAACTATGACTCAGAAAGATAAGTGGATCTACTCAAGGTCCCACACAGTTTACTGAGCCAAGACCTAAACCCTGAGGTGTAAAGTCCCTGCCTGAGACCACTCCAGTTAGACTGCCACTCACAGGATGCCTCCTAAGAGGCAAATGGTACAAAAGGCAAGTGCGTCAGGCTAACTGAAGCAGTCTTTCAGGTCATCTGAGGGTGGCAAGAGGCAAGATGGGTCAGTAGTCTCTTATTAATGTTCATGTCAGGTAAAACAAAAATTCTCTGAGCAGAATACTAAACAATGATAGCAAGCCCTTGATTTGGGTCTCAGGGGCTAGATTAATATAATTCATGTTTATTTTTAATTCTCAAAGCTTAGATCCACAGAGTTGGGTATTATTGTTAATCTTAATTTACAGATGGTAATTTGTGACCAAAAAAAGGAAGCGCTTTTGCCTCGGGGAACATAACAGGTGTGTGGAAGATCTAAGAACCTAATGTGGGTGGGTGGGGACGATCCCCGGGGTTTTACCCAGCATCACTTCTCGTAGAGTACAGACCCTGATGTCCCCACCTCTCATTGTGTAAAGCAGCAGCAGGGGACTTTGGAAATAATTTTCCTATTTGGAAAGGTAGAGGAAACAAACAAACAAAGACTGAATTCAATAAATAGTCACTATTCGCGGAGCTCTATCCTTTTCTGTCTGCAACACTCTGAACTCGTATTTTCTTTGGGAAGAGACTGGTATGGTGAGAAGCCATGGTAACTGTAAAGTGTCCCTTTAAAGACATGTAGACTCTAAGACCTCTGGTCAGATCATATCTAAGCAGAACAGGAAGATCAATGCACAGAAGACCACACATTCCAATTGCTGGAAATTGGTGTTTAATTTGCTGTCTGTAGCATTTTATCAGGAGTAGGAAAAGGTGATGTTTATAACAGCAAAATAAAGATGATAGTGTCATTCATATCGTTCTCAACTACTGTAAGCTGCCTCCAGGGCCTGGTCTGCATGAGTTAGGCATCGGTTAATCCAGTAATTTCACCATCTCATTATCCTTTTTCCTATTCACTTTTCCTACGACAGCATAACCCTTGGCTCCACAGAAATGAAACTCACAGAAGTCTGTTAACTCACTGCCCACCAGCTCCCTCACAAGAAAAAGAGAAAGAAAGAAACTCTCAGTCTTCCAGTGAGAGTTAGGGAGAGAAGCCACTGAACTGGATGCCCCTCTCTCCTGGATTAATGGTACCACACTGAATTGACTAACGAGACCTAAATGAGAAGCCCGTCCAATTATTAAGAATTGGGCTTATCCATTGCCCTTCATACACCATTGGCTAAATTCACTTTGGAAAGCAATGCAGACCAGAGCAATTCAAATATTTAAGTAGAATCTTCTCTCTGGGAGGGAAATAATGTCCTATGGTTGAAATCATCCTTCAGTGTGAGAAAGGACTGGGAGTAGTTGAAGTGGAACCCCAGGAACCAAAAGGAGGCCTGAAAAAATCCGAAAAGAGAAACAGAGCTGCTTCATACTGTACACAGTGGTAAGAATGGACGTAGCAAACGTTTACTGAGGGAGGTACTGAGTGCCAGGGTCCGTGTAACACAACAAACAAACACTGTGTTAATAAAAAAGAGTCTATGGTCAGGGTCTGTCGCTCTTCTAGGATGGAGGGGTTTTGATTGTTTTGGTTTGGTTGGTTGGTTGGTTGGTTTGGTTTTTGAGGGGTTTTTTGTTTGGTTGGTTTTAGTTTGTTTTTTGTTTGTTTGTTTTTGGTTTCTCCTTGTAGCTCTGGCTGTTCTGGAACTTGCTCTGTAAACTAGGCTTGCCTCAAACTCAGAGATCTGCCTGCCTCTGCCTCCCCAGCGCTGGGATCAAAGGTGTGTGCCACCATCTTTAATGTGTACTTGGTGGTAAAAATCTTTATTTCAACAATAGGGGCAATGTCCACCAGACTGAGCCACCAAGGGAAAAAAGATCAGGCAGGTAACAGAGACTGGTGCAGACTCTCTAATTTTTCAGCTGGATACTTTGATACCTGAGGTAAAGATATTACCCAGACTCATTTCAGTGAAACGTTGACATGTGAGCTGGTGGCACAGGACATGGACGGTCAGGTGGCAGTTTTCACTCTCAATCCCTCAGAGAAAGCCCAGGATTTCATCCTTCGCTCTTCTCTGCCCCTTGAAGGCAGGGAGGCCATCTTGGTCCACGAGGTTGCCATGTGTCTGTCAACTGTCTGCCACTGCAACAAAGTATCCAAGATTAAGGAGAAAGAATCTCATTTTGGCTCATTGCTTCATAGCTTTTGTCTATGATGGGGAATATGTGGTGGGGGGAAGTTATTCACAGCATGGTGACTAGAGAAAAAAACTGCTTTTATAATAGTCTTTCTACCAATACCATATAAGCAGGAACCCCAAAACATTAACCTATTCATGAGGTCTGTGCCTTCACAATGCGTGTTTACCTCCCAGTTACCCCATCTCTCTCAACACTGTTGCAGAGGACCAAGTCTTCCACACCAGGAACTTGAGGTGTTGGAGATTGGTTCTGAAGCTTTGAATCAAATGGGACTCTGCATGTCCAAAGGCTAAAGGTTCTTGTCCCCAATTGGTTTTTGATATATAAATAACAATGCCAGCAGCCAATGGCTGGGCAAAGGGAGAGGGGGCAGGCCCCTTAGAGTTGTCTGGGCTACGATGCAGGGAGAAGGAGCGAGGAATCGCCATGAGTGGGGGGGAGGGAGAGTTTGAGGGTGAGGAACAGATGGCAGTAGGAGATGCAGGAGATAGCGCCAGCCATGTGGTAATGTGGGTAGGCGGCCACTGACTAATTCCAAGACTGGGCCAGGGATAGCAGGGGAAGGGGTAGGAGTGCCCAGCCTCTGAACTAGCCAAGGCATTTCAAAAATAAGCTAACGTGTGTGTCTCTCATTTGAGGATCCAGAGTGCTGGGCGGGTGGCAGGAAGTGCTTGACCCACTGGGAGCACAAAGCAGTGTAGCAAAAACTCCACGATATAAATGACAGCCAACGTAGTCGGTGAGAATTCATTTTTTAAAACTATTTAGAGGTTATCAGACGGAAACACACACACACACACACACACACACACACACACACACAATGATATAGTTTAGGAGGAGGGAGACTTAGTTTCCTCAACAAGCCCAGTCTCAAGTCACGTGGTTCTGATGCACGTGAACCAAGAAACAAGAACAAAGGAACACAATGATCTGCAGGGATTTACCCCGGGCCCTCTTTAAAGGAGTCTAGCTGCCTCAGAGAGCCTTAGCTGAGATGCTCGGAGCCCCTGCTAGGAGGAAGGCAGTGAGAGGCAGAGAGCCAGATTATTTGCTTCCTACAAGCAAATAATCAAAGAATAGAGATTTTAAATTTTTATTTAATTGTTTGTAAGAATAGAAGGGTGTATAATGACAATTGTCTAAATGTTCTTAAACATACAGAGATATTAAGCTCTATAGATGGGAAAAGGTAGGGAGAGTGAATGAGAAAATGCTTTAAAAGTCTCGTCAGCACAAATTCTCAAATGGGTCTGCATGGGATTTCTGGGATTGCCTAGCCTGGTATGACAAGAATAGAGCCTGTAAGTAGACTTATACAGCAAGTAGAAGAAAATTTCACTAAAATTAAATACAGAGATGTATAATTATCGAGGCGTTAGATCCTTATAGATGGAAGAGCGGGAAATGGTGAAGAAGCACTGTCTCCATGGTTAATATTTGTTTTTATTGCTTTAATTGCTCTGAATTGTTTTAATTATCAACCTTTATGTGGTTATGAGTTTGGTGTTTATATTAATACTCCTCTGGGAGAGAGGTCAAGCTATACCTTTAATGATTTCTGGTTATTGGACCAAGGACATGGTATTCTGAGAGAGAGGCTCTGTATTTGTGTTGACAGGAAAGGAGAAAAGGTTTGGACCCCTTCCAGAGTGATATGGATCAGACATGACAGGGAGAGACCACCTGAAGATCTCAAAAAATTCAAAAAAAAAAAATCAAACAAGACAGGTAACTTGATCTGCTGATTCCTTAATATGGGAACAGCCCAGTAACTAGCTTAGACATAAAAAAAAATGTCTCTTGACACACCTTCAGTGAAAAATGAGACAATAAGTCCTGTTGGTCATGGAATCCTTAAGATTTGTCATGCCCTCCTTTGTAGGGCATGAATGAAGATTTATTACAATTGGTTATTGATAAAATTAACTCATAAAAGAGATGGTTGTCTTTTACCTGCTCAAACAAGGAGCAAAATTTCATCCTTAACTGATTTGTATGCACCCAAAGCCCCATCTGTTGAACCTCTACTTGTCCTCAAGATTCCTCTAGGAGACCTTGCCTTACTTCCCCAGGCGGCTATAAACTCTATTTGCTGCTTCTCAGGCACTGTGCATCTGTCCCATCGACCTTGGAATTGGTTGCATGTCTGTCTCCTCATTTGACTGCTGTCTTATAAAAGCATATATCTTTTGACACCAGCACTTAGGACTTACATTTCTAGCATCCTCAGCAGGGTTCTGATAAATTCATTAACAATGTACTGATGATCATAATTATATTATGTATTGTATAATTATAATTATTATAAAAATAACCTTAATAGTGTGAGCATGTAACAAGCTATCTAGCTAAATTAATGTCCCCTGGAAGCTGCGTAGATGCATAGCCAAGCTTCCTAAAACTAAATCAGGTCTTGAATATCAAGTCAATCCTGATGCACGGTTCCATACATAATTAGCAAAAGGTTAGCAAATTTCTTGGACAATCTTTTCTGGGTTGTTTTTTGTCTGTTTGGTTTGTTGGTTGGCTGGTTGATTGGTTGGTTTGTAATCAGGTTGCCTGAGCACGTGCAGACACCACGGTGAGGCCATTTCACTTCTTGGTTTATACCCAAGTTAACTGGACACTTATGTCTGCAAAAACATTTGCACATGAATATTCATAGTACTTCTATTCATAACAGTCAAACCCTGGAAGCAATCCAAGTGTCCACAGACAGAAGGGTGAATGGACAAATTGTAGCACATTCGCACAATAGAAAATAAATATTATCTAGTAGCTAAAAGGAAAAGAGGCGCAATGACATGGATAAACCTCAAAGCAGAACATTGACCATAAAAAGGCATGTCAGAATACAGATACGTTATTTCATTTAAGGGATGTTGGGAAAAAGACAAGAAGAAATTCTTGGCGAAAGTGGCTGTCTTCCGGGGGGATTTGACTAAACATGTAAGGGTAATAAAACTGTTCTGTACCTGAGCATGAATGAGACTATCGATGCATATGTTTTTCAGAACCCGCTGAAGACCTATGAATTTTAGTCAGTGTAAATTATCCCCCAGTATAGAGGGATTTTGAGGAGTCCTGTTTTGAAAGAACCATTCATTTTGAGAAGCTCTTCTCTCAAGGTTTTCTCTGGGAGATGGAAAACCACAGGTGCCTGCTCTGAGACGTCGCCTCACAGGAAAGAATAGACAGTATTGCACCTAGCACAGTGACAGCTCAAAATATAAGGCCTTTTAAAAATGACAACCTGTCGGGCTCCTGAGGAATCCGAGAGGCAGAGCGTTGCTTGAAAGCCTTCATTAAAATTTCACTTTCGCTTGCCTGTCATAATAGATCTTAAATCAATTCTCTGATTATGAATTGCCTATTATAATATTGCTTATTATTTTTAGCTTCCTTTTTATGAGAGTGGAGAAAAATATTTTAATTCAAGCAGGCAATCAGGGAAGTGTGATTGTAAGTAACGCTGAACAAAGGCATTTCATGGAGCCAGCGTGATTGGTAAGTTCTTGGAGACCTATGCATTAAGAGCCAGGCAGCAGGCTCCCCCAGTTCCTCAATGAGAAAATGCTCCCTTTTTTTTTCAATTTGAAAAAAAAAAACCCTTAATTGGCACCAGCAGTCAATAAACTTATCTAAAATCCATATCTAATATCTGTTATATGACTCAGATATTTCTGGGCTCTTTATTATTAGGCTGCCTCATTAGCATTGTAGATCTGGAAAATGCTTGATTTGTGTGTGACTGTGAATGTATGTTCACACACAGACATTCACCCAAACTCTCATCCTCCAATTGTTGAGTGCGCTTTGGAATCAGGCCTCAAACTTTCACGTCTTAGTCCTCTGACCTTGAGTAGGTCACTTAATCATCAACTGGATCCATCATCAGAATGTACCCCAGGATCCTTACATGATTGTGCATTTCGTATAGATTGAAGCACAGAGTAAAATCTGAGGAAACGCTAGGCAAAACAGCAACCTTTAGAGGCAGAAAAGACCTTAGCTTTTTATACTCTATAGATGAAGATAGTGATGCTCAAAGGAAAATGAACGTGCTAAAAATCACATGCATATTGGACGGCAGAGCTGCTACCAAACCACAAACCTTCTGACTCCAAGGCCAATACTATCCCAGAATCCCTTGCTCTCCTCTCCCCTGCTATCCCAGCATACCTTGCTCTCCTTCACTATTCCAGAATGCCTTGCTCTCCTCTGCTACCCCAGCATACCTTGTCCTCCACTCCACACCCCGCCTCTACTACACTAGGTACCCACGCATAAGAAGATACTGTGATGAGCAGAGTCAATTTCTGATTTCTCTTCTGTAAAAGAAAGGGACTGGAAGCACATAGTTGTAGAGATTCTGACCAGCAGTAATGTTCTGTTGACAGATCTAAGCTCTGTACTGTTTACAGGTGAGGAGTGGTACAGGACACAGACGGTACCACCTGCGTCCTGTGTACTGCGTCACAAACAGCTGTCCGTACTTTACCAATCTCCTTCATCTCTTCTACTGATTCTTCTTAATGTAATATGTTTATGAATTCATGAAGCATTTTAGACCTGGGTACAGTGTGTTTTGTACCCCCAACTTCTCCCCTAATTCTTACCACCCCCTCCTAATTTCATCTTGCCTTCTTCCCCCAATGGAGTCCAGTGCTCATTTATGCTGCCCAAATGAGCCCTCACGGGGATGAGGCTCCAATGAACGTCCAACCAATGTATCCACACAGAGGAAGGAAAAGTGGATGAGGAACCATCTCAGCGGCAGACAGGGCAAAGAGCCCTTCATAGCTCATGGCTTCACAACAGGTGTCTAAATGAAAGAGCAACTCTTGATTCTACAAGACTAAACAACATATTTAGTAGAAATAACCTATGGATAAAGGCCAAAGAATAATTTCAACTCTGTACCCAAAATGACAAGGTATAGCCTTTCAGGACAATTAGAAGGCATTTGTAGTATATTATGTAAACATAACTTTTATAACAACTATGAGAAACCTTAAGCACATATGTGTCCTAGGTTTAAAGAGTAGACAAAAGATAGGAACTAGGAAGAGGTGAAAGAAAAGACCCATGATATTCTCTGGTGACTTTAAGAGAATGTGGAACAGGACCAAAAACACAGAGCTTCCAAAATTACATGGTAGCAGGCTGTCCCTAGATCCCTTTCCTATTAACTCTGCCTTGCACCATTCAGTACCAGTGCAGAGGCACATAGGCATAAACAACAGTTTGAACAGTTCCTCTTAACTAAAATTCAACCAAAGACTCTGGGACTCTCCTCACTTCCTGGGCAGAGGAAAGGGCTAAGAGTACTCAAAGAAGGACCCAGTCTGAAGCTAAGAGGAAAGCTTCAAGCATGGAGTGAAGATGAGAGCTGGCCCTCGGTGACACAGTAAACATTGCCCTTGTCCTGGGAGAGGGCCAGATTAGGTCTGCTCACTCAGCGCCAGTTTTTCATGCATTCAAGTGTTTTGATTGTGGTGAAAAGATTGTAAAAGCCAGACGTTATTGAGGAGACAGTGCCTACTGCACATGATGGTGCAGCTGTGGCTGCCCAGCACCGGACCTGCAGAAAATCAAGCCAGGCAACATTGTAGCATGAAGGGAAGAGGGCTCATGAACCTGCACTCCTAGATGGGGACAGTCAGTGGCTCTGCAGGAGGGAATAGCAGTTTTCTTT
Source organism: Rattus norvegicus (assembly GCF_021556685.1). Classification (NCBI taxonomy): domain Eukaryota; kingdom Metazoa; phylum Chordata; class Mammalia; order Rodentia; family Muridae; genus Rattus; species Rattus norvegicus. The sequence continues at coordinate 72,245,435 of NC_141540.1, forward strand.
AAGGGTGTGGTCAACACTGCACCCAGGAGTATACCAGCAGCCCAAACTACACTCAGTGAATTTGTTTTTAAAGTCAAGATGGGTTTGGTTAACGGCCTCTCTGTTCTTGCTACTTCTGCTGTAATTCTTGTTTATCCTCATGTAAGACACATGGGCAAAGAGCTATCTAACTTTAACACCTGGTTTAAAACTGAAAGATGATAAACATTCCATTTCCCTTCCTGACCCTCTGCAGAGGTGACGTGATGAATAACTTGCTTCCAAGAAAAGCATCTGGTGCTTATATTGGACCCCAAATTACGATAAACGCTGTGTAACAACGTGTCATGCCCTGGAAGACCTCGGTTTTGCTCTCTCTGTGGGCAACTTGGTGAAGAGCCAGTTGAACTAGCAGGTGAGATGCTTAACTGCACAAACGGCAGTCCTGTGTGTGCACACACACCCTGCACTCCTCTTAACCCACGAGAGGCAAAATATGGGAAGTCGTATGGCATTTCAAAACAGAGTCTGAACAGTGTTTCTCTATTATGCATCACAGAAAGTAGCCTGAAAGCCCATATCAGATGATTTCGTCTTTTCTAATGCGATGTTTTATTATTCAGTAATGATTTCATTTTGCAATAAACCCTTAGGCTGCAGTGATCTTTTTAAAGTGCTTATTAATAAAATATTAAGTATTGAATTTCTATTTCTCAAAAACGTTTAAGATTTATCATCCTCCACGAGGGCTGTGGTGATATCATTGACCACACGAAAGCCTGCTCCCTGAAGCGCCGGCTGCAGAAGTTAGTTTTAAGTTATAGCCGAAGCTGAGGACTGAGCATGTGCAGCTGCAGTGGGTCTATCATAGGGTGCTGGAAGGTGGAAACTTGTAGCCAAAGCTGAGGACTGCGCATGTGCAGCTGCGCACGGAAAGTGTACCGCATTATGCTGGAAGGTGGAAACCTTTACTTCTGTCATACCACTGTCCTTCTGAGTGTGTTTCTTATACTTTCTACATCAGAGCTTTCATGCACAGCCTCAAAGTGAAGTGGAGACCAACTCCGTGGGCAAAATGTCAGTCTTACTCCATTATCCTCTCTGGTTTCCAACAGAAACATCGGTTAATTTCAACACCGGTTTTAATGTTCCTTGTTAGTAAGAGTTAGCTCCTTCCTGGCTTGCACTTTGGGCTGATACCCATAGCTCTTTAAAATCCTCCAGACCTTAAACATTAGATTGGAATTACTAAAACATCCCGCTGTGTACACTGAGTAGCTACCGGGTTCTCAGCCTCTCTGGTACGCGACAGCCATTGCTGGGCTACCCGGGTTGTGTCATGTAAGCCAATTTAATAAATCCCCCTTTGATATAAATGTATCCTACCTGCTCCATTTCCTTTGAGGATCCTAATAGTTAAAACAAAGAGATCTCTATTACTGGGAATGTCTGAAGATTACCAGTGAGCCAGGTATAGTGATGCATGCCTGTAATCCCGACATGTGGAAGGTAAAAACAGAAAGATCAGGGCTACACAGTAAGTCTGAGGCCAGCCTGTGCTAAATTAGATCCTAGAAGAAACGGTAAACAGAAACAATACCAGCTTGCCAGGGATGATGCTGCCTGAGTTGGAGAATCCACAATGCCATAAATTTTCTTCAAATTCTGGGACTTGTATTTTGACAATTAACACCCACTAGTTTGCTCTTGGATTGTTCTCTCTGGAAGAAGACTAATTAATAGTTATGTCATGGGGTATGGCACTCTCAGGTTCTTGACCCTCAGAAACCACAAGGAATAGTAAATATTTGGCTGCTGTTACTGCTGCTGCTGTTGTTGCTGCTGTTGTTGCTGTTGTTGTTGCTGCTGTTGTTGCTGCTGTTGTTGCTGTTGCTGCTGCTGTTGTTGCTGCTGTTGTTGCTGCTGTTGTTGCTGTTGCTGCTGCTGTTGTTGCTGCTGCTGCTGTTGCTGCTGCTGTTGCTGCTGCTGCTGTTGCTGCTGCTGCTGTTGCTGCTACTGCTGCTGCTGTTGCTGTTGTTGCTGCTGCTGTTGTTGCTGCTGTTGTTGCTGTTGCTGCTACTGTTGTTGCTGCTGTTGTTGCTGCTGTTGTTGCTGTTGCTGCTGCTGTTGTTGCTGCTGCTGCTGTTGCTGCTGCTGTTGCTGCTGCTGCTGTTGCTGCTGCTGCTGTTGCTGCTACTGCTGCTGCTGCTGCTGTTGTTGCTGCTGTTGTTGCTGCTGCTGCTGTTGTTGCTGCTGTTACGTTTGCTGCTGCTGTTGCTGTTGTTGCTGCTGTTGCTGTTGCTCTTTCTCTCTGATCTCAGTCTTCTATCAGGTTTTCCATTTGGTTTTTAGGGCAAACCTTAACTTTTGCCAACTCACACTTAGCGTTATAATGTTTTCCTTCATGGAAGCATGTCCTATCACCCAAAATAAAATAGCTTCCATGATTCCCAAGGAGAGGGTCCCATTTTGAATTTTAACTCCTATACTTAACATCAAGGTTAAGGTCTCAGATGCCTCTCTAGAGACAAGGCTAGCTGTCTGAAGATACTGCCATTCACATTTAATCAGAATGGGGTCCCTGATCTTTAGCATGGTTTTAAAATAAAACATAAGGCCCATTCCGTGAGCTTCACTGTACTTCCCACATTGAGTGAAATTTTATTATGACTAGGATTCAGCACACAAAACCAGTGCAGTGCAAACCCATAAAGCCCAAGAAACCTCAATATAACATGAGCTCCAATCTACAAATGTGTCCCGCAGCTACTGATCACCAAACAGGACAGGTAAGATTCACGTTCCAGTCCTCAACACTACACTTTTATCACTGCTGTGCTGTTTCTTTGCATGAAAGACAGAGGGCCTCCATTCTGTGCTCTTGGGAGCTGGTCTGAATCAGCACCTGCAGAGAACGCAGTGAGCTTGCCGTGGCTTCCTGTGAACGTGTTAAAGGCAAACGTGAACATTTCATCCAAATTGTACTTCGTTTTCCCAGACTGTTTCACCCTTTCAAGTTCTAAGGACAGAGCGTTAACAGTAACTTCTAACGCAAACAACTGCGGAGGCTTCACTGTCAGGGCAAAGAGTTCTCATTCCAATCTTTATGGTTTCTGTGTTTAAATCATAAGAGTTAAACAGTGCTCAACCAACATTATTCCTCATGTTACAATCATGGTTACAAGAGGAAGTTTCTCTAAGGACTGTGAGGACCAGAGGGACTGACAGGGGCTCCCCTGACAAGTCAGCCATTTTGCCCCAATTATCAGTTACCATTTTGTTTAACTCTGTTGTCATCTTCAGAGAGTCAAGATCTCCCCAGATAGCTCAGGCTAGCACTGAATTCAAATCCCCCTTCCTCCACCCACCAAGTGCTCTAATCTCAGCCACACACCACCATGCCTGGTTTACAGTGGGACAAAGGTCTGTGGAATGTAGGATGATGTCATTATGCAGCAAGGCAGGCAGGTCCAGGATAAAGCGAAGCCTATCATTGGATGAGAAGGAAGGGTAAATGGGGGGGCGGGGGAGCAGTCTAGGAAGGAGAGAGGAGGAAGAGAAGCGGGGGAGGGGGAAATCAAGATGGAGATGATGGAGCAGGATCATCCAGATCCAGGTGGATTAGGTCAATTTTATCTTGTCTAGGTGGGCAGTTTATATCTTTATTAATTGGCAGTGAATTTATTGTGCAGATGTATTGTAGATTGAGAATTTAACATATAAATCTAATTGTTAAATAACAAGTTTTTAGAGCTTTGATTTTACCAGGCTACAGGGGACGTGAGCAAAGTTCCGGGCAGGCAGAGACAACCTGTCTCAGTTCTCAAAGCCGTGCTAGGCCCTAGGCTAACGTGGTGTATTGCCGTGCTAGAATGGCCCATGGAATGTGATGTGTGTGTCAGGCATGGTAACAACCCGCCAAGGGGACAGTGTGTGAAAGCAGCTAGCAGAGAAACAGCCAGAGAGCAGCTCCCTTGGATCTGCTCGGAGTGAGATCGCTCAAGAACTGGTTCCACCGCTTTTATATTTTTATGGTAGCAGTGAAACCATCATTTGTGTGGTCAGGGCTCCCCTGCAACTGTCCCATTGGGGCATGAAGGAAGAGGAAAGAAAGTGTCATCCCAGGAGGAAGAAGAGTGGTATCGAAGAAGTCCCTGCCAGGCAAGGAAGAGGAATGGAAAGTCAGTCTTCTTTCATTCTGACATGGGAGAAGGCAGCTGAAGTCCTCTCAGCAGGGGACCCTAGGAGAAGAAGTAACAGAACCATCCAGAAACAGGAGCACAGGAGTGACTGCATGATGCCTGTTCACCACCTGGAGATCATCCTGCAGGAGAACCATACTGGGACCTCATTCTAGGTAACACAGCAAGAAAAGTATCTCATCCAGACAATGTTCCTGGCTTCCTAAGACTGAGACAAGGAAGGGAAAGGCCTGACGGCTCCTGTGTTGGGGAGAAGGGGCTCAGAGGCAGGATGGATTCATGTAGGAGTGCCTGCAGAGGACCACAGTAAGACGGAGTACAAACTGTATTCAAGGGTCTCATAGCCAAGTGAATAGCTTGAAATCAGGGTTGGGTGTCTGAAATACAGATGGCCTGGTAAGACCGTCTCCAACATCGGATCGGCCACTGGACAGTGAGCACCAGTGAGGACCTAAATCTCCATCTGCCTCGCCCCTGCTGACATGAGATCACACGTGCCCCATAGCCCACACATGATCCATGTTGATGTCACCTTAGAAGAAAGGCAGAGGAGAGTGGAAAACTAGAAGACTTGCCCCAGGGAACCTGGCATCTAATAAACTACGTAAATCCCAAAGTATTCAGGAAAGCATGAAAGCACAAGTTTAAAACTAGTTCAAAACTAGTTTCCATATAGTAGTGCTCCCAACTAGTAGCGTGGTCAGTAAAAGAAAGGTGACATCAAGTTTGAGAAACAAACGGAATACATTTGGGGGGATGGGTAAGACGTTCCATGGAGAATGTGCTTGCTAAGCAAACCTGACAGCCTCGGCTCAATCCCTGAACCATGCAAGGGTTGGAGGGAAAGAATCAACTCCACTCAGCGCTCCTCTACCTCCCACACTTGTCCTCTGGTACCTGTGCATGCACACATTCATATACACAAATACACATGCATATACACACTCACACACATATACACATGCATATACACACTCACACACATATACACATGCATATACACACTCACACACATATACACATGCATATACACACTCACACACATATACACATGCATATACACACTCACACACATATACACATGCATATATACACTCACATGCATATACACACTCACACACATACACATGCATATACACACTCACACACATATACACATGCATATACACACTCACACACATATACACATGCATATACACACTCACACATATACACATGCATATACACACTCTCACACACATATACATATGCATACATACATATACACATGCACACATATACAAATACACACAACACACACAAATATACACACATTTTGATTCATTCAAAATGCTTTTTTCCTATAACAAACACACATTTTCTTTCTTCTGCTGGGTTCTTCTCTTTTGAAAGAAACTTGAAAAAGCACTGAAAGTGGGAGAACAGTGACTCCCCCTTAAATAATCTCCACCCCATCCTTGAAACGTCAGTGAGGACACAGCCCAGTCTCCAGCATGCTGAGCCAGCACAGAGGATGTAAAGCCACACTGTTTCATGTTCTGGAGATGCAGTGTCCAACCTCTACAGCAGTCATAGCCGGGGGTGGGGAGGTGCCTCCCTGACATCTAGCTGAGAAAGAGAATAGGTTCCCTGGAATGTAACATGTCCTTCAAATCTGTGGAACATTGAATAGAGACTGCAGACTTCCCCAGTGGTAAGAGATGGCAACCACACATACATATATGCACATACACATGCATACACAAATACACATACACATATATACACACACAAACACATACAGACATATATAGCATACATATATACATATATATACTCATATACATACACACAGACATATAAAACATACATATACTCATACACATATATTCAAGCATACACATACACACAGACATATATAACATACACATACATATACATATATATACACTCATACACATATATGCACATATACAGACATACACACAGACATATATAATACACATACATACACTCATATATATATACTATATAGCATAAACATACATATATACATGCATACACATATATACACACATACATATATAACATACACATATATACTCATATACATATACACATACATACACACATATACACACAAACACATACAGACATATATATATACATACACACACACACACACACACACACACACACACACACACACGGTGATCTTGTTTTCAACACATCCCAATGGAGCCAGGTGAACCTCTCTCTTCCTTCATTCCTACCTGAGACCTAACATTGCCCTGTCTAAAGCTATTTTTCTTCCTTTGAGCTCACCCTTGGTATTCCAATAGACCTTTAAATCCCTTCTGCCAAGAGGAAATAAGGGAATGAATTCATTTTATATTTATCAAAATCAAAACCATCTGAGCTAACCTGGGAAAAGAAGCAGGCACAGGAGTGTCTTCCCTTGGGGCTAGCCAAGACTAAAGTAGAAAGGATCCTGTGGTCTGCCTCTTCCTTCTCTAGACTGTGTTAGTCAAAGCTGATCCCAGTAGAGATCCATTCACTTCTATCTAGCCATGGAGCTGCGGTTGGTTTGAGCTTAGTCGTTCAAGCCTGAGGCTCCCTGGCACAAAGTGATGTCAGAGTCCTTTCCTGCTCTCCTCTAATCAGCCATATCCTTGCTGTGGAAGCTGACTTTCCTCTGCATTCTTTTCTGGGCAGCTTGCCCAAGGTCAGAGAATACTCACGGTTAAATTCTGGCTTAGTCTTTTAAAGTGTTCCTTCTCTCTTCACTTTGGCTTGTAAAAATGCCTCCTTTCTCTCACAGCTCAAGCAATGGCACCTGGGAGGTCAGCTATTAAAAAAATAAACAAACAAATGAATAAATAAATAGTTGTTTTCCTTCCAAAGAGTTTTCTTCCTCCTTGAAGCCTAGTTCCCATTGGTGAAAAAGTCTAGGACATGACACAATGATTACATTTCTCAGAGTTGTTTCCCTTCCAGAAAAAAAAAAAAACTATGCTCTATCAATATTTAATGATAGCAATTATCTTTAACTGGTGAAAATGCCTTCCATTATATAAGGTAGAAGGACAACATTTGTCTAGCCCTTCCAGAAAGATCCTGGTCCTATTACATCCACATGGGAGGAAAACATGATAAATAATTAATTTGCATTGTTACCATGAATAATAACTGGTCAGCAAGGACTTCGATCACTACAGGAATCAGTCTGGTGAGGATGCCGTCACCTCATGGCACAGACCTTCCACCCCAATCACTCGAGATGGAGACCTTAAGTACTGAGCCTGTCTGGATTACATAGGTTCTCCTTGAACTTGCAGCAGTGTTGAGAAATGAGAATGAGATCCTGAACATGGGTAAAAGGTGTCCTAAAGGGACACTGAGGCCACAAGCTGATCCCTCCAGCCAGTATGCAACATTGATGGTGGAGAGAATGTGGATCTAAGCTGACGAATTCCACCAACTAAGGGAATAAAGCAAGCTTCACACAAGCATGCTCAGGATTTAGTCAACTTGGAACAGGCAGCCTGTCTTGCTTGAGATGCCCACTTCCTGGTACCTGTAAGAAACACACTGGTCATAGTTCTGAAGAACGCTGGCTCTAAGTTAGAGGACAAAGACTTTGGCACTAGAATTTGAAGGTGAATATCATAAGGAAGGAAACAGAATCATACAGTCCTAGCTACCACTGATTCGAGTTCCAGGAAAATCAGAGTAAGTGTCTAGAAAGATGAATCAAGGATTCAGAGCACTTGCTGCACAATCATGCAGAGTGAATACTGACCCTGAATCCCACCCTACACGTGCCTGTAACCCAAGCTCCAGGGGAGCAGGGACAGTGGGTTGAAGGGGCCAACTGGTTTCCAGCCTCACCAAGAAATACAGACCTCAGGTTCCAGGGAGAGATCTTGCCTCAAAGGAGTAGGCAGACAGCCCTAGAGGACATCTGATACATTCCTCTGGTCTCCACACACTCAAGCACACATTAGTACATACATTCACACAGCACATGCATACACGCACGCGCGTGCGCACACACACACACACACACACAAATAAATAAATAAATAAATAAATAAATAAATAAATAAATATTTTTTTAAATTTAGATTATGGCCAACTCAGGTTTTTAAATTCACTTCTTTGCTGCTTCAAAGTTCATGGTAGGACAGATTATATCTGAATTCAGCAAGGTTGGTAAAATTTATAGCCTGTAACTATTGCTAACCCTAGGCATGTTTTATGATGTTGTGCAGTGATTAAAAATGGGCTTTTGGAGCACAGTTTAGCTTTGTACGAAGACAGTTTGACAGCAAGGTAGTCCCTCTCACTTTACGATGCATAGAGAAAAAAAAAAAAAAACCCAGCGAGGAAAATTCTTCTTTATGATAGAGATCAGAAACCATAATCAAACTTTAATCTTTTTTTTTTTAGAAAACTTTCATCTCGATTGATTAGTCAGCTTTCTAAACCCTTTATTTGGTTTACTCGATCATGAATCCAATTTAATAACAGGCTGAAACTAATTTGAGATCCAATAGCTGTTTGTTAGTTTTCCCTTTAATTAAAAATGATTTTCTTCTTAAAGGAGACCCACGCGTCTGCTTTTCTATTTCATTTCTCTAAAAAGGGAGCTTATATAATTTCCATACACAACCTACCTGCCTGCAAGAGCGCTCTCCAAGCATATCGGATGGTGGCAAGCTGTAGCGTTCAAGGTTCTAGAAATGTCTGAAGCATGTTCTTCATAGGAAGAAGCATTGGTTAATACAGTGAGTCAGTTGGGTAAAGGCGGTTAAGAATACCCCTACTGCCCAGGCAGTGACAGTGTGTGCCTTTCACCCCAGGGCTCAGGTGGCGGAGGCAGGAGGATCTCTGCATGTCAGGCCAGCCTGGTCTACAAAGTTCCAGGATAGCCAGGGCCCCTCAGAGAAACCCTGCCTTTAAAAAGAATGTTTCCACTGTGGTGGTCCTTACCACCTTGTATTGTAAGTATCTATGAAACTGTGTGGTTAAAGACTACACTGTGGTGTCAGGTTCCAAAACCTGGCTTTGCCACTTCCTAGTTGTATGACCCTGAGGCAACTCACGCAGAAACTTTGTCTTTATTTCCTTATCTGAAAAAACGAGCAGGGTGACTGTCTGTACCTCGGTGTTGGCAGCATTAAATGAGATCGCTCACATCTCAATTGGGGAGTGCCTCATAAACAGAAATCCCTCAAGAGCTATTACTATTGTCACAATTGTGATGGGTCTTTTCGTTTCTTGCATAAGGTTAGGAACTCTATCTCCCTCGGCATGGTATAACTAAGTGGAAATCCTGGGATGGTTCAGGCTTACTCAACGCCTCAAATTTTTCCAATTTTACTTACCTTGTAGTAAGCAGCTGGCAGATAAGATCCCCACGTCTGGTTGATTTTCCCAGGTTACAGCTCAGCCGTGTGGCACGGTCTTTTCTATGATCTACCACCCGTGCAGAAGTCTACTTCTATGTGCCTGCCCCAACAGTAAGTTCCATTATGCAATAGCCACAGCCCCATGTGCTGAATGATGAGTGTGCATTGCACCCCATTTCCTATTTTAAAAAGCTATGTTCTTTTTGGTTCATGGGCAACACTCACACATTCACGACGCTTAAGGTTGGCCCTATAGGGGCGGGACATAGAGACTGTGTGGAACTAGGCAGTGACCATTCAGAGAGGATTTTCATTGATTGCCAGGTCTCATCAAAGTACAGAAAATCCTTGGCTGTGTACCCAGAGCTCTTGTTCAAACCAACTCATGTTCTGGAACCTTCTCAGATCCCCCTACCCCCCACTTTGAAAGCAGAATCCACTTACATGTTTCCCTCCACCAATATTTACTTTTTTTTTTTTTGGTTCTTTTTTTCGGAACTGGGGACCGAACCCAGGGCCTTGTGCTTCCTAGGTAAGCGCTCTACCACTGAGCTAAATCCCCAGCCCCCCAATATTTACTTTAAATTAGATCTTCAGAAAATCAATCTATTCTCCCCTTGACTGCTGTGATAAAAGTGAGGTATCTTTATGAACTTCCTAATGGAGCTGAAGGCTTTGCCAGCCTGAGGCTGTGACTATGAATTTCTAAATATTGATCAATGGAACAATTTGTAGAGCACTTTTCAGAACCCTTTGGCCTTAGTGTCTCTCACTCAGAACTTGTCCCCGAACCATACTTCCTCCGAGACTACCAACATTTCTGTGGTGTCTGAATTTGAAACCAGCATTCTTGACACACTGATTAGAACGTATTTGCTAAAAACAGAAGCTTACTGAGGTTGGAGAAATGGTTCGGCCGGGAAAGTGCTTGCCTTGCAAGCATTAAACCAGAAATTAATCCCAAGATCCCACACTTTAAAAGTTGGGTGCCAGGGGTTGGGGATTTAGCTCAGTGGTAGAGCGCTTGCCTAGTAAGCGAAAGGCCCTGGGTTCGGTCCCCAGCTCCAAAAAAAAGAAAAGAAAAAAAAAAGTTGGGTGCCATAGAATAGCGGTGTTTCGTGGGTTATCCTTGCAAATGGGTTCCATTGCCACCTGTGACCTTCACCAAGGTCCATGAGGAGGGGTCTCCACTGAGCGCCTCAGCTCTGAAGCATGGCAGACATCCCTTCCTGGGGCTTGCCCAGGTTGTTACCCATGACTACTATGGGTAACTTAAAACCATGAAGGAGCAACCGCACTGGAAGTCTGAGATCATGGCGCTAGCAAGACATGGCTCTGGTGAGGGTTCTTTTACCCATTTACAGATGTATATTGACGTGTGTCTGTTTTCATCTAGAGCCCATGGGCCAGATCCAGCCTGCCTCTTGCTTTGTATATCAAGTTTTCTATGCCTGCAGCCTCATCCAGTTACCTATACATTGTCTAAAGCTGCTTTGTGCCACATAGTATACTTGAATAGCTACAGAGGTGACCTAAGAGCACACGCTAAACATTTACTACCTGACTCTTTATAGAAAAAAAAATGTTAGCAACCTCACACAGCCAAGTCTACATCCACCATTCTCAAGTTCTGAGCCCTCTAGGTCCAATCTGCAGGTTCTGCAAGGAGCTGTCATAGATTAAGAGTTACTGAAATAAGGGATAGTTGCTTACGCTGATGGAGGGCTTCCCTTCCTCTCACACTGAGGCTAACCTCTGTGCTGTTGTTAAGAGTGCTTCAGGAGACATAGAGCAAAGCCCTTCCATGTAGCAAATGCATTTTATATCTCTAAAGCCAAATACATTCTCATTAAATCACTGTTTGAGGGGCTCTGTTGAGTGCCTAATGTACCAAGTAAAACTAGTAAAGGGCTAAAGAGCTCTGGGCTCATTGCTTTCCCCCTCTACACTTACACAGGCCCTCTAATTTGCACACACAATTTGACACAAGCTAAGTGTCATTCCGAACTGTTTGCTGGTAACATCATTTGCAATATTCTTTTACCCTAAACTAGGCAGTTACCACCTTGGGGTTCTAAATTATGCTCTTCTCTAAAAAAAAAATCATGAAATTAAATATTTGTGAGACATTGACAATCAGATCCCAATCTTTCTCATCTCACAGATGAATAAATTAAGGCCTAAACTGAACAAATAACCTGTCTTACGTCTCTTAAAGTGCTACCATACGTACATCAGTTCATTTAGAGCGTTTTGTCCAAAAGTTCCGTCTGCTCCATTTTAATCCCTACACATCTCGTAGGGAGAACAAATTTTGGTTTGAAGGTTTTGTGAGTGGGTTGTTGTCCCCCTCCCTCCACTGGAAATCCTGCCTGGCTACAGGAGGTGTAGGCATGCTGATGGAGCAGAGATTGAGGGAACAACCATCCAATGACTGGCCCAACTTGAGACCCATCCCATGGGAGAGAGCCAAGCCTGACACTATTAATGATACTCTGTTATACTTGCAGACAGGAGCCTAGCACAACTGACTCCTCAGAGGCTTCATCGAGCAGCTGATAGAAACAAATTCAGGGACCCACAGCCAAACATTAGGCAGAGCTCAAGCTTAGGGAATCATGTGGAAGAGTGGGGAAGGATTGGGAATCAGATGGGATAAGGGCACCACAAGAGACCTACAGAGCTAAATGACTTGGGCCCATGGGGGCTCACAGAGACTGAACCACTAACCAAAGAGCACACAGGGGTTGGACCTAGGCTCCCTACATATTTGTAGCAGATGTGCAGTTTTGTCTTCATGTGGGTTCCCTAAAATTGTTGGTCCCAATTGGAATAGGGACTGTCTCTGAATCTGTTGCCCGACTTTGGATACTCTTCTCCTAGCTGGACTGCCTTGTCTGGCCTCAATGAGAGAGGATGTGCATAGTCTTGATGTGCCAGGGCAGGTTGGTACTCATGGGGGCATCTTCCCCTTTTCTGAGGAAGAGGGGGAAGGGGTAATGGAAGGAGGTGCTTGGGACTGGGAGAAGAGGGAGGAGAGGAAGCAGGGGCTGAGATCTGGATGTAAATTGAATAAATAAATTAATGAAAAAGCAAGTTCTGTTTGACAAAGACTCAAAGAAGAATAAGAAATAGAAATTTAGAGGAAGTGGAAGGAAACAGGAAAGACAAGAAAGTTCTCTACTTTCTGACTTGAGATGGTTTGGGTAGAATGTTCCAGAAAACAATCTGAAGTTTGTGTTTTCACTCAGCACTCTGCAGATCACCAGCCTCAAAGACATGATTAAAAAACAATCAACCAGCAGTTAATAAAGTTTGGGGAAAAGCTTCATACCAGTGGCCCCTCTCTGAGAACCACACAGACAGCAGCAAGGGAGCTCAGAGCAGTTCAGGGGAACACACACTGGTTTACACAGAGATGCCCAAACACTGGGCAAGAAGACGCTAGGCAACTTCCTCCAGAAGGCGCCTAGTAGCCTTCTGAGGCCAGAAACAAGTGTTCCTCAGAAATCACCTCAGGAGATGTTTCTGCCCAGCCCCAGCAAATTTTACCTAACAATATTTCCTCCAAAGGGTTTATCATGCTTCCATGACTCTTCCTGCCACTGTGTGCCACAAATCACCAAGCTCCTGAAAAGAATCACCAAGCTCCTGGTCCTTCCTCTCATGGTGAGTTACTGACCTCTCAGGTAGAGCATGAAAACTCGAGATTGCCCAGGAGTCCATTCTTGCCCACAGCACTTCCCTTAAGGATGGCAAGTGCAAGAGGAAGGCTGGTAACATTAGCGTGGTTGTGACCATCGCCAGCACAAAGCCATGACCTCATAGGGAATTCCTTCCCTTTGATGTTGATTTATTTGGAGGAGAGAGAAATACACAGTAACATTTTAAAGGGTTTGAGTCCTTGGGAGCTCTTAAAGATGGTGCATCTTCAGATATAAGCGCAGACCTCGCCATCATCAAGAAAGCTTCTCTTCGAAATAGACGGAAGCCATTGCAAAGCCATAACTGATCAAAATGCCGAGTTGTAGAGCTCAATTCTGATGGCTAAACTACAAAACACTGTGCGGAGGAGGAGATGCAAAGACTGTAAAATGCAGAAGCTCGGGGAGTTTGCTGTAAGACTGTGTCTTCCTGGAATCTCAGGAGCTGTATGGATAATGTCTCAGCCACATGACTGCCCAAACATGAGCTGAGCAAGGACAACAGAAGACACGCCAAAACAAACAGGGAGGAGCCAACAAGGCCTGGGCCCTACACAAAGAACGTCACCAGCAAAGGAATGCTGAGAGTGGAGGAAACCGTCTTCTTCAGGGAAGATCACACCAATTGATTATCAATACCATATGGGCAGCCCTGAAAATGTATATGCAAAGAACATTATATAGATTGAGCAGGTTTAGGAGTATGTATATGTATATGTGTATGTGTATGTGTTGTTTAAGATGTATGTGATTGATGTATATGATGTATATGAAGTATATGACGTATATGCGTATGTATATAAATATGTATATGAATATGTACATGACTTTGTATATGAATATGAATGTGATTATTAATATGCATGTGTATATATATGATGTATGTGGCAATATGATATGTATATGAATATGTAAATGAATATGTGAATGGGTATGTGAATGTGTATGTGAATATGTATCTGAATATGTATGTATATGTATATCTGTATATGTATATGATATATATGAATACGCATATATACATGTAACAACAATTAATGAAAAAAAGAGGTCATGAATTTGATAAATAACAAGGAAGGTGTATGAGAGAATTTGGAGAGAGGGAAGGGAAAGAGGAAACAATGTAATTATATTATTATCATAAAAAAATATAGGAAGGGGGTAGAGATTTGAACACCCAGAAGTGCAGACCATCCTGAGACTGCAGGATAGACTGCCACTTCTGCCCACCTTTGCCCACATCCCTGGCCCAAGAGGAAACTGCATAGTGCCTCTGGATACAGGAATACAGAAGTCATCCGCAGGTACCTACAGTTCTGGTCTGCGCCCAGAACTGAACTGAACTGGTCAAACAGCTTCCTGCACCCAAATCCCATGTGATAGAGAGCTGGACCCTCAGAAGTGCAGACACTCCTGAGAAATCAGAGGAGACTACTCTCTGCCCACATTACTGACCCAAGAGGAAATCGCCTAGTGCCATTGGTACCCCCTGGGCACAAGGACCTAGGGGCGAACAGAGGCAGGACCTTTCGGGTTCCTGCCTACACCGAGAGACCTGAAAGGCAGTCACCAGGAGCACCTACACACCTGAGAGCAGAGCACTCTGTTCCCAGAACCAGCTGAAAGAAGACAGGAAAACAGTTCTACAGGAGCTGACACACAGGCCTACAGCAGGGTCAAGCCACTGTCAGAAACGGCAAGACAAGCTAACACCAGAGACAACCTGATGGTGAGAGGCAAGCACAGGAACCTAAGCAACAGTAAGACTATTTGGTATCAGTGGAGCCCATTTTTCCCACCACCTTCCAATTGGCTTATTAAAAATCTGAAGGCCTACTTACCTAGGAAGCGCAAGGCCCTGGGTTCGGTCCCCAGCTCAGAAAAAAAGAACCAAAAAAAAAAAAAAATCTGAAGGCCTTTATCAAAGGTAGAAAGAAAGAAGATGGGACTTCAGGGAAGAGATGGGAATTCTGGAAGAGAGTCAGGCACGGGAGAAGTCTCCAAATGACACAGAGGAAACAGTAAGTGCTGGGACTAGAGACAGAGAGGTAACAGGCCACATGGCATGACATATGCCAGACCGGTATTGTGGGGTTAGAATTAGTGAGAATCTGCCCAGCTATAGTGCCAAAGCTTATAATAAATATAAAAGGTTCAGAGATGGTGGCTTCAAAGACAGCCTCGTTTTAGGGTATGGTGAGTTCTAGCTGTGTGAATGTTAAGGGTGAAGAGAAGGGTAATTTGAGCCAAGGCACTGAAGGCTAACCTGATATCCATCCCAAACCATTAATATCAAAAATTAATGTTATGCCCAAGTTGCAGCACTCAAAGACCACCGAGGAGCCAATTCTGATGCAAACACATAAGGGTCTTTATTACAAGCTCACAGATAAGGTCTCTCGCTGTCACCATCGTAGCAGGTCAGAAGTGAGAGCCTCAAGTCTAGGAGTACGGGGTATTTACTGTGGTTACAGCAAGCTTGGGAAATTTCCATATGGGTCAGCAAGTTAATCTTTTAAAAACTGCCTTTCTGGCATAATCCACAGGAAACAGTTGAGCAACTAACACATGCAGGTCAGCAAATCTCAGCTGTGGCTAACTGTACATATTCTGAAACTATTACAACAAAGCACTGCAGGGTCAGGGCTCAAACAGCAGAATCCAGTCACTGGGTTCTTGCTACAAGAAGTCCAAACTCTAGGTGGTGGACTTGGTTCCCTCATAGCTTTGAGAAAGACTCTGTTGCAAACGTTGCCCTTAATCTATAGCCTCAGGCATTGCTTGTCTTTGCCTATAATGGTTTCATTGTGTCTTTGGGTCTCTGGGTCTTTCCTCTCTGGGCACCTGCTCTTCCACATAATAAAGGCAGAGTCATCTTGGATCAGGGCCCACACCAATGACCTAGTCTTAACTTGAGAATGTCCAAAGGTGTTATTCCTGGGAATGGGAGTCTCCACATCTCTGGGAGACACTGTTTATCCCACAACATATTGGAATGATCCGGGAGCCTGTCCTGCAGCACATCACGTCTGAGGAGCCACAGGAAGTGGAGATGAAACAAGAACCACAGGCAATGTTAGGCAGAGTCAGCTCCTTGTTTGGGACCCTGAGAAATGACTGCATCTTCTAGCTTGAACTCCATTCTCCTCTTAGGAAACTAAGAACAGTTGGTATGCATCTCGAGGGCCCCACCTCCACCGCTATCCTTACCAGGTCTAAACAATCCTTCAGTGTAAGCAGGAACTCCCATTGCCCTGGTCGGGGTTATTATTGCTATGATGAGACACCATGACCAAAGAAACTTGGGGAGGAAAGGGTTTACTCAACTTATGCTTCCACATCCCTGTTCGTCATCAAAGGAAGTCAAGAGAGGAACTCAAGTAGGGCAGGGACTGGGGTCAGAAGCTGATGGAGGGGTGCTGCCTTCTGTCTTGTTCCCCATGACTTTGTTCAATCTCCCCAGGAATAGCACTACTCACAATGGGCTGGACCCTCCCACACCCATTACTAATCAAGAAATATCCTACTGAATCTTATGGAGGCATTTCCTCAACTGTGGATCCCTCCTTTCAGATAACTCTACATTGTGTCAGGTTGACATAATCCATGCAGCACACCCAGACACTACAACATTACCTCAGACTCTGTCATTGTCCTGTGTAATCTCCCCAAGTGTGACCCCTGCTGCCCACCTGGCTTCTTTACTGCCACGTTCTTCTACAAGTCCCATGTGCTTAGGTCTAAACAAAAATGACTCTATACACCACTTTTTTAAGTCCAACTTTCTAATCCTCTGCTTCTGAGATTCTTTCAAAATGATTGTTTTCTCAGTCAATTAAAATTCCAAAAGAGCTTCCTACCTAAAACAAAGCCCAGAGTAGCACATAGTCTATCTAAACTTCCCTAGACAAGTTCATTCTAAGAATACATCCAAGAGAAATAAATAAATGCATATATCCACCAGAGGATATGTAGGAGAATGCTCTTAAACATAGTAGCCAAAATCTATAAACAAATGTCCATCAACAGATAAACAAGCTGAAGTATATTGTGATGGTTTGTATATGGTTGGCCCAGGGAGTGGCACTATTAAGATGTGTGGCCTTGCAGGTGTGGCTTTGTTGGATAAGTGTGTCACTTTGGGTGTGGGTGGACATGGGCTTTAAGACCCTAGTCCTAGCTACCTGGAATTCAGTCTTCTCCTAGCTGCCTTCAGAACAAGAAGTGGAACTCTCAGCTCCTCCAGCCCCACATCAGCCTAGACACTGCCATGCTCCTGCCTTGATGATAATGGACTGAACCTGTAAGCCAACCCCAATTAAATGTTGTCCTTATAAGAGATGCCTTGGTCATGGTGTCTGTTCACAGCAGTAAAACCCTAAGACATATATTAATATAGTAAAACACTAAACATTGTTATTTAATTACCTATAGACACAATAGGATAACTATGTCCCATGAAGAAAGTCCATTCCACAGTAAAACCTATGCAATTACATTCATCTAACATTCGAGATCATCAATGAGAAACACTAGAAGAACTGTTGCCTCTGGAAATGGATGGAGAATAATGGGATAGACACTGATGGTAAAGAAGCAAAATGAACATTTTCAAGGTGATCAAATGTTTCACAAACTCTTTTGCCTCTTGTAAAAGGTGACAGCTATGTAAATATGCACTTACATCTAAATGCTTCTGTTTATATACTTAAGACTGGCTGGCTTTCTGTTCTTTATGTATGGTACTCTTCAACAAATATTTTTTAATGGAGAAAGAAGATCAGGGGAGGGGCTTAGATTATTTTAGGGATACTAATAGTTGGATTAAGACATCCTAGATTTGCAACACTAATATTCTTTACTAATCATTTTATCACTCAGTGCACCTCATCACAACTTCAAATGACCTCCATTTTTTTGTCTGCACCTAAAGAATTAGTGTGCATTAGTACCTCAGTCAAAAATAAAAAACTTTTCGCTATGTGTACTTTAAATCTGCACTCTAATCCAAGGGTCCAAAGAGCTGTTGACATACCCTAGAGCTGTTTGTCCTGAAAAGAGTGTTGGTTGAGACTTCATGGCCATCCTCATGTCACCAGACTATGAAGATGAAGCAGAGTTGTCATTGATGACCAAGGTAACATGGTTTTAAATGGCACAGGAGAAGGGTAGAGATGAGTTCTCCTGTTCCACTTCAATGCTTTTTCTCTCTCTACTGATATCAACGGCTTGTGGTATAACATGTTATCTTCTCAGAAAGAGACTGAATGTCTCAGGAAAAAAATCAGATAAATTTGGGGCTTGATTAAATCAGTCTACTCCCTAACAACAAGGTAACTCTTCCAAACCTACAGTACATAGATTTTTGTCATTGTTGTTTTCTCATTCGTGTTGAACAAAACCAAAACATTGATGCTTTTGCAAAAGAGAAAGTGATTTTCTTTTTCTCGGAATGGCTGCTATCGTGGCTTCTCAATTTGAAGTAGAATCCATTCAACTGCTAAAGAAGAAAATTGATTTAATTAAGGCATGAAAATATCAGCATAATTGTGAGCGTCAAATGATAACAGTAGCAAGCAGAAGTATGATTACATTGAAAGAAGAAAGGGTCCATTTAGGAGCTCCAAGTAGCTTAGTGTTGAGTCTGAGGACGATACTGATAGAGCATGCTAGTGTTCACAACTCTCCTCAGAGATCGTCACCACTATGCGTGCTGCAGTATTAGGGATCAGAACTGTCTCATTACTTAATTACATGTATTTATTTATCTTTGGAAGGATACACACAGAACACAGAACACGGAGAGCATGAGAAAGTCAGAGGACCACTCTCTGCCATCAGTTCTCTCCTACCTTTGATCTTAATTACCAAACCCATAACATCTTCCTTGGGGACAAGAACCTTAACCCACTGAGCCAACTCTCTAGCTCTTATCTTCCCATGTAAACCCCCAAGATGAACAAGTATGTTTTGTATTAGTCTGCTTTTCATCAGTATTGGGAGAAAAAAAAACTAAGAAATTCAACTTAAAGGAGGAAAATAAGATTTGTTTCAGCTAAAGTTTCTGGAGATTTCCATCTGTGTCCCCCCAGCTCCATTGTTTCTAGGGCTGTAGTGTAGGAAAACATTGACAAATTGGCTCATAGTTTTGAATGTTTGGACACCAGAGAGTGAAAGGATTAGGAGGTGTGGCCTTGTTAAAAGAAGTATGTCAGAGGAATTCAAAAGCCCAAGCCAGTCACAACATTTCCCTCTTCCTTCTGCCTGAGATCCAAATGTAAAACACTCAGCTATGTCTCCAGCAACATGCCTGCCAGTGTTCTGCCATGCTCCCTGCCATGACAAGAATGGACTAACGCCCTGAAACTGTAAGCCAGTCCCAGTGAAATGCTTTCTTTTATTAGAGTTGTTGTGGTCATGGTATCTCTTCATAGCAATAGAACACTGCTGTGAGGGTCCTGACCTTACTGTTTGTGGACAGAATGTGGACTCTGGGACTTTGGATTAGAAAAGCAGTTAAATGTGTTAAGTGGGGTTTATGGGCTACACTAGTATGAATATAGACAACAGTTGTACTGGGGACAATATAGATTAATATGGTCCAGTTCAAGAGGTTTGAGAGGAGAAAAACATTAATAAGTGGCCTAGAGACCCCTTTTGAGATATTTTGGTGAAGAATGTGGCTGCCTTTTGCCTAGTCCAAAAAAAAAATCTGCCCAAGGCTAAATTGGAGAGGTTTGGATTAATAGTATTGGTAGAGGAGATTTCAAGACAGCCTAGTCTTGACTGAGTCATGTAGTTATTAGTTGCTACTCTTACACAGATCTATAATAAAAAGGAACATCAGGAAGTGTGTAATGAGGGATAAGTATGTTTAAAATAAATTCTATACAGATATGAAATTCTCAAAGAATAAACAAAATATTATAGCATTAAAAATTGTGATCATTAGGATATGGCTAGTGACTTTATAAGAGACATTGGGTCCAATTTTACCTACTATTATGAAAGTACACAGAAGTGACCATTTATGAAGAGCAAGCTCTTCTTAGACATCAAATCCATTGACACTTCCATCTTGGGCTTCATAGCATCCAGAACTGTCAGAAAAACAAAATCAGTTGTTTTTCAATTCCTTTACCAAACATCTTATTTAAGTAGCATAAAGTGAATAGGCCACATCATGAAAGGGACAGAGTTTTGTCATTATTGGAATAGCCACTTACTGACAATGTAGATTTGCTCTTCCTAACCCAATTCTTCCAAAACTACCTTCCAGGCCATATAAACCCCCTATCCAGGACCATGAAATTCTAAACAGCATTGCTTATAATCAAGGAACTCACTCAGAGTCAAAAAGCATAGGCCAAATCTCATGAAATTCCCTGTTTGCCATGTTCCCACCATCCAGAATAAGCTAATTTTATTTTTTAAAAAGTGGTCTTCTGGAGTAAAGCTGAAATACAAGCTCCATGACAGTAGAGAGAGCTTGGAGAATCTCCTCAGAATGCTGTACATTCTCTGAAATAGTGTCTAACATGATGCTTTTTCTCCAATAATTGGAAATCATGGGACCACATCAAGGACTGAAAACTGAAAATGCAACATCCATTTATTAGGCCTGCTGAACTTCTGTGGTGGTTTGAATAAAACCAGTCATCACAGACTCATATTTTTTTAAAACCTTGGTCCCCAGTTGTTGGAACTGTTTAGGAAGGATCAGGAGATGTGTCACTGTGGGTGGGCTTGAGGTATCAAAAGATTTGTGGCATCCCGAATAGACTACTGCTTGAACTCCTATGTGAGTTCTTAGCTGTTCTGCCATTATACCATTGTTTCACTATCATAGACTCTAACTCTCTGAAACCATAAGCCAAATTAAAAGCTTTCTTTTGTAAGTCCTAGTTGTGTTTTATCACAGCAATATAAAAGTAACTAATCCACTTTCCCACTACATTTTGTTTTCTGTTCTTACAAACTTATGCTCTACTTGCCTAGTGGTCTTAGTTTCAGAGGAAGAATTATAATTTCCCAGTAGAAGACACAACAATGATTCCATTGAACTAGAAGTTAAGACTGTCACCAGATCACAATGAATGACACTTTTCTCTGTATTAGTTATCAAAGAGAGATCTCTTATGCTGGTGAGATGATTCATTCTGACTACAAAAACAGGAGTCCTCCCTATAGTGGAGACAAGGGAAAGTATTTTTAATACACCAAAGAAAATATCAGACTCAAAAAGAAACATAGGACATTGTTCCTTCAGATGCAGAATGTAGCTTTAAATGTGTCTGTGGGACATGACAGTAGAAGGAATTCAATGGGAGAGGTAAGGAAGAGAGTGTGCTTGAAAGTATTCTGATTTATTTCTCTGGAGCTGTGATAAAACACCATTACCAAAAGCAACTTGAGGAGGAAAGGGTTTACTTGGATTACAGTTTACAGTCTATTGTCAAAGGAAGCTAAAACAGGAACTCAGAGCAGGAACCTGAAGACAGGAACTGAAGCAGAGACCATGGAGAAGCACAACTTACTATCATGGTTTATTCAACTTGCTTTTTTATACAGCCCTGTCTGTATAAAAGGGTTTTACTGCTGTGAACAGAAACCATGACCAAGGAAACTCTTATAAGAACAACATTTAATTAGGGCCGGCTTACAGGTTCAGAGATTCAGTTCATTATTATCAAGGCACGAACATGGCAGCATCCAGGCAGACATGGTACAGGAGGAGCTGAGAGTTCTACATCTGAAGGCTGCTAATACTGACTTCCTGGCAACTAGGATGAGGGTCCTAGCCCACACCCACAATGACATATCTACTTCAACAAGGCCACACCTCCAAACAGTGCCACTCCCCAGGTCAAGCATATTCAAACCATGACAAACCCAGAACTACCTTCCCAGGATTTTGGCCCTGCCCCCAGTGGGCTGAGTGTTCCCAGGGCTTCCCCCCTCTGCCCCCGCCACCCCAGTGGGTTGAGCCTTCCCACATTAGTCATTTATCAAAAAGTTAGCCCACAAATAACCAACCACTTTCTGTTTTGGTTTAGGGCCAATTCACTACCTGGAATCCATGCTTGACACTGCTCAGATAACCAAAAACCTAAGACTAGATAGACCATGGGTCTAGGGGAAAACTAAATATCATTGTTCTGCTAATTAAGCATAGCAATAAAATGATTCCTAATGACATTCTGCTGTACCCATAGATCAATGTGTCACTCAACCCACATCAGAGAAGCTTCTTGCAATAGGTTGAAATTTACACATCGACTCACAACTGGACAATGTGCAGAGAATAAGAGACCTTAAAACACTAAGTCCTAGACCGGATATCTTCATCAAACCCCTGCCATTGGGGCAGGGAAGCTATGTGGAAGAGGAGGCAAAACATTATAAGAGCCAGTGTTATGCCTTTTCACAGGAACCCCAGGAGACCACCAGGAATTTTGAGTTCAACACAAGAACAAAGAGAGTCTTTATTATACGAGTCTGATGGGGATCCCGCAATCCTTCCCTGCTCCACAGATTAGGAATGCAATGCTCAAGTCCAGGGGCTTGAGATATATATACATAGGATTATGGGTAAACTGGCATTCTCAAGCTTTGGTGTTACATGATTGGGGAGGGGGTAAAGGAGTATCATACTTCAAACCTGTGGGGCAGAATCGAGCAACTGGAAAAAGACCTTTCTGACCTGGGAAGAAGCAATTCCTTCTATTATCAAAAGCTAGTGTATTTTACCAACTGGTCACAGCTGTCTGGGAACACTTAATTGCTTCTTTCCCATAGTCCAAGAGTGGGCTTTTACCACTTCAAGGATATTGGCTCCTGCCTCCTTCAGCTGGGAAAATGCTGGTTGTTAATCAGGAGAGAGAAGGCAAGTTTGGGTGCTGTGAAGGCTAGGGTAGGCTGCCTTTCATCTCCTCCCAAGGCCAGCATCTAGGGGAGGGAGGGGTACTGGAGGGGGAGGGGGTGCTGGTAGCTTTAGCTCAGCTCAAGAACAAAGGAGTGCAAGCTAAGGACTAATGCAGAGATGGGGCAGGATATCGCATGTCTCTTCACCAAAAGGAATGGATAACTAAGGAAACAGTATCTTCCAGATACAACAGGACTGATGCACATGAGACCGAGGAAGTGTGCACAGGGCCTGCACAGGATCAAGCCAGACAGGTTCTCAGAGCTGAGGATGAGACGTCCCCACCCCTACCTAACGTTATCATCTGCTTACAAAGGGAAAAATTAGTTTTCTTTAATTGAGTGTCACTGAGTATATTAGCCACACTTAAGGCCCCATGCCCAATAGTAGGTGGCCAACACAAAACAAACTCAACGGTACTTTTGTGTATTTCTTTTGTCTCATATTTTTCTTTGGGCACTTTCTGTCTTATTGATCTTATGGTTGCGTATTATGGTTTCCAATTTTCTTCTATGAGTTTTGTGTGTGTGTGTGAGTGTGTGTGTGTGTGTGTGTGTGTGTGTGTGTGTGTGTGTGTGTGTGTGTGTGTGTTTTTCTTGGGTTTCTTTTTCTGTTTTTTGAAAATTTGACTTATTTGACTGTTGTCTTGTTTGTGTTTTAAAGGAGAGAAAGAAAGAGCGTGGACTTGGGTGGATGAGAAAGTGGGCAAGAGATGGGAGGATATGGGGAAGGGGAAATCATGATCAAAATATATTGTATGCAAAGGGTTTTTTTCTTCATTATAACATTTTTTTAATTACCCCACAGATATGCCCAAGCCCACTCTGATGGTAGCAATTCTTCAGCTGAGACTCTCTCTTTCCAGCAACCCTAGTTTGTATGAAGCTGACAAAAACTAGCCGGTACAGGGTAAACAAATGTCACATGTTTTCTCTCAAATGCTGAAGAAAGGAAGAGAGAAACATAGAGTGACGGACAAGAGAGACAGAGAATCAGAGAAAAGGTGATTTGGAGGAGGAAGAAGGTAGACAGTGGGAGGGAGAAGGAGACAAGAGTGGTGGGATCAGGGATTTAGATCAATAGTAGAATGCTTGCCTTACAAGCACAATGTTTGGCCCCAACAGCTATAAAAAAAAAGAAGAGAACTTGCATTACTTCATTGTAGTGGTGTTTTTCTTGATATATGAAGTTATTATGAGTGCCCAGACTATAGTTGAAGAGAATGTGCTTGATTAATTATCTGTTATAGTAAAATAGAGATTTCTGTCTTTAAAATAGAGCTATTCATTATTGTCAAGCTCCGTGTGATGTCCTCCATTTCCTGAATGTCAAAGTCAAGGCCCATGATTTCTAACTAGTATTTGACATTCGAAATATGGTTTTTCACCCTAGTCTTCTTAAATAAGCCAATATGAATATCTACCAACACAGTATGCTGTGGAGATTTTTAACCCCAATCTGGGGTTTCTACCCCATTTTAACCATTCAGTTCCTGGATAAAAGACTCACACGACCTTGTATTTTCAATAAGCTTTAAACTACACAAGAGCTGAGCTGATATCTACCCTCTATGCTATTAGAATCTACTTCCTATCAATGACCCTGCTCTTAACCCCAATTGGTCAGCCCTCAGGGCCATGTTTCATGACTTACCTAACCGACTTCTCTTTCCTCCTTCACCTTCTTCTCCCTCAGGGTTTTCCTCCAACCTCCAGCCCAGGAATCCTAAAACCTGCCTATGTATCTTCTGCCCAGCTATTGGCTGACAGCATCTTTATTTACCAATCAGAAATAATTTGAGGACAGGGTCACATAGTGTCCCTGCAGAGGGAGCCCTCACTTAACATTACAATACACAGCAAAAGACCAAATCTCAACACAGTCAACCGAGGGAGAAAACTATCAAATCAGGGTTCTAACGAGCTCCTTTCATCGGGGCCAGTTAACTGAATTCTCCTGGAACTGAGCGCACAATCCACCACTCTATTTCTCGCTAGCAATGAACTAGACCAGTACCCGTGCAGCCTAGCATCCTGCCTCCCCCACAGCAGTATTTTCTCACAAGAAAAACGTTATCTCACCAATCGGGAAAGCACCCCACACTCGTGCAGGACCTCAGCAACCGTCTGATCAGGGTTCGCATCAGTGCCTCTGTGTGAGCCAGACTCACCTGTTCTACAGATGGGAGGCAGGTGGCCGTAGGGCAGAGGAAGTCTATGACCTTCAGATGAATGGCAGCAAGGTGACCTAAGACTGTCATCTCCGGTGAATAAGAAATTAAATTAATACCTGTTCTCCAATGGATAGAAAGTTTATCACCATGTTGACTACCCTCCCTCTCTTCAGGGTATCTGAGATGAAAGCGTCTTCACTGAAGCGTTTTGCTGGAGTTTCATGAGTTAGCACTTTCCAAGAAAATAATTTGTGAAACTGTTGAGGTGATCTTTTTGTCTAAGCACAAACCTCCACAAAATTAGCCACCTTAATTAAGAGGACTATTGAAGGAAAGTTTCAATTTACTAATAAATTTGCAAATCCCAGAAGTTTGGGATTAAGAGCTCATTTGCATATGAAAATAATACACACACACACACACACACACACACACACACACACGAGCATGCACACACTTCATTCTGTAAACATGCAAAGGGCTGACTGTAATATTGAAGATTTGGGAGTTCAGAGTGAGTTTACTCTGGTGCAATGAGTTTTTATTCTAGGGTGGGAAAAGATGATTTATACAAACAAAAATAGTAACAATCATGATAACAGTAAGTTCATGTGCACTATGAATTGGCAGGTAGTAATACTGTATCATTTATATTGGAGAAGGGGTTAAAGTTTGGTCCATGAGCCACTAAATACCTAGTTTCCTAGAAGATACTTAAAACGCACATCCTGAGCCCTCTCTAGACCTGGACACAGAGCTCTGTGGATTTTTGCAGAACACTAGCCTAAGTGAGGTAGAGGGAAGCCAGTATGATCAAAAAAGAGTTAGGAAAGGCGTGATTAATGAACAGGAAAATTGCACATCAAGTAGTCCAGGCAGAATTCTGCATTCCATGGGGTTGGGGATTTAGCTCAGTGGTAGAGCACTTGCCTAGGAAGCACAAGGCCCTGGGTTCAGTCCCCAGCTCCAAAAAAAAAAAAGAACCAAAAAAAAAAAATTCTGCATTCCAGAGCAAGGCATCAGGACCTCCAAAACATACCCATTCCTATAAAAGCAACGAGAATACTAGGTTGTTTTGTTTTTGTTTTTAGGTCAAACTGTTGCGGTATATTTAAAAAGGGCATAACTGGTTCCTTCACATCACTGCTCCACGCTGGGCCCCTGATACTCTCGGACCCGGGCGATCACTCCCTGGCATTGGTTCTGGCACCCTAGGGCCATATAGAGCTAACCTAATTTATCTCAGCGGCATCTGGCTTCAGTGGCACCACCCCACATTAGCCTAGCTATCTTTTAGTCCCAGCAGTTTCTCTGTCACCCTGGCCAGCCCTGACCAGCCAGGAACACTCCAGTCCCAGCTACCAATAACATCAAGACTCGACAAACTGTAACCCAACAATCAGATTTATGTGTTAAATTCTCAATCTCCAATACTGCCACACAATAAACTTACAACCAATTGATAAGGATATAAACTGCCCACCTAGATAAGATAAATTTGCCTACAGAAATCCATCCCAGCTACTTTGCCAATTTAGGACCACCCGGATCTGGGTCATCCTTCTCAGTCTCCATCTTGATTCTGCCGCCGCCGCCGCCGCCTCCTCCTCCTCCTCCTCCTCCTCCTCCTCCTCCTCCTCCTCCTCCTCCTCCTCCTCCTCCTCCTCCTCCTCCTTCTCCTTCTCCTTTTTCCCCTCTTCCTCCTCCTCATCCTTATCCTCCTCATTCTCCCCCTCTTTCTCCTCCTCCTCCTTCTGTCCCTCCCTACAGAAACTTTGTCTCTGCCTTATCTTTTACTGTCCGATCATGGCCTTGATCTAACTTGTGCCAGCCCTCACCTGCATAATGGCATCAGCCTACATCAAACATCAACTTTTATGACCTCTGGAAATCAGTCAATATCTGGTAAGGAGCACATTTTTTCCCCTCCAGAAGGGCACGGAGCTTTGTGGCATTTCATCCTGGCTTACTCTCTTCCTACTACTCCTTGCCAAAACATTGGCCATAAACCAGGCTCTTGGTAATCACCAGAGGGGACAGAATATGTTTATGGTTGCATGAAGCCCCACCGCACTCTTTGGCTGAGTTGCAGGCTCCTTGGAAAACTCTGGAAGCTGTGAGTCCAATCCTTGCTCAGCCTCACTCCTAGCTCCTCCGACCTTTTCTTCCCCTACAGCATCATCGGTGGAAAACAATCCAATCCGTGGGAAGAGTTTAACCCCACAGCTGCCAGAGGTGGCAATAACAGCTATGACAAATGAGAAGCTAACCCAAAAGCTTAAAATGAAATTCTGGGGGTGCCCATAGGGTACTTTAAAAAGTTCAAAGTTACTCCTGGGTGTTTAGGAGGCCATGTGCATACATCTCACTCCCTATTGACCACAAGGCTTCTGGAAGGTAGGAAGTAAAGGCTAATAGGATGTTGTAAACTACCCCTCAGAGCACTGAAGCCATCTCTCAACACATTCAGACTCCCTCAACAGAAGCTGAGCTGCTAGTGCATGACACTGAAGTCTTTGTCCAAATGAGCTGTCTACTATACTAGCTGAATGGAGATTTCAATGGCAGTGCAAAAATACACACACACACACGCACACACACACACACAAACCCATGACAGAATTCACTCTGCAAAGTTACAAATCAAACAACAGCCACAAATCAGAAAGATGGGAGTAGGGACTTGATCTTCAGAAATGCCAGACTGAGTGATGTTTAATGTCTACCTTTGACAAGATGTTACAAGATGTGTAAACAAACAGGTAGGAATGGGCAGAGAGCAAGCAATACAAATCATCCCTTAGGACGGTCAAGTCCCTTAGGTGGGACTTACAAAGGGTTTAAATTACCTGTTATAAAGTTACTCAAAGAACTAAATAAACCTAGGTCTGAAGAATCAAACAAAAAAACATTTCACCAAGTAGAGAGCACAGTAAAGAAACTATCAAAAGAACAAAACAGGCCAGGTGTGGTAGCTCATGCCTTTAATCCCAGTGCAGATGCAAGTGGATCTCTGTCAGTTCAAGGCCAGCCTGGTCTACTTAGAGAGTTCCAGGACAGCCAGAGTCACATATTGAGACCCTGCCTCAAAAACAAACAAACAAAGACATACTAAAAAGAGCAAATAAGACTTTCTGTATCGAGGCAAAAGATTCATAGCAGACTGAAGATGGAAGAACAAAGAAGCTTGAAGATAAGTCAGTTGGAGTTACCTAGTCTGGAGAAGAGAAACAGAAAGATTGGTGAAGTCTCAGAGAACAAAGGAACTCATCAAACATGGTAACATACGTAAAAGAATCCTCAGGAAAGAGAGAAAGAAAGGATATTGAAGGTAATAGTACCCTAAGATGAAGAAAGAATATTCAGAGAAACAATCTACCAAGATTTGATGAAAATAAAGCATCCATCCCATCTAAAAGGCTAGCAAACTACAAGTAGAGTAAACTCAAAGGCATTCGCAGCTAGAAACATCATAATCAAGTTCTTAGGAGCCAAATCACTGCACGCAGGATGGGAGCTGGGAGAGGTGTTAGAAACTGCAGAGCCTTGAGAGAAGCAGAAACTACAATTGTGAGGGCTGATAGGAACCAAGCTATGAGAGAGGTCCCAGCTCAAGGCAGCAGAGGCAAAATTAAAACATTAGCAATGAAGACTCTAACTCAGTAGACCCAGGAACCAACACCACGGGTAAGGGTAATCCAGAAACTGTCAGAAATGGCCCAGGGTTTCCAAGTCTGTCATAGCAAGGTCACCAATGCATCAAAAGCACAAAAATCACATGCACACATATGCACACGTACATGTGCATGCACACACACATATGCATACATGCAGAGACTTCCTCCCAGGATTGCTTCTTGCTGCTGCTAAGCCTTTCTTGTCACTATCACATAGCCTAGTGATTCCTATCCATTGGGCAGATTTCCTGCTGATCAACACAAAGATGAATTTTCATGAATTAATAGATGTGTAGATAAATTAATGACTTTATAGAATTCCTAATTGATCCAAACAATTTTAGGAAGACATGTTAAGGAGATGGGTTTAGTTGTTTTGCCAGACATGTTATGAAGTTAGAGTCAAGAATAGAATGTGCCCCCTCATCACAGAATAGTGATTAAGGGCTGCATAATAAGGAACACAATGAACTTTTATAAATTGCACTAAAAAGATAAATAGACTTAGAACAGATTTGCAGTCAAGATAAGAAACATTCCTTCTAGGTCAGGTCCAAGGATGAGGCCACAGGTGTACACAATGATAAAGCAAGCCCATCTGAAACTGTTGCTTTGAACTTATAATGAGCTTACAGTAATGAAACACTGCTTTGAACTTACTATTGACATTTTTCTGTAACTCGCCTTTTGTGTAACATTTTATCTACGAGGTAATTTTATAAAGAACTTTTGTCTAAGAAGGTATAAATTGCCAGAGAGAAAAAATAAAGTCTGCTCCATCCACCAACTATATGTGTGTGTGTGTCTGTGTCTGTCTGTCTGTCTGTCTGTCTGTCTGTCTGTCGTCTATATGTGTGTACACTTTAAAAGAGTTCAGAGTTTCTTGCTGGGCATTCTTGCCAGCCCCTGATAATTAAGTTTTGTTCTGTCAGTATTACAAACTCTATAAATTGCCAGCCACTGTGAACAGGCCCATCAGCTGCTATCAGCATGACCCCAATTGCCATTGCCATGATTCCAATCGTCAACGATACATCCTCTGTTCACTTCCTGCCTCGGTCAACCCTGTGATGTCAAATCAGACTTTTGGCAGGAAACCATGACAAATCTTCTGGTTTAGGACACATAACACCTAAACCACTTAAAGCAAATAGAACCCACAGGGAATGGAAATGTGGGCCTGAGGGAGCTAGAAGAGGTGGCCATCTTGGCTTACTCTAGTGGTCTTGGTGTTTTGTTTTGTTTTGTTTTCTCTTGCTTAGACAATAGAGTCTCAATTTAAGCAATAGATTACATGGCTACCTTACGGCTGAAGAGGGGAGATGAAGGAAGAGCCCCCAGGACTGGATGTTGGGCAAAGTTCACATATAAATAAAAAAATGGAGGGAATTTGGCTGTGGTGACAAGAGACATAGAAAATGAGAATGAAAATCAGGGGTGTGAAAAAGGAACAAGATTCAGGAATGAAGGCAGTATTGACATGTTCTTCAGAAGCCCCAGGACAGCAGACTCTACCAAGCTGTGAATTATTGGTGAAATATATATCTTTTTTGAAACAAGGTCTTCTATAGCCCAAACTGGCCTCAAATTTTTCAATCTTCTTGTATCTGCTAAGACTTGCTTTGTGTCTGAATATGTGATCAATTTTGGAGAAAGTTCCATGAGATGCTAAGAAGAAGGTATATTCTTTTGTGTTTGGTTGGAATGTTCTGTACATATCTGTTGGGTTCATCTGGTGTATATAGCATTGGTTAGCTGTAGCATTTCTCTAGTTTTTATCTAGATGCCCTGTCTATTAGCAAGAGTAGGGTATTGAAGTCTCCCACTGTCAGGATGTGAAAGTCAATGTGTGATTTAAGCTAAAGTAGTGTATGCTTTATGAACTTCAGTACCCTTGTGTTTGGGGCATAGATGTTAAAAATCAAAATGTCATCTTGGTGGATTTTTCCTTTGACAAGTATAAAGTATTCTTCCCTGTCTCTTCTGGTTAGTTTTGGTTTGATGTATTTTGTCAGACAACAAAATGGCTATACCAGCTTACTTATTATACCCATTTGCTTAGAGTACCTTCTTCCAACACTTTATACCCTTACATAATGGCTATCCTTGATGTTGAAGTGTATTTCTTGGATGCAGCAGGATGAATCCTGTTTTTACATCCATTCTGTTAACCTGTATATTTTAATTGGGTCATTGAGACCACTGATGTTGGGAGATATCAATAAGAAATGTTTCTTGATTCTTGTGATTTTGGTGGTGGTAGTGATGGTGGTGGTGGTGGTGGTGGTGGTGGTGGTGGTAGTGGTGTGTGTGTGTGTGTGTGTGTGTGTGTGTGTGTGTGTGTGTGTGTTTTCCTGGTCTGAGATTATTTATTCCCTTTTTTTCACCTTTGGTGTGGGCAGCCTCTTTAGACGAGAGTTAACCTTATAAGTAATTTCAGTAGAGCTTGATTTATATATAAATATTGCTTGCATTTAGTTTTATCATAAAATGTCTTGTTTTCTTCATCTATTGTGATTGAAAGTGCTGGGTATAACAATGCAGGCTGGCATCTGTGGTCTCTTAGCCTCTGTAGCACATTTGCCTAGGCTTCTTTTGCTTTTAGAGTCTCCATGGAAAAGTCAGCTGTAGTTCTGATAGTTCTGCCTTTGTATGTTACTTGGTTTTTCTCCCTTGCAGCTTTTTAATATTCTTTCTTTTTTTCTGTACATTCAGTGTTTTGATTATTATGTGCCAAGGAGACTTTCTTTTCTGGCTCAATCTATTTGGTATTCTGTATGCTACCTTTCTAGGCATCTCCTTCTTTATGTTAGGAAATTTTTCTTCTATGATTTTGCTGAAAATATTTTCTGTGCCTTTGACCTGGGATCCCCCTCCTTCCTCTATTCCTATTATTCTTAGATTTAATCTTTTTATAGTGCCCCATATTTCCTGGACATTTTATACCAGGAGTTTCTTAGAGTAAACATTTTCTTTAACCAAGGCATTCATTTCTTCTATTGTGTCTTCAATGTCTGAGATTCTCTTCCATCTTTTGTGTTCTGTTGCCCCTGGAGTTTCTTTCCGGGTTGCTTAATTTCTCATTTCAAGATTTCCCTCAGTTTGGGTTTCCTTTATTAGTTTTATTTCTACATTCAGATCTTGAACTGCTTTATTCATTTCTTTCCACTGTTTGTGTTTTCATAGATTCCTTAATGGATTTATTTATTTCCTCTTTTAAGAATCTCTATCATTGTCATAAAGGCTGTTTTGAGGTCTTATTTTGTGTTTCAGCTATGCTGGAATATTCAGGGCCTGCTGTGGTAGGGTGGTGGGGTTCTAGTGGAGACATATAGTCTTGACTGTTATTAGTTGTTTTGATCCTAGCATCTGGGCATCTGGGTTTGGAATGATTGTAATTTTCAGTGTTCATATGTCATCTTGCCTTTGTGAATGTGTTTTGTCCTTGGTTTCCACTGCTCTCTTTGGTTTTTTGATGGATGTGGTGGCTGTGTTTGTGTGTCAGCTTGACACAAGCTGGAGTTATCACAGAGAAAGGAGCCTCACTTAAAGAAATGCCTCCATGAGATCCAACTGTAAGGCATTTTCTCAATTAATGATCAAGGGTGGGAGGGCCCATTGTGGGTGGTGTCATCCCTGGGCTGGTACTCTTGGGTTCTATAAGAAAGCAAGATGAGCAAGCCAGAGGAAGCAAGTCAGGAAGTAACATCGCTCCATGGCTTCTGCATCAGCTCCTGTTTCCTGACCTGCTTGAGTTCCAGTCCTGACTTCCTTTGGTGATGAACAGCAATGTGGAAGTGTAAGCTGAATAAACCCTTTCCTCCCCAACTTGCTTCTGTGTAGGAATAGAGATCCTGCCTAAGACAGTGTGACTACTAGGTTCCAAGGAAAATATGTATCTAGGTATGAAGAAATAAACAGGAGATGGCCGGGTTGGTGGGTTAAGGGTGTCCACAAAAGGCAGGAAAGCAGGTGTTCCACCAGAATCTTGGTCCCTGAGAATGGAGGCAGAGAATGAAGAGAGGCCATAACAGGTAGTCTTCTACAGAGCTGTGAATGAGACTGAGGGACTGGATTTGAAGAAGAGGATGGTGAGTGAAGATTTGAAGCTTGCCTACCTTCTGGCCTACCTGCTCCCCTGGCCTACCTGCTTCTCTGGCAGGCTTGGGTGAATGGTTCCCAAGGGAATGTCTGCTGGAGTTGGGGGATGGGATAATGAGATGGATTGGGGAAGGAAGGTTGGAGAAGATCTGCATGATCCACTGGAGATGTGGACAGAGGAAGGGGTGGCTGTGTCAGAGGGTCTACTACATAACTGGGGTTTCGACAGCAGTGTTGGATTTAGAGGTGAAGAGCTGCAGTTAGACTGCCTATTTCCCTAGCTTGAGTGGCCTGTGGGTTCCCAGGGAATGCCTGCTGGATTGTGGAACTGGGGTACAGTGATAAGTGTGGAAAAGGAAGGTTGAAGAGGGTCTGCTGAAGATGGGGCATGGGGAGGATGGGAGGCAAGAGATGGGGCATGGGTAAGAGGGAGGATAGAGATAGGGCATGAGGAGAATGGAAATGAGGCATGGGGAGGAGGGGAGGATGGAGATGGGGCATAGGGAGGAGGGGAGGATGGAGAAGGGGCATAGAGACAAGGGGAGGTTGAAGTAGGTAGTCTACTACAGAGCTTGAGGTAAGACTGTGGGACTGGATTTAGGGAGAGGAGGGAAGAGTGAAGATCTGCAGTTAGCTTCCCTGCTTGCCTGGCTGCAGTCATACTCAGGCTTTTTTAAAGATGAAATTATTAAATTTGCAGGGAAATGTAGGAATACAACTGGAGAGCATTATGTTAAATAAAATAAGCCAGACTCAAAAAGGGAAAATACTTAATGTTCTTTCTCATATATGAAGTGCAGTGTGTGTGTGTGCATGCCTTCGTGCATGCATGTAGAGTGTGTGTGCGTGTGTGTGTGTGTGTGTGTGTGTGTGTGTGTGTGTGTGTGTACTTGATAAAACTAGAAGGGTGAGCATGAAGGGGAAAGAAAAGGTCTTAACAGAGGGAGGAGAGAGGAGGTGAGAACACGGATGCACGTGACATGAGAACAGGAGAGAGAATTTTAAATGGGAAGGAAGAAGAGAAGCAAGAGAGGGGACAAAGGGGGGCAGGGGTGAATACGAACAAAGTAAGTAGGGACGTACCACAATGAGCCCCATTACTTAGCATGCTAACTTTAAAAATTAACTAAAAATAATGCTATGAGATCTATGTCAACAGAGCTCTCCTAGAGCCAAATGGAAGGTGACGGTAGCTGCTATGTGAGGAAGATGGAGAAGTTAAGTGAGCATAGGAGACCATGAGGGAAAAGGCAGCATGAGCTACAGGGTTGACTCCACAACATTCTCACATGAGCAAACATCTTAGTAACTCCCACAAGTCCTAGAAGACATTAGAACAACCCTCTGAAAAGCGGGGGGGGGGGGGGGGGGGGGGCAATCATAAACATGCACAGAAGGCTAAGCATCTTTTCTGTACTACCTTGTCAACCTTGCCTTGACTCAGTCACACAGCCATCAAAGAAAGTACAGAGCTGAGACTCACCCCCCAAGAATCTCCTCCTCTACTTAAAGGCACTCTGCAGTTGATGCCTAGGAGTTGAAGCCTCTCTTCATCTACAGATCCCTCTTCTCGGCCTCCCCAACTTCCTTCTTTCCTCCCTGCCTACCCCTGATCTCTTTGAGTCTTCCTCTGTCTGCCTTTTCTCTTTAAGATTCTTGTTCCACCCAGAACAATATCTCTGTGTGAGTAAGATTTGGAACCTGGCAGTGTTTATCAAGTTAATTTTAGCTGTTTCCTAAAACAGGTCTTTGTTAGTATGATACTGACAAAGCCCCTCTCTTAATTCCGTTTTACAGAAGAATTTGAAATAACTGAGATGAGGGATGAGAAGAAACAGAAGACAAAAGGACAAAGAAAATTGTCCCAGTAGGTAAACGCTTGTCCCTGGAACAATATGCAAACATGGGGTTTTTCCCCTAATAAACGAATCAATAAATGAACAAATCCAAACTCTGAAGAAAACACTACTGACTTGAGGAACAATGTGGCTACCATTCATGATCATCTCTCTGAGCCTTCTGTTGTTAATAGTTCCTTTTGTATCTGTAGAATTCACCCAAACCTTTTCAAGTTGTATCTGGATTTGGCTGTGTGGTTTCCTTTGGCCAACAGGAAGTGGGCAAGCCTGAATCAAGCAGAGGCTTATAGCAAAACTACACATGATCCGCCACTGACCTGAGAACAACCTTGAGCCAGTCTGCTGGAAGAATGGGAAAAGCTCGTGAACCGCTCATGCCAAGGTCGTTCTAACCAAACAACCACCAGTGTACCTACCAACCAGCTGACTACCGCGCTGATGATGTAATCCGATGAAGACCAGCAGACCCACCTAGACAGCGACTGAGCGCTGACAAAGTAAGTGGCTGGGTTTTGTTTGGTTTTGTTTTGAGACAGGGTCTCAGGTAGCCCGGGAGAGCCTTGAATTCAATATTTAGCCAAGGCTGACGTGAACTCCTCATCCTCCTACCTCCTACTCCATCTCCCAAAGTGCTGAGATTCCATGAAAATATGCATCCCCATGGCCCGCTGAAGGGCTGTCATTTCAAGCCATGAAGTTTGAAGCTATCAAGAGGCAATAACTAGCCTAGACACTTTCTAACCCCAGACTCCCATAAGGCCACAACGCTGGCCTGACAGCCACACTTTGCAGGCAATGGGGACACATTCACACTGTGTCTGTGCTGGGCAGAGGCCATACAGCCAAATGTGGCTCTCCTGAGGGAGATCACCGGAATAAGCCGGACTGTCTCTCCCCTACTCACCCTTCACCTTTAATTACATGGGGAGAGAGGGAAAAGAAAGTGGAAGTCAGCTTGAGCCTCCAAGGCCTAAGTGCACATCGCAAAAGGCAAGATCCTGTCTGACTGAACATTTCCAAGCAAGTTTCAGGCCCTAAGCGTTTTAAACACAGAGGATGATATGAATAATGTATGTGCGTATCTATGCATAGAGATGCCTTTATATCTATATGGCTTTTAATGAATGAATCGTTGCAGGAAACATTTGGAATGCTAAGACTGTAGGAATTTCCTCACTCCCTTTTGGCTTTCTAGGCACCAACAGAAGCCATCAATCACTAAACTTGACACCAGGCGCTTCATTGTTTTTCAAATTTACGACATTTTTCAGTCCATTGTTTTTAAAACAGTCACTCTCTCTGGGAGGCTGGCACCAATTCTTAGCTCCCAGAGAGCTCATCACCCTAGGACTGATCCACTGACTGATCTTCAGAATTGGAAATAGTCTCTGTGTGCCTACCCTGAAGACATCATTAGCTTTGTCCTCTGCCCTTGGTTCAAATGGAAATAATTTAGATTGTGAGTGTCGGTCCCAAACACTAAAGGCCAAAATTGGCCACGGAACCAGTTGTTCTGTCTGACCTCTCTGAGGGCTGGAGACTCTCCCACACCGCCCAATAGTCCTACGGCGCTGCTCCCAAAATGTTGCTAACAGTGCTCCATCTCTCTGGCCACTTGAGAAGACCGTTGCCTATCCGATTTCTCCGGGTAAAATGGGCTTGTTTGGGTCTGCTGAACTGTCTCATTTATTTTCTGAGATGTGTGACCAATAGGCTCCTTCCTCACCTCAGGAAGCAATTTCAAACTGGGATCTAAAGGCAACCGTGTAGGGTTCTTCAAGCTCTGTTGGGCCCTGCTATTTGTCCTCGGTTAGGCTCAGATTTGAGTGTGGTAGATGGTCTTGCACCTAGAAAGAGGAATTTTAAAACCTGGGCCTCAGACTTGTCCCCTAACCAGATGTGTGTCTTGCTCATGTCTGACACACATCTAATCAGGAAAGGATTCAGACGATCTCAACACCGAACACTTACTCTATTATTAATAGATCTTCCTATTTCGGGTTCCTACAAAAGAAAAGTATTTTTCAGCAGGAATGGAATTTCCAACTTGTATTTCCTTGTGCACGTACACTGTATACGTTTTCTATTGCTGTAGGCTTAGATAACTAAAGCGCATTTGAAAAGACTGAAAAGGAAGCAAGGGATTCACTCAGCAGATATATGCTGGCACTTACATACAAGGCCCTAATCCAGAGGTATGTGGGGTGTCAGTTTATAATACTGGTGCCCCTAGTTCTTTCCCTACAGAAAACAAGGAATAAAACATGAGGTCCCAACATCAGTCCAAAATACACAGCCCATTTAGCAAATGTTGGTTTGGTTTGGTTTGGTTTGGTTTGGTTTGGTTTGGTTTGAACCCAGGATCTCGGGTGTGCTGAGCAAACACTCCAGCTCAGAGGGCACTCCTAGGAAGTGTAGCAAATTGTGCTCCATCCATTACTGAATTTAGCCCCAAAAATAGACCAAAACCTTTCACAAAAAAAATAAAATGCTGTTAATACAGACCTTCTGGTTCCTTCAGAACAGCTGCAAAAGTAATTTACTCTGAGAACTGTTGATGTTGTTAAATTGCCCAGTGTGGTGACTCTGTAACAGTCTTTATCTTCTTGGCCTTCTTTCCATCTTTTCATCTCCTTCGCCTAAGTCTGACTTTTTTTTTTTTTTTTTTTTGTCCCTCCTATCTCAAGTAATCTCTGCTGAGAGAACAGAACCACCCGGTGTCTTCTTCACTCAGTTTTCAATGAGAAAGGGACACGCCCCTCTTGGGTTCATTCCTAGCTCTCTCCTTAGTACACACCTGAGCCAAAAACAGCCTTAAAGCCAAGTAGAGGAAGAAATCCAGTGTCTGTAAGCTGTCCCAGTCAATCACCTTAAAAACAAAATTGACAGCTTTCTCATATTAACCAGGGGGATTAGGCACAGAACAGGAGAGGGGGGAAATCAGGTTCCACGAGATTTTCTGTCTCTAGAGAATAAAGTAAGAGAGATAGGATGTGGACAGAGAGAGTGTGGACAGAGAGGACGAGGACAGAGAGGAGAAGATGCGGAAGTGCTCCTTCCACCTCACGTGTGCCTTCACAGCCACTGTAACCAAATATTTATGTGACAAAAGATCCTATGTGCTGTTGTATTTGTTGCTCCAATTAATTAATTTAGAATGCGAATTTAATTCCCAGTGCCCTTCCCCACAGTCTACCTGAATAAAAGTCCTATGTTTTCAGGTCTAATGGGCATTTATTAGGAATGGTATAAATCTTTGTGAAAGATCATTTATAGCTCAGAGAAAAGAAACAAGTGGACTAGCTTTACAACACAGTGTTCGGGCCACGCTTATTTAGTGAGCTCTATTCTGAAGGAGAAATCATATATAAACTTTATATACAGAGTAACATTGGCTTAGTTGGGGGTTTCTA
The DNA here is from genome assembly GCF_021556685.1 of Rattus norvegicus. Lineage (NCBI taxonomy): Eukaryota > Metazoa > Chordata > Mammalia > Rodentia > Muridae > Rattus > Rattus norvegicus. Next base: position 72,283,861 of record NC_141540.1, read on the forward strand.
TTGCTGCAATGAAACACCATGACCTCAAACCAAGTTGTGGAGGAAAGCATTTATTCAGCTCACACTTCCACACCCTAATCCATTGATGAAGAAAGTCAGGATGGGAACTCAGACCGAGCAGGTACCTGGAGGCAGGAGAGGATACAGAGGGTGCTGCTTACTGGCTTGTCCCCCATGACTTGCTCAGCCTGCTTTATTAAAGAACCTAGAACCACCAACCCAGGGATGACATCACCCGCAATGGGCTGGGCCCTCCCCCATTGGTCACTAATTAAGAAAATGCCTTACAGCTGGATCTCATGGAGGCATTTCCTCAACTGAGGCTCCTTTTTGTCTTCTGACTCTAGCTTATGTCAAATTGACACAAAACCAGCCAGGGCAGTATGGGTGTCTCTAATTATACACAATGAATAAAAATGCTATACAGAGAAAGGTGGCTCACAGCCAAGTCTGATGATCTGAGTTCAGTCCCCACAGTCCACATAGTTAAAGGGGAGAATTGACTCCCACAGGTTGTCCTCTGACCTCCACACAAATGTGCATACACACACACACACACACACACACACACACACACCCCACACACCACACACACACACACACACACACACACACACACACCACACACTCACACACTAAACCAAACATAATAAAAGAAATTTCAATGCTACAAAAGTATGGTATGTTTTAGAGCTCAAGATTTTTTTTGCATGTGTATAATCTTTTAATAAAAGTAAAAACCTCATTCATTTTGAGCCAGAAGATTCAGAATCAGAAGACTTGGAAACACTTAACACCCAGGCATATCTTAAGCCCCTCTACTGATCAGCTTTGGATTCGAATATGGTGTGCCCACTGAAAGAAAGCAAAAGTCCTTGCTGATAAAGATGATCTCACATCTGAGACACAAAATTCACAAGATGAGCTTGGAGTATTTTATTGCTCTGGGAAGCATATCAAAGTTTAGTGAGACTCTTCAAAAGGTCACAGAAAACAGCCAACGGGGCACTCACTGACCAGACATGAGTCTACACAGCAGTGTGAGCATCAGAACAGTCACTGTCATTGCTTACAATACACAAAGCCCACTGAGAAACGTTCTTACCGCAAAAGGAGAAGAAAAAAACAAAAACTTTGAGGAGAATGAATTGAAAAATTCAGCTTATCTTTTAAAAAGAATGTAATAATAATAAATCAGAATGCTAAATAGCCCTATGGGGAGTGGAGGGATGAAAAGGATTCCAACTAAGAAATGGAGCAGGAACCAGTATTAGAAAATCACCATCCTGTGGCCTGCATTAGGACACAAGCACAGGCAGCCACGAGATGCTGAAACACAATACTCGGGTATTAGCAGGGTACCAAAGCAACACTCTTCCGGTTGCCTGCTAGGCATCGGGAGGAAATGCAGCTGTGCAGCAGGAAGGAGAAGCGTTGCTTTGGCATCCCTGCAGCAGAAAATGCTTCCAGCCACCGTGTCATGTGGAGCGCCAACTCATCTCTATGCAACCTTGGTAGAACAAGTTGAATTTGAACTAAGACTTTGGTGCTCGCTCCCAGTTTAAGGGAAAGAGAAGAGGAAGAAGAATCAGTTAAATGTCATTTGCAAACAGATACATCAGAAGCGCGAGGTAGGCTACATCACAAGTCATCGGGAGTGGAGGCACAGTTCCACACTGCCACCTGCAGCCCGAGACGTTCCCTTCGTCTTCTAGAGCCGGATCCTTAGTTATTCCACTGAAAAGAAATTCAGGGCGAGCCAAGGTGAGGTGGGGGTGGGGTTTATTAAAAGACATTTTGATGTACGAAGTTGAGAGAAATTGCTGGGGAAGAGGGTAGAACACCTGGGAACATGCCATGACTCCTCAAAGGAGGTTCCCACTTTATTGTCTTCGCAGTGGTCATGTATAAGACTTGGTGGTTTCTGAAGTCATTAAAGGGTTGCTGTGGAATTTCAATGATGCTGCAGAAGCCACAGCGGTGTGCTGCTAGCTGGCTGTGCTCTCTGACCCATTCCCTGCCTCATGCTGTTAGCTTTCTTACCAGCCCACCCACCTACCTAAGGGTGGTACTGCCTGTGGTAGACTGGGCCCTCCTACGAAAGTCAGTATTCAAGACCACACCTCTATAAGCGTGCCCACGGACAGTCTGGTCTAGGCAATTTCTCAGTTGCTGTCCCCTTCATCCTAGGTTGCATGGAGTTGACAATAAAGTCTATTGAGGAATGTCATCCCTGTGTCAGGAATCTTTGCAGCAAATTTGGAATTCCTGATCCTCATCTGGCTGAAGGCTTCACACAGACTCCAGAAAACGGGGCTCTGTCTCCTTCCCATGTCCTCAAGTTGCCTTCTAACCCCCACATCACACAAATTCACGTGCGCATGCTCACGAACACACACCCAGTTTTGTGGGAGCCATCCACACATATGTAACCATTGTATGGCTTGGTCTTCTTGTGGGACTCCTAACAGCAGAGACTGTCTCTGACTCTGTTGCCTGCCTGTGGATCCCCTTCCCCTAACTAGACTGCCTATTCTAGCCTCAATAGAAGATGTGACTAGTCTTACTACAACTTGATGTGCCAAGGCTGGTTGATAGCCACGGGAGGACTCCCCTTTTCTGAAGAGAAATGGAGGAACAGACAGGGGAGGAGCAGTGAGGAGGGAAAGACTAGGAGGAGACAAGGAAGGGGAAACTGTGGTTGGGATGTAAAATTAATTAATTAAAAAAAAAGAATTCCTCAAATCTGATAAAAGGTAGGGCTCCTTGTGTCTTCAGACTATGTCAGGATAACTTCTATGTCAGGGTAATTTCAATTATTTAGGGTATTAGAAAGTGAGAGCAGGCTTTCAAAGTGACTATTAAAGTGTCTGAAGTCTTAATTCCGAAATAAACATTTGTGTAATTTCCTGTTATTGGCTTTCTTCAACCAGGTATTAGATTTCTTCTGAAACACTCCCTAAGGCTCACATCAGCCTCCACCTGCCCCACTCCATCTACCTAAGTCTCCTCATTCAATTTTAACAAACAACCGTTGCTTCCAGCAGGTATGCAAGCTACAAGGCTTCCTGATGCTGGGTCTATACGCTCAGAACAAGTAGGGAATCGTGGTACCTGGAGCAGTGTGCTATGACACAGAGGCAAGAGGGTATCGCAGGAGAGGGACCGAACCCAGTCTAGAAGTAGTAGCTATAAGTAGAGTCCTAAAGAGACCAAGCAAAGCCTAAACACAGAGAACAGCATGCGCTTGTTCCCACAGCTTGAAGCAGTGCATCTGCGTGTCAGCTTGATCGGGTGTGAGGGCGCATGGGCATTTAATGAAACTGAATACAGAGGGTATCCTGCCTGGATTAGGTTAGTTGGACTGATAGCCTAAGAGTGGTGGTTTGAATGACAATGCCCCCCACTGGCTCATATATGTGAATGATTTCTAGTTGGTGGAGCTCTTTTGGGAAAGAGTAGGGGTGTGTGTGTCATGGGGGTGGACTTTGATGTTTCAAAAACCCATGCCAGGCTCTCCCTCCCTCCCTCCTTCCCTCTCATCCTCTTCTTCATCATCCTCCTTCTCCCCCTCCCCCTCTCTCTCTCCCCCTCCCCCTCTCCCTCTCCCCCTCCCCCTCCCCCTCTCCCTCTCCCCCTCCCCCTCCCCCTCCCCCTCTCCCTCTCCGCCTCTCTGCCTCATGCTTGTGGATCAGATGCAAGCTCTCAGCTACTTCTCCAGCCCATGCCTGCCTGCCTGCCTGCCTGCCTGCCTGCCTGCCTGCCACCATGCTCCCTGCCGTGATGAACCCGGCCGGACTCACCCTCTGAAACTCTAAGTGATCCCCCAATTAAACGCTTTCTTTTTTAAGTTGCCATGGTCATGGTGTCTCTTCACACAGCAACAGAACAGTAACTAAGGCACCAAGTTAATTGCCCTCCCTAATATGAATCCATCTCAGTCAGCCAAAGATCTGAGAAAAGAAGAAGCTAAGAGAAAATTGTTTCACTTTTAGTGGAGTGGGTGGACGGTTGCTCATATGAGTGCAGGTGCCTTTGGAAACCAGAAGAGGGCGTCAGATCCCCCAGAACTAGAGCTACAGGCTGTTATGGGCCACCCCATGGAGTACTGGGACCTGGACCCTGGAACAGTAGGAAGAGTTCTTATCTGCTGAGCCATCTCTCCAGCCCTCAAGTCCAGTCTTACAATGTGCAGAAGAGTGGATAATATTATTTACATAGCAGAGTGTTGTGATGTTAGTGCTGTACAGCCCTTTGGCCGTCACGTTATATGAAGGTCCGTTTGGAGCCTTCGCTACGTAAGAACGCTCGCGATGTGTGAACACGACTAGGGATCTTGGAAAGAAGAAAGAAGGACAACTCGAAACCAAAAGAGGAGAGCCAACGGCAGCCAGGAGCGGAGCTGCAGGCCCTTCTGCAGTTAGAGGAGACATCACAGGCTGGCTTTGCTCTGCATTAATCTCTATTGTGCCAGAGCTGCAACCCCAGTACTTTTGAAAACCAAGGATCAGCAAAATTTCGCGGCTTTAATAGAATGTATGAGCAACTGAAAGTTTGCGGAGCCTTCCCTTCATCACCTCGGCAGTCACAGCCTGACCTTCGGATACTCCTCATAAAAACACTTTTATGTTTTTCCACATAAATGGAATTAACATTTTTTCCCTCCACGGCACGGACTCGTGGTGGGTGAATGTTTAATAGTTTGCAAGTAGTTTTTCAATGTCACATCTCTGTAACGGTATTACAGAACAAAACTAATTGTCATCTGTATCGGAGGCAATTCTGTTCACAGCGAGATAAATTGGATTTCTAAACTGTGGTTTCCACTGTATTACCTCTACGTAGCATGAAAGTTATCCCGATGTGCACAGCAGTCGGGCTACTTATGGATACAGCGGAGGCCAGCTCTATGCTGAAGCCATCGTCTCTTCCCTCCCAAGAGAGAACAGAAACATAATTATGTCCCACTGTCTAATGGAAGAGGTTAATGAGGGGACAATGTTTTAAATATCGGCATGAACATTCAAAGATTGTGAGAAAACAACCGACTACCTAAGATAGTTAGGCACCACTGTAAGTTATCCAGTTTGTCACTGAGGACTTCCGCATATGTGGGCCTTTTTATAAAAATGCTTTTCAGATATATACACATATATTGTATATGTGTGTGTGTGTGTGTAGTTGTGTGTGTGTGTGTGTGTGTGTGTGTGTAATTATAATATATAACTATTTCAGAATACAAACTACCATCAGTTAAAAACAAGCCTACCCTACAAATTCTTACTACAATTCATTTTGGCTCTACTGATCATAAATTTTAATAAATTGTATACTATCTTAGATGACATTTTTTTTATTAATTTTCATCCCAGTCATTGCCCTCCCTCCTGGTTCCCCACACACACAGTTCCTCATCCCATTCCTCTTCCCCCTTACCTCCTAGAAGGTGCTCCCTTCTTCCAGGCCTCCCCCTTCTCTGGGGCTTCAACTCTCTTGAGGATTAGGTGCATCTTCTCCCACAGAGGTCAGACAAGGCAGACCTCTGCTACATCTGTGCCAGGGTCCTTGGTGTGCCCCCACCCCCACCCCATGAGGTGGATCCCAAGTTGGGCCAGTCATTGGGCTGCCTTTCCTTCAGTCTCTTCTCCATTTTTCCCCTACAGTTCTTGTAGACAGGAACAATTCTGGGTCAGAAATTTTGACTGTGGATTAGTAATCCAGTAGAGGGATGGCATTTTATAATTGATAAAAAAAAAAAAAAGATTTTCTAAGTGAATTCATGAAGTAAACCTTGAGCACCTGCACCACCATGCACTCCTTTAATCCCAGCATGCACTTGGGAGGTAGAGGCATGTGGAGCTCTGTGAGTTCGAAGCCAGCCTGGTCTACAGAGTGAGTTCCAGGACAGACAGTACTGTACAGAGAGATCTTGTTTCAAGAGGAGGAGCTCCAAGGCTGTAAACATGAGATCTAGAGCTGATCCGTATTTGTATGAATCCTGTTCCCTCTGTGGTTGTGATCCTAGACAAGTCACATAAATGTTCCTCAGTTTTGTCATCTATAAAAATGGGACTAGACAAACGGACACATCTTAGATGTTTTCCAGTTTACCATGAGAAGACGCGGCGACCAAGGCAGCTTATAGAAAAAAAGTATTTATTTGGAGCAAATAGCTTCAGAAGGTTAGAGTCCATGATCACCATGGCAGGGAGCATGGTGGCAGGCCATCAGGCGTGGCACTGGAACAGGAACTGTGAGCTCCCATCTTGAGACAACCACCATGAGGCAGAGTGAGACTTAGATGGGGAAAGTGTGGGCTTTTGAAACAAGGCCACCGCCAATAACATGCCTCCTCCAACAAGGCCACACCCCCAATCCTTCCCAAACAGTTTCATCAATTGTGAACCACATATTCCAATAGATGAGCCTATGGGGGAGGGGAGAAGCCATTCTCATCCACACCACCACAGCGAGTTAGGGCAGTTCTACCTTTGGAAGGGTTAGATTAACAACAGACCCAGAAACAGAAGCAGCGGCTGAGCAATCTGCTTCAGTGTGACCCTTAGTCACCCTGACACACTTCCTCACACTCTGTCAGGCAGCAAGCAGTGTACGCCCTATGCACATGACAAATATCTTTGAAAGTAAGGAAACCGAATGCCTTAGAAAGGAAGGAGAATGAAACAGCTGCCTCCCAAACTAAGACTGCATGTAGGGGACAGCCAAAGGCTGCAGGCCTGGCCCACCACTAAGACAGAGCAAGCTCGTGCTGGAGAGGTTGAAGAGAAAGAGAAGGAGTGGTTTGTGTACTAGGAAGAAGGGAGCATCTAGAGGCATGGGAGTGTTGAGCCTGATGTGAGAGGCCTGCAGTCACCTGAGACCACAGTGACTCCTGGATCTATGCTGCTGTGGATGGCCACTGTCTGTGTCCTTGGCCCTTCTGCAGCAGGGGTCTATGTCAACAGCCATATCCCATGTTAACTCCAAAGACCATGTGGACCTCCTTAGTCTGGGCTGTTGCCTGAGCCTATGTTGATGTCTGAATACCTCACTGAGCTAAACTAACCCCTCACCAGCTACCACAGTGGTGTCATGGACACAGATGACCCCTACCCCTCACTGGATGCAGAATTCAAGAGAACTAGTTCTGCCTTCCCCTCACCTAGGTAACACAGGAAAGCTGTCCCTGATGGCACAGGTACAGGAGAGGTAGTCCCCACGGTGTGAACATGGGAGAGCTGACCCTCCCTCTAACCAGCTGTGGCACTCAGGAGAGTTGGCCCCAGGGGAGTGGGTGTGGGAGAGCTTGCATGGTGACCAACTCAGCTACTTCCCAAGCCAAAATTCAGGGCTTTGAGCTGGCCCACTCAACACCTACCCCATTTATGTGCTGCTGGACCGGTCCTGCAGAACCAAAGCTGGAGGACCTCCACAGCACAGGGCAACAGTAGGCTAAGAGGAGTCTCAGTGAGGTTCCAGTATGGATGATGTAGCAGGAGCCAAAGGCTCAAACGAGACCAGTGACTTACAATGAACATTTACAGGGAAGATGTGGGGACCAAGGATATACTGTGGGACATGCTGCAGCTTCCACAGTGAGACTTTTTCTCTAATTTTTATTTTCTATTTTCTTTTGGGGAGAGGTTACAAGGGTGAAGGGCAGATATGAAATGTAATACAACCAATGTTGTACAGATGTGGAACCATGGTGGCTTCCTCCTCTCCCTTCGGTTCTTCCTCCTTCTCCCCCTGGTCTCTCCTCACTCCTTTCCCTTCGCCCCCAACCAGGTCACTCAAAACCCACCTAACCTCTAATCCCTCCAGAAATTGGCTGCAGCCAATTGTACTTAACCAATCTTTTTCTTTTTTTTTTAATCAAGGAACAAGGTTTGCACAACAAAAGCTTGTAAACCTGAGAATTCTCTTGTAGGCCTGGAACCAAAGGCTATAGAAGTTAGCATTACAGTACACACAAACAAACCTCAAGATGTAAGGACGACGGGGAAAGGAGCAGGTTTGGGGCACACTCTGAACTTCACAAAAAAGGCAATACAAAATTCTCAGGAAAAAAAGACTGCCTGTAATTAAGAAGCGTATAATTAAGAAATAATTGCAAAAGAAATAATAGAGGTAAGAGACAAACTTTAGAGCAAGAGAAAACATTTGCAAGCTATGCATCTCATAAGTTGAGAATTGGGATATATAAGAAAATCTGCGAGGGCAAAAAGGTAAAAAATCAAAATTCAGAACATCAAGAAAGCAAGCAATCCAACTTTATAAACAGACTCAAAAAATGATATGGATACTTCTCAAAAATCGAGTACTTCAAAAAAGTTGAATAAAAGTGGACAACAAGTACGTGAGGGGAAATGCTGTATTACTGATCACTAGAGAGATTTAAATAAAAAAAGCATGATACAGTATCATCCCATCCCAGTCAGAATGGCTAGTCTTTAAGAAAACTGAAAAATCCTCACGAATCCTGGGGCGGATTAGAAGAAGAGAACTTTCGTATCCTGTTTATTTGCAGGAATGCAAATTAGTAGAGCCATTATGAAAAAAATTATGAAGGTCTCAAAAAAAATTAGATCTAGAACTACCTATGGCCCAGCAATTACACTCCAGTGTACACAGCTCAGGGAGCGGAAACACTCACTGAAAAGATGCTTTACTGCAGAGCTCACAGCAGCAAATGTGACGTCAACCCCGATTCCCTCCATGGATAAAGGCAAGATGCTGTACTTGGGAAATGACTGAGTGCTTTGTAAGCACAAAGTCTTAAGTTTGATCCCAAGCAAGGCATAAACTGGTGTGGTGCACGTGCTTACAATGCTGCCACTTATTGAGTGGAGAAAGGATCAGCTCCAAGTCATCTTCAATGTTTGTGGCCAGCCTGAGATACTTGAAACCTGGGAGACAGTAGGGAGCATTATATTTACATAAGGGGTGGGAACATTATAATTGCATGTAGGAGGGGCATGTTATATTTACATAAGGGGTGGGGTTGGCTTGTTATATTTACATAAGGGGTGGGGTGGTGACATTATATTTACATGAGGGGTGGGGACATTATACTTACCTAAGGGAGTGGGGAGCATTATAGTTACCTAAGGGAAGGCACTTCAGTCATTTTTTGAAAGACAGTCCCATCATTTGCATCAACATGAATATAACTGGAAGTCTCCATGTTCAGAGAAATGAGCCAGATGCGAAGATAAACACCACAGGTTCTCAATAAGGCAATTTTGTAGAATCAAGTGAACTGGTGACCATTAGAGAATGGGCGGAGCCAGGGCAATGGGGACAGAAAAAATGTCATTAAAGGGTATCAAACAGAGTACAGGAACTGCTTCTGGTAGTAATTAAAACAATCTGTGGTATCTTTTAAAATGACTAGGAAAGAATATGAATTCCCGGGCCATAAAAATGGTCAATGGCTGAAGAGACAGGAACGCTTAATAACAATATTTCCTTGATTATCACACTGCTATTAATTGAATTGTCACCATGTACCCCATCAAGATATACAATGGGGACACCTTAGTAAGAAAAGCAAGGCCTTCCTTGTATAGGATCCCATTTGTGTACAGTTCAAAGCCAAGCAATGCTATACGGGGTCTGTAGACTTAAAAGATTCAGGAAAATGAAGAGTAATACACACAAATTTCAGAGCTGCGATTACTCTGAATGCGAAGGGAGCGGGAGCGGAGGACTTCAATAGCAACGCGGAGGTACAAACGCATCCTCCAGATCATGAATTGCTCAGAACTTAACTACATTGTCATTCTTTGACATTTAAATATATTTCATTTATACTCGTTTGTATCTGTAATATTTAACAAAAATTTTATCTCTTAAACAAATAGTTGGAGAGGTGGCTTGGCACTTAAGAGAGCTTACTGCTCTTGCAGAGGACCCAGGTTTGGGTCTTGGGACCCATGTCTCTTAACTGCCTGTAACTCCAGCTCCAGGGGATCCAGCGCCCTCTTCTGTCACACACTGGTCTGTGCACCTACATAGACATACATATATACATGAAATTGGAAAAAAATTTAAATAAATAAATGAAAGAAGTGACAAATTTTATCACATATGAAATAAAAGAAAAACTAGTTAAGGACATAAATAAAGCTACTACTACCAGTTACTAAGAAAGAAAACAACACAGTAGAATAGGACAATGCAGCTCAAAGAGTAAGAAGAACGGACAGCACACAGACACACAGAGCCTTTTACCTCAGCCACGCAGCAGTGTAGATAAAGGTGACTTGAACTTCACTCAGCAGATATCAGGATCACTAAGGACAGGAAAAATGGACTGAAAAAAGCCTTGCATGGGACAATTTGATATGATCCATCAAAAATGGAAATGTAAGTATTTTCCATCCCGTAATTCCCTCTCTGAGAATCTAGCTGATAAAAAAAAAGTAGCCACATATTTGTCACGTTTTGTATCAAATATTCATTGCAGTATTCTTTGTAACAGTGGGAAACTGGAAACAGACTGCATCCTGCGGCCTTGTGGTCTCATCTTGGAATTGAAATTATATTCAAACCAGATAAGGGACCTTGAGGGGAACAGCGGGTGTTGAGAAAGATGGGCAGAAGTGCAGGTCACATGACAGCACACGTGGAAGGAGGCCACTGTGTGGGCTTAGATGTTCTAAAACCTACCCCAGTAAGGCTTCTCAAATGCTTCGACCCCCTTCTAGCCCACTGTCCAAAGATAGGGGAGAAAAGACGGTAAATAGGACCTGTTTAGAAGTAGTTCTTTGAGGGGTTGGGGATTTAGCTCAGTGGTAGAGCGCTTGCCTAGGAAGCGCAAGGCCCTGGGTTCGGTCCCCAGCTCCGGAAAAAAAAAAAAAAAAAGAAGTAGTTCTTTGGGACAATTCCAATTTCCATTTGTCAGGATAGCAAACATGAGTCAGCAGGATCCAGCAGAAACTTCCTGGCCTTAGCCAAATCAGCCAAATCAGCATTAGCAACCGGAATCAGCAGGACGCCAGGAGACGTCTGTCCTGCCTCTCTCAACTAAGTGAAGGTCAGCAAAGACACCAGACCCATGTGTTCAAAGGCTGTATGTAAGCCTCTGTCAGTCACTGTCCGTTGAGTCCTATTTACACTGTCTCCAAACATCACACATCCTCCCACGGGCCTTACCTCAGCAAAACACCCTAGTCTATATCACATGATCTTTCCAGAAACTCCCACTTCACCACTGGGCATGGGAGCCACAGGAGGGCAGATGGGAAGAGAAAGAACAAAAATTCTGTTTTAAAAATGTCATAATGAACCCTAATTCTCTGTAAGCAAATAATGTCTTAATAATTATGAAAAGGTATTATCACTGCCAGAATGGGAAAATAGAGGTATTTAGGTAACTTCAGTCAATTAATAAAACTTCAAAATTATATTCAAAAGCAGGGAAGTTAGAATTACAGGGAGGAAGGCCGGAAGTTGGGATTTTTATTCATGACAATAATATTGCTTTTTCATCAATGATGCAATTTCCCAGAAGCCTCTCTGCCAATCTCCCCTTGCACTTCATAGACTAGACTATGTCTCCTAGTCTTTGTAGTTCTCGAGATGCTGAGAATTAATTTCGCTACAGAAAGACACCCTGACTGGGAGAGGGGAGTAGTCTTTGTGGAGATAAAGAGTATCTGTCCACACTCCACCAAGGGGTTGCTGGGAAAGCACACATGTGTGAACTGTCTACATGTATGTCGGATAACAGCAGACAATCACAGATGGGATAAGACAGACTCACGTGTGGTAATGGGGGAGGGAACCAGCAATCTACCGCAAGAATAACAGATTTCAAAACAACACATGAAACAGTCTTGCTGAACTATCAGGTGAGCATTACAGGTCTGTAAGGCTGTACATGGAGGGCCATAGATACAGAGAGGGGTGAGCAAACTCAAGAAACATGGGGGGTAGGATTTACACGGACTTCGCTTTACCCTCATGTAACTGTTCCTTGTGCCATTTGGGTTCTAAGACAAATCTCATGAGTTACTGTTTTTAATGTAACTTAAATGAGGAGGGGAAGCTGAAGCAAAGCTGAGAGCTCAAATGTCAAACACCAAACAGGAAGCAGAGACAGCCCTCAAAATGACAGATCTTTCCCCACAGGGTCTGACCGTCTATCTGTTACTCTTAAAGCCTGTCTCTTGACGTCTGTCATCAGCATTTCTTCTTTGTCTTCTCCTTCATTCTCTTGGCCCAACGTTTAGAGTATCGTACAGCCTCCATCTTGTCTCTTGTCCTAAGAGCGTTGTGTCTGTGTTTGCATGTACGATGTATGGAGTAAGAAGACGGTGAATCTAAAATGCTCTGGTCCTGGGCTGCTCACTTTCATTTTAAGGGCTTTCTGACAACGTGTTGGTGGGCATCACCTTCTTAGAAAGACTGAAAAGCTTTTGGATTCACAATATATCCATAAACAGATTTGTGCTTCCTCTCTCTAGTTTTCCTTGGTCTGTGTGTGCACTCACACAGACATGAATCATGAATATCCAATACACACACTCTCTCACACACACACATACACACACACACATGTGCGCACACACACATACACCACGCACAGACACAGCATTAAGTTAAATGAGCACACAACTACTGTACGCTCCCATTCCACAAATCCATCCATCATCTCTAGACTTAACCTCAACTTGTCCCAACAAGCCTGCCTTCCCGATCAGAGCACCAGTAAATCCTTTACTTCACTCTAGAGATGAGGCTCAGCCTGCTAACCTCCCTCCCTCTCATTTCAAATCACTACTAGACCTTTCTATGGGCAAAGCATCAGATACAGCTCAGTGAAGTCCACCCTCCGTATCACTTGCCTTGGACGAGATCTGATCTTTGCTTAGCTCCCCACAGGAAGATTCTTTATTATGTCCTGTTCCCTCATTGCCAGCTTCTAGCTGGGTATCTTTCAAGGCCAAGTTATTTTTCTGTCGTGGTTTGAATCTACTTGACCCATAGCACTGTTTGGAGGTGTGGCCTTGTTGGAGTGGGTGTAGCCTTGTTGGAGTAGGTGTGTCACTATGGGCTTTAAGACCCTCATCCTAGCTCCCTGAAGTCGGTCTTCCACTAGCAGCCTTCAGGTGAAGATGTAGAACTCTCAGCTCCTCCTGCACCATGCCTGCCTGGACGCTGTCAAGCTCCCACCTTGATGATAATGGACTGAATCTCTGAACCTGTAAGCCAGCCCCAATTAAATGTTGTCCTTATAAGAGTTGCCTTGGTCATGGTGTCTGTTCACAGCAACAAAACCCTAAAATGGTAATTTAATCACATTAAATCACAATATATAAATTTACATACAGCTATGCATTGTAATATATTGCAGGACTATATGTACTATACAAAACTCTTCAGGAACATCATCAGACAGCCTAAAGTTTAAATCCTTTAAGGTAAGTGAAAAGCTTCCCCACCAAGCTGTAGAGACTCATTCATGCCAACCTCCTGTCAGATCCTATGCTGAAGCCACACTGAACAACCCATGCGTGCCACACACTCCTACTCCATGCCAGATGCCCTGGTATGCCCTGGAGTAGACAGGAAGGCACGCACAGAACTTAGGAGACAATTGGCATTTTTAGCATTCATTGGATATTTCATATTAAGGAATCATTGACAGATGTGCAGGTTAGAAGGTTATTTGGAAATATGGTCTACTATACTGGCCTGGTGTTTAAAATCCTCCTGCCTCAGGCTCCCATATGTTGTGATTGCCAACATTAGTCACCATGATCAACAGAAATATTAACTTTTAAAAGTAATAAACAGATTAAAATATGTGTATGATACTCGAATGGTGGACATATGATACTATACATTTGCCCAAACCCACAGCATATACCCTGCCTATAGCGAACCCTCGTATTAACTAAGGACTCCCCTGACAATGATGGCACTTGGCGTTAATCAGTAGTAATGAATGCGCTATTCTCCCAGAGACATTGATAGTCGGAGAGGCTATGCTTATTCAGGGACAGTGAGGGCATGAGAAATGCCTGTTCACTCCTCTGTGGGGTGTGTGTGTGTGTGTGTGTGTGTGTGTGTGTGTGTGTGTGTGTGTGTACCTAAAACTAGTCCAAAATCGTAGTTTTAAAAAGTCAAAAGCCAGGACCAACATGCCCAGTTTGTTCATAGATATATATAACATGCTTTCCTGAAGTGTACTCGTAGACTCTTCTAAATGTGTCGCGGGGGGGGGGGGGGGTGCTTTATAAGAAAGGTGCAGCTCCTGGACTATAGCAGTTGGATACAATAACGAAAAAAGACACTGGCCACGGAAGAGGCCCCAGCGCCGGGAGGAGAGGAAGGGGGAAACTAGGCATGCGCTAAATTGTGCCCTCCTCTTCGAGTGTGGTCCGGGCTCTCGGATTGGGATATTAAACAGTGCTCAGCAAAGCTAAGCAGCAGATCGATTTCGCTCATTGGCCTGGGTGGTTCCAGACGCTGGAGTGAAGGATGACCAGAAAACTCCCTGCTCCATTAGCCTGAGATACGGTGGAGGGAGGAGAAACTTCGATCTCTGCTCTCATTCTTAAGTGTTTATTACTTGGACAAATTACAACTCCCCGTGGTTCTTCTCGGTGGAACGGAAACTGTTCTGAGAGAAGCACTGACTAAATTTGCGTTGTGGAGATCTTGATAGTTTAAGCATGCTTTCCCCTTTGACGAGGGGTTTCAGCAAAACTTCCTTGACATCTACATATTTTGTAGATAGTCTTCTGGCTAGACATGCTGGGGCACACGTGTCATTTCAACATTTGCAAGGCTGAGACCAGAGAATTTTAAGTTAGGGTAGGCTTACATTACATAGCAAGTTCTAAGCTAGCCTGATCTATACATGAAGGCCCTGTATAAAATTGTACATATATTTTTTCCGTATTATTTTCAATATTTTGGGGGAACAGAGTTCAACACTTACGAAACCTAATTCTCAGAATGTAGTTGACATGGTGAACACATGGAATTCCCCCAAGGGTATAATGTTAGGTTGAAAGACCCCAGCTTAACAGCAGTAACGCCATTTTGCAAGGCTGTACTTAAGATGACTGGTTCAGGGAAAGGTTAGAACACTGAGTACACAGCGGCTGCCAAGCAGGATGTGTTTGGTTGAAGGCCTGGCAACAGGACGACTTCGGTTGAGCACCTGACAATGAAAAAAAAGCCCCGGGAGAGGTCCCACACCCTGGTGGGGGGCCGAGTCAGTCGTTATGTTCCAAGAAGGTAGCTAAGAAACTTGCCCCCGGGCTGAACCCTTGGGGGGCCGAGTCAGCCGTTATGTTTCAGGAAGGTAGCTAGGAAACTTGCCCCCAGGCTAAACCCTTGCCATATTAGAATCCACCAATTATATCCCTGTAACCATGCATCTGCTTCTGTATGCTTGCTTCTGCTCCCCAAAATCCTATAAAAGCCCATCCTTGGTTCCGTGGGGTGCGCCAGTCCCCCGAGTGACTGAAGCGCCCGCAGGTGCCTGTGCCTGTGTATCCCGACAATAAACCAAATCCTCTTGCTGATTGCATCCTGTGGTGTCTCGGTCTGGTCTTTGGAGTTAGAGGATCTCCATCCCGAGGGAAAGTTCTCCCTGAGAGCTTTTCAAGGTGACTTCCCTAATTCTTCATTTTAAGAGATTTGCTTAACTAGAAAAGAGCTGAAGGTCCTCTGGGACGATAGCAAGGCAGGGAAGAGGAGTTTGCTCTGTGGCTGCTTGATTAAACCTCTAAGGATGAACTGTGTGAATATACACAGAGTTTATTGGTTTGCATAGAATCCCAGATACCAGCCCCCCACCTGCCCATCCTACCAGCGATCTCCATCCAGGATATTTTTTTTCCTCTCATCATCTCCTGTGTGGCATTCTCTGCATAAGAATGGCACATTCCCTACAAACACAGCCTGGATCCGTAGACCAGTGCGGCCACCCGCTACCCACACCAGGATCTCAGCACAAACATCAGCAGATAGATGTTTGCAACATTGTAACAAACCAGCAATTAAACATTAAGTATCCTATGCTTTTAAAAAAAAATTAGCCACCTCACTTAAATACATTCATATTAAGACATTATTTGGGGGCTGGGGATTTAGCTCAGTGGTAGAGCATGGGTTCAGTCCTCAGCTCCGAAAAAAAGAAAAAAGAAAAAAAAAAAGACATTATTTGATCGTTTGCAGTTACGGCACATATTCTTCTGAGCTTGGAGGTTATATTGGTGGGGAGTGAACTGCAAATAACAAGAACTGTAGCAGCTAACTTAACCCAACAGCTATTTAAACAGAATTCAAGGGGAGACGCCTACAAGCCGAGTCAGGCAGCCATGAGAGCAAGCTGCTCGGCTCACTTTCTGAGGAGCCTGCCCTGAGGGGATGGTAAGCTGTCAGCTTACAAGGCCACAGACCCCCTTGGCTGCAAGTAACTGAGTACAGCCCGGGTTGCTAGAGCCAGGCTGTCCCGCCCAAGGCTGGATTACACTAAGAAGCAGTCTGCATCGTCAATCAGGCTGGCCGAGATGCTCAGAGCCATTTATGGCGGGATATTCCTGCCCGACTTCCTGGTCTCTCATCACAGAATGGTTAGAAGCCATTCCTGCCCACTCCTCACCCTGCTGCCTTTGTTCACAGGCAACTTGCCCGGTGACTCTTCCATATCTAATTCTATCCTGACTCCTGCCTTCCCATGTGGCCTGAGCTGATACCCAGACGCCCAAGGACAACTTCAGAACAACGCAGTAAAGGAGGTACAGCATGCACCGGTCATAGGCAGAGAGTTAAGGAGCCAGGACTTCAAGCTCTGGCTTTGAGGAACACAGGGCCTCTAGTGAGGAGTCGTCCCACATTCTCACATCCACAAAGTTGGGGAAGGGACCCTGAGGCCAGGATTTCGGCTGTCAGGAGAGAAAAACAACCAGTTCAGGATGCTCTGCTGAAGAAAAACAAATGGTGGCGCACAGCCTCTTCCTCGTGGTGTTCATAGTAGCTTGGTGGGCCATCATCAGAGTCTACCAGGAATCCTAAGGGCGTTTCTCAGGACACTCGCTGTCCAAAGAGGATGACAGAGCTTTGCTTCAGAAAGTCTAGTGGTTTGCTCTGGCATCTGTCCACAGGCCTGTACCACAGACACTTCAAGCAGCGTTACAATGCTCTGTCCTGTTTTTGTCTTCTTAGTTCCAAGAACCTTATATGAACCGAAGAAGAATGAAATCATAGAGCAAGTAGAGCTGAATCTGTGATATCCATGACCTTCTAAAGCAGAACTCATTCCCATGTGGTTGAATTTCTTCAGTCTTTTCATTTCTGTCACACTCTGTGGCAGATATTCTTGGATACCAACTTGACTACATCTGGAATTAACTAAATTCAAGTGTTTGGGCACACTTGTGAGGGACCTTTTACTCAATTAAATCATCTGAAGTGAGAAGACCCACTTCTGGATCTTTTGATTTAGGAGATACACCTCTAATCCAGACTTTTGAGGTGGGAAAAATACACCTTTAATCTGGGCCACACCTTCTCCTGGCAGCCTATACAAAGGACATAAAAGAAAGAAACTTAGTCTTTGGCTGCTTGCCCTCACTCTGGTTAGCAGGTCCATTCCTTTTCTGGCCTTAGAGCCTACTCCTTCACTAGGCACATACTTAAGACCAGCTGAGATATCTATCACTTGGAACACTGAATTGTTTGGACCTTTCATTTGTAGACAGCCATTGTTGGAGTAGCTGGACCACACCTGTAAGCCATTCTCATAAATCATCTCTCTATAGATAGATAGAGATAGATAGCTGATACATAGATGATAGATAGATAGATACATAGATAGATACATAGATAGATAGATAGATAGATAGATAGATAGATAGATAGATAGATAGATAGATAGACAGACAGACAGACACACACACACACACACACACACACACACGTGACGTGGGAATTTCTGGTTTTTTGGAGACTCCGTTGTGTCATGTGATGTTTTTCTGGAAAAAGTCTTAGGAAAGGATTTTTTGCTGAGAACAGGGCATGTGGTGTTTGGAAAGAGTGTAAGTATAACCCAGCGGCCAGCGGACAATGCTCTGGCATTAATTCTCATCTCTGCAGGTTTTTCTGATGTCACTGTTCTTCGCTAATGACACTCTTGCATCGATACACCTTGCTTTCCTCACTGATCTTTGCTTGCCATGACTTCGTAGAGACAAACACCAAAGAACTTCTGGTGGTGTTCGGGCTGCTTCCTGCTGCCTCCTTGGGCTCATGCCAGTCAGCAGAGCCTCGCAGTTTCTTCTGGATGGAGCTGCTGCTGCTCAGTCTTCTTCATTGTTTGCTGAGTGGACAAAGGTTGGCATCGACCAAAAGAACTATTTCTAAACAGATCCACATCCCTCATCTCCTATTAACCTTTCCTTTTTCTTAGTGGGTGGAGGGCTAGAAAAGAGGTTAAAGCATTAAAGAACCATAATTCAAGTAGGCTTTGAAAATAAAATCTAAGCCTGCACACATGGTCTCTGGATTTCACCTGAAGCTCTTCTGCCCTTTTCATCCGTGCACTGCGCCATTACTCTAGAAATAAGAATGTACACAACGCATCTGAAAGCTGCTGAGAGTACGCATAGACTACCATCCTCACCGTCGCCCTCCCCCAAACAACAAGCATATACTGTGACAGGCACATTAACTAGCCTTATCTAGTCACCTCCCACTGCAGGCCTAAATCAAAGCATTATGTTATATACAGTAAATACATAATCTTCGTTGTCAATCATACTTTAATAAACCCAAAGACAAATAGACTTTCCAACCCTGAGAAAATAGTGATACTGTCTGTCTTTGGTTCCTGCTGTGAACAGACACCATGACCAAGGCAACTCTTATAAGGACAACATTTAATTGGGGCTGGCTTACAGGTTCAGAAGTTCAGTCCATTATCATCAAGGCGGGAGCATGGCAGCATCCAGGCAGGCAGAGTGCAGGAGGAGCTGAGAGTTCAACATCTTCATCTGAAGGCTGCTAGTGGAACATTGGCTTCCAGACAGCTAGGATGAGGGTCTTAAAGCCCACGCCCACAGTGTCAGACCTGCTCCCAACAGTGCCACTCCCTAAACCAAGCATATACAAACTCAGACTGCCTAATACTTTTATTTAAAAGATTTACACTTTCATCTCAGCATTAATGTCCTTAATCCTTCTATAATCAGTATGCTATAGAATAGGAAACAGTTCATTTTATTAGAAAAAAAAAGATGATCGATTGTCCAACCAGTCACCATTGGGTATTCTCTCTTTTTCTAACCCCCTGGCCTAAAATATATTTCCTTTCCACTGTTTAATTAGCACGTATGAACATACAGTAGAAGGCGTCATAACATTTTCATTTCTGTACATAATGTGTTTGGGTTGTAGTCAGCCCCATTACAACCTGTTGTTCCCCACACCCACTAAGCTGCTACCTCATCCCAGCTAGCTGCCTCCACGTTCATCTCTCTTTGTGTATTGGTAAGGAGTGTGACTGCTATTCTTCTCTGTCCACTCGCCTACATCTGGAATGTGTTGCAGTAGTTGATTAATTCATTCTAATCTCCCCAACGGCAGCCTTCCTCAATACCCGCCCCAGTGCTCTGGATTCTCGAATGAAACACACACACACACGCGCACGTGCACGCACAAACACACACACACACACACACACACACACACACACACACACGGCCTTATATTTAATATGCCTTAATCAGCTCAATGGTTGGGCCACTCTCAAACTTCCACATTGCTAACGCCTCCTCTCCAATACTCCTGTTATTACTTACTAAAATCTATATTTCTTCTTTGCTACCCTAGACCAGTGTGGGGGTGGGTGCTCTTCCCGAACTCTTCCATGATTGTATGCTCTCTCTTCTGCAACTCTCAAGCCTGGATCTTATTCCCTTTCTGGCAAGGCGATTCTGTTTCTTCTCTGGTCCCCTTACCCAGGAATCCTAAAGTCCCGCCTCTGTCTCCCTGCCCAGTCATTGGCCAGCGGCAACTATATTTACCAATCAGAACCAGCTGGGAGCGGAGACCATCAGGATCTCTCATGCAGGATTCTTGTGCCATTTTGGAGACCCAAAAAGAATAATGCAAACATTAAACCAAATCCACAACAGGAATGAACTGTAATCCAGGAATAAAGGGCCCACTTGTAAGAGAAAATTTTTGCTTGGGTGCATCTACCTTTGAGGTAGAAAGACACACATGTCTGGTTCTTGAGGACTTGGATCTTGAAGCAGGAAGACACACCTTTAATCTGGGCCACACCTTCTGCTGGAAGCCTATGTAAGACATGGAAGAAGGAAGCTTTTGTTCTTAGCCTGCTTGCTTTCGCCTTGCTAGCAAGTCTGTTCCTTCACTAGCATACTTCTTGGGATTCAAATATGTACTGAAGACCAGCGGAGACGTGCAGCCTTGTGAACTGAGCAACTTCTGGATTCTGAGACTTTCCATTCACAGCCCATTCTCGTTAGATTAGTGGGACCATAGCCTGTAAGTGATTCTAGTAAATCCCACATAGAGAAGGCAAAGAACTCTGCCAGCCCTTAAGGAGCTTAGGTGCGAGTTTGTTTACAGAAAGCAGGCACCTTGCCAGCGGCTACATCACTGAACAAAATGTCTCTCCCTCTTCCTCTCTCCGTCCCCTCCCCAACTGTTCTATGCTTATAAATCCACAGGGAGTAGAGCCCCACTTTTCCTCACTAATACACTCAGTCTTGTGGAGATCTTGCCTGGGAAATCCTTGCTGCTAGGAATGTAAGACATCACTAGTCACATCAAACCTGGGAGTCTGGTCCCCACTTCCCCCTGGCCTTCCTATCTCTAAGAGCTATTCCTCCTGCCTGGGACCCTTCACCTTAAAAGACTCTTCTGTCTCTACTTAGCTGCCATTGTTTGGGAAAGATTTTGGGGGGAGGGGAGGCTGTTCAAGAGAATATAATGTTCACTTGCTTCAAATTTATACTGTTCTCCTATCAAAGTACTAGTTGAACTGTCTGCACGCATGCACACACACACGCACACACACACCTCCTCCCCTACCTGGAATGTATACGTTGAAAACAAGGTCTGTAACTACTTTGCTCGTTTTTGTAATTTCAGCACTTAGCAAGGTGTCACATTTAGTGAAGAGTTTAATGAAATTAAGTTTCACTGGAATCCAGTTTATTCAGTTGTTCTGGATGAAAATGCTCTTTTTTAAAAAGTCAAACCGGTCTTGGCTAGAGAGGTGGCTCAAGGGTTAAGAGCTCTGGCTGTTTGTGCAGAAGACCAAGGTTCAATTCTCAGCACCCAACATTGACTCATGACCATCTGTAACTCCAGTCTCCAGGACTCTGATGTCCTCTTTTGGTCTCCCAGGGCACTGTACACACATGGTGTACAAACACACATGCAGGCAAAACTCCCATGCACATAAAAAAGATTTTTTTGAATTGACAAATATAGTCAGTTACATTTGTGCAGCATGTTAAGTCCTACTCTGGGGATAAGAAAAGTGTCTTCAGATAATAAAGGTAGTATGTTTTTGTTTGTTTGTGTATTGAAATGTAATCTTGATTTTCACTGAAATAATTTTCCTAGCCAAACACACTGTTAGAGGCCCATTAAGTAAGAAAACGATCTTCGAGAGAAAAAGCCAAAGAATTCTGCAGCACTTAGAAAACACAGAAGAGGACTTTCTGGCTTGGCAAGTGTTGGGCTTCTACATGACTGCCTGGCTTCACTGCGTTCAGGCGTGACCACCACCTGGCCATGAGTGCCAGAGTCAATCGTCGAATGTTCTCCATCCTGCGGCCGTAACAATGCCCATCATTCACTACTCCCCATGAGTAGACATTGCCACCCATCACATAGACCCCAAAGACCAACCACTGTGTTCATTTAAACAGGCTGTCCCAAGAAAGCAAGAAACATGGTAAATAAACCCATCTGTGCTTCCTTTGGAATCCATGCAAACTTTCCACTAAGCAAGCCCAGTGGGCTAGAACGAGGTGCTGGGCTCCAGAACAAAAGGAGATCTGTCAAACAGATGTTGCTTTTGTATGGTTGACTCTCTCTTAAAAGCTCTGGGAAAGACTGGGGGGTGGGAGGGGACACCAAGAGAACAGGATTTTCTTTAGTCTGTTTAGTGTATCCTCCACTTTTGTGCATAGACGTAACATCTTCAGTTTCTCAGAGCAATGTGTTCCTCACAAACGTTCAGTAATTTGGGCATTTTTATTTATCACATATTCCAATAAGAATTCTGTACTAATTTATTTACTCTTGCCAAAATATGCTGCCACTCGTTGACTGCTCTGGTTCACCATGGTCTTTTTTACTTAACTTCCATTCTCCGTATCTTATCAGCTCCCAAATGATCATGCCATGCTAAAACCCCATCCATTTTAGTTTCCATCAGATGTGATTTGAGGGAGAGCTGAGAAAAATCCATTTGTATCCAAGCCTGGTAACACAGGCCTGGGATGGATAGGCTGAGTCAGGAGTACTGCAAGCCTCACAAGCCCACAGAGCGAGATCAAAGCCAGCCAGGGCAGTCTGTCTTGAAATAGAAGATAAAACGTGGTCTGGTGTCCTAGAGAGCAGGACTGCGGGGAACGTATCTCAACATAATGAAAAGTATGTATGAGAAACACACGTGCAAGGCCACCCTGCATGGAGACCGGCTGGGATCTCGCTGAAATCAGAAGCACTGTTCCCACACCTTTCCAATCTTGTACTCAAAATACAAGCTGGAACAATGAAGCAAGAAAAGGAAATTCAAGAGGGGCAAATCAGAAAAGTCAAACCCTCCTTATTTGCATACAACATGTGATAAATAAAAGATCTCAAACATCCCACCGCAGAACTTCTAAAAACAATAAACAATTTCAGCCATGTGGCAGAATACGGAATCAGCGTGCACAGATCAACAGCTTTTCCTACACACCTCCGACAAACACACAGGGAAGGAGATCATGGGCCCACTCCCATCCACAGTAGCCTTAAAAAATGCTTAGGAATAAACATAACCATGGAGTAAACGGCTGTCACAATAAAAACTGTAAACATCTAAAGAGACAGAGAAAGACGGTAGAATATGAAAGTACCCCTATGTCTGTGGATTAATAGAATTGATACTGTGAAACCGACCATTCTATCAAAATCAAGTTACAAATTCAACACAATCCCAATCAAAATACACCCTCCTCCTTCTTCACAGGAATAGAAAAATAAAATCCTAAAGTTCTTACGGAAACACAAACGATCCTGAAAAGGCAACATAATCCTGAGCAAAGGGATTAACAGAATGCTAGAGGGGTCCATGCTCCAGATCCTGGGTTCTATCGCAGAGCCATGGTGATGAGGACAGTACAGCACAAAAGCAGACACGAAGACCCAAACGTGAGCACAGTTAACTTCCGCCACCTAATATTTAATTACAGAAATGCAAACAAAATAGTTTTGAGATTTCATCATTCCCCAGAAAGAGCACCAAAAAATCAACAAAACAACAGACAACAAATGCTGGGAAAATACAATCACTGTTGGTTGGGACTGTGAACTGGTCTGAGCACTCTGGAAATCAGTGTGGAGAGTCCTCAAAGAGCTAAAAATAAGTCTACCACATGACCCAGCTCTACTACAATTCCGCAAGTGCCCAAAGGATTCAACATACTACTCCATGGATATGTGCTCAGCCTACGCTCATAGTTGTTCTATTCAATTGCTAGCTAAGAAGTGAGAACAGGGGGCTGGGGATTTAGCTCAGTGGTAAGGCCCTGGGTTCGGTCCCCAGCTCCGAAAAAAAAAGAACTAAAAAAAAAAAAAAAAAAAAAAAGAAGTGAGAACAGGGGCTGGAGAGATAGCTCAGCGGTTAAGAGCACTGACTGCTCTTCCAGAGGTCCTGAGTTCAAGTCCCAGCAACCACATGGTAGCTCACAACCATCTATAATGGAATCTGATGCCTTCTTCTGGTGTGTCTGAAGACAGCTACAGTGTACTCATATAAATAAAAATAAATCTTAAAAAAAAACTTTACACTTAAAAAGAGTGAGAACAATCTGAATATGAATGAATGGGTAATGAAAATCTGGTACCTGTATATAAGTATACATGTATATGCATATATACTATGCATATCAAATATATACTTCTGCATATTGCATAACTGTGGAATACTACTCAACTGTTTAAAAAATGAAATTAGCAGGTAAATGGATGGAACTAGGAAAAAATATCAGTGAGTGGAGAATCTCGACCCAGAAAGACAAATATCATGTATTTTCTTTTGTCTGCAGCTTTTAGTTCTTAATCTTCAGATGTGAGTAATGACATAAATCAGGAAAGTGAAGATGACTCTTCTGGGTAGGGAGCAACAGAAAGGAGAGCGAGAAGAAGCTCACAGGAGATCAGAAGGGGGAAATGGGGAACTAGAGTTAAGATGGGGGACGGAGATAAACACAGAAGGAAGGAGGGTTGTAAACTAACCGTGAGGGCGTCTGAGAAGTTTCAAGTGATCGTGTTATTAACCATTTAAAATACCTGTAATCTATCTAAGACTACAAATACATATATGGTTTAAATGAGACTTCTCATCTGAGCTGACAAATGCTCCTTACAAGAAACCAAACACCAGGCGTAGGAAGCCATCTTTAATTGTTGGCCAGGGTTTTCCAAGGGACTACACCAAAATATTCTAAGTATTCCCCTTGGCTGCTTCCCGGATAGTGAGGGTAAGTCCCTGTTGCTGAAGGCACCACACGCCCCAGACACAGAGGCAGAACACCTGACTGGATCGACCTGAAAGCCCCCTCCCTGAGGACTAACTTTCATGGTAGCACGAGGTGAAAGGAGGGAAGCAGCCAACGGTCTTGCCCAGGTTTGATACCTACCGATGAACCACAATGACCAGCACGCCATGGTAACCCAAAGGGTGCAGTGACCACACACACACCTCGATGGTAACCACCAGCTCTCTAATTAGACTTAAAGCCCCCTCAACAAAAAGCAAATCGTGTCTGATACTGGAAACCTAGCCGACCACGCAGAGTTAGTGAAGCCATGAGTCTTGGAGTAGAACCTATAAATGCCACTTTACCAAGCCAGCACAATCCCTAACTACGTTCTAAAGGTTTATCTCAATACCCACAGAGAAGTATAGTTCTTGCTCTTTCCCCTGCCCCCATCCAATCATGGAAACTTCTCTTTGCTTCAAATGGAGACCATGACAGAAAACCACAGACAATCAAAATGCACAGTTATAGAGCCCAATTCCAACTAATACATCGACAACACAACTCACACACCCAAGTCACAGGGGACACCGCAGAAGAGGGCGCAGGAGACTGAGAGGCAGAGGATCAGAAAGCTTGCTGTGAGATTGTGTCTCCTAGAAACGTTAGAGAAACGATACACCTATGAAGACTCACCAACGTGACTTCCTAAATGAGACCTGAACAAAAACAGTGTCTGTAGACACGTTAAGCCACCAACCAAAGAGCATACTTGGCCTGGTTCAAAGTCCCCGGCACATATGCAGCAGAGGACTGCCTTGTCTGGCCCCAGTAAGAGAAGGTGTGCCTAATCCTGTGAAGACTTGATGCCCCAAAGAAGAGAGATGCCTGGGGGAAGCACCCTCTCAGGGCCAAAGGGGAGGGGGAAAGGGTGAAAAACTCTGTGGGAGAAGGGCTGGGAGAAGGGCAATATTTGGAATGTAGATAAAGAAAATTTTTAAAAATTGTTTCTCCCCTAGAAAACCAGACACTGTTGTCTCCTAAGAAGATTGCTGTGGATTACTTTTCTGACTTGGACACAGCTACAGACATGAGAAGTGTCAGCTTTGACTTTTAATACATGGGATAAATTCTAGCACCCTGGGGAGTTTTCCCAATTTTTGCCCAAGTTCTTCTTGTAAACAAGAAATAAAAAGGCTTGACTTCCCAACCACCATCTCACTTGCTGCCAGGTCAGCAGCTTATGTTTATTTGACGCGTGTGTGTGTGTGTGTGTGTGTGTGTGTGTGTGTGTGTGTACATGTATATGTATGTATGTGCATGTATATGTGTGTAAATGTGTGTGTGCACATGTATGTATGCATGTGTATGTCTGTGTATGTGTATACATATATCGTATGTATGTGTGTGCATGTATATATGTGTGTCTGTGTGTGTATGTGTATGTATTGTGTGTATGTGTGTGTGTCTGTGTATGTGTGTGTGTGTGTGTATGAGAGAGAGAGAGAGAGAGAGAGAGAGAGAGAGAGAGAGGTGTGTATACGCATACATACATCCAGACATGTATAGATGGTGGTGATATAAATTACTTATGTGGTCATCCTGATGTTAATATGCAATGGTGGACATCTAAGCCATCTTCTTAGCTATTTGCTGGTTAGCATGTACACATGTAATATATGTATTCTGTGCATTATCTGTGTCTTGCCAAGCTGCTGTGGAAGGGGAAATGCCATTATTCTAGCAATGATCAATAAAATCTCTCTGACCTTTCCTTCCTTCTTCTGTTGTTGTGGCCCCTCCCAGCTTCCTCTGTGACCTCTCTGTGTCTCAGGACTTCATGCTGATCAGTGACCACGTGATGAAGGTCTATGAGTCTCCTTAAGGTGCCTCGAAGCTGTGTCTAGTGTCGTATATCCACCATGTTCTTCAGAGTAATCCAGCCAACAGCACAGTGGCTGAAGCCTGCTGGATAAAGATGCTGCAGATTCTGCTGACGATGCTAAACCTGTGGTAAACCAAAGGGGCTGCAGAGACCACTCTGTGCACCTGCCGCATTAGGAGGTGGCTGCTCTGAGCCAAGGGTCTCCAAGGTCCACAAAGCAATGTTTCCAGGAATCCATGAATGTAACTGAGGGTCTTCCTTACACAATCAGCAGGAAGCTGAGGGCGATCTAATGACAAACAGAAAACTCAACTCCAAGTGCTCTGTTTCTCCCATACCTGGGAAGGTTTCACTGTACTAAACTTATGTGCCTGGCTATCATCTGTTCCATTGGGTCACATTCTTTCCCATGAAACTCTAATCTCTCCTGCAAGTATGGGCATTTACTAATTTGCTCAACAAATACTGTGGTCACTGTGCTGACTCTGAAGAGAGGGGAGAGAAGGAAGGGGAGGCAGGAGTGGGGGAGTAGAGAAAGAACAAAGAGAGCAGGAGCTGTTCCAGTGCCTCAGCAGTGCCCCAGATACAGGTGAGTATCTGTCCAACTGAGTCTATGGAGGGAGAAAGAAATGGGGGGAAACTAGACGGAAACGTGTTTGGTATATGATTGGGTATTACACAAAGAGAATTGCACAGACCTTGCCATACCCCAGTGTTCAGGATTATGGCTTGATTTGCACTGTGGGTACATAAATAATACGCCAAGCTGTGTAGGCACAGGTAGAGGGACTTACAAGCTAAGCAGCAGATTAGCACCCTATTAACATCATGTTGTAATCTTATTAACAAGCTGTATGACTTAGAGCAAACCCATTAACTCTTTGCCTCAGACACTACACAAATACTTGTTTGTAGTCCAAGAAGTCAGCCGCCCCCATGTACACTGTTAAGTTTTACAAATGGGAGATGAGAGGTGAATGAGAAGGCAGCTGGCCAGCAGTCTCCTCCTCCTCCTCCTCCTCCTCCTCCTCCTCCTCCTCTTCCTCCTCCTCCTCCTCCTCCTCCTCCTCCTCTTCCTTCTCCTCCTCCTCCTTCCCCTCTGCCTCCTCCCTGTTTGTCAGGGAACTTTCAAGAATGCTAGATAAGCACTCTACCACCTGAGATCTCTAGGTCTTAGCATGAAATACTAAGGGATGAGACTCCATGGATATTCATCTTTTTAGGCTATGACTTCTTGACCCCCATAGCTTTTACATGTTTCTTCTCACCTATCAGCCAAACGTCCCACCATGATGGGCTAGAGAGCTCCAAAGACAGCTGTTCTGTAGTCATTAGAATCTGAAAATTGTTACCTTACACAGCAAAATGATCTCCACAGATGCAATTAAAGATCTTGAGATGACAAGGTTATCCTGATTTTCCAAATAAGCCCAAAATGATGTTTATAAGAGAGATGGGAGGGAGATGGCTCAGTGGTTGAGAACACAAACTACTCTTTCAAAGGACCCAGATTCAATTCCCAGTACCCACATGACAGCTCATGACGTCTACAACTCCATTCCAGGCAATCCAACTCTGCCTGTGCAGCAAGTCCATGGTGCATACATGCATGGTGCACACATGCAGGCAAAACATCCACACACATACAAAAAAATACTTTAACTCTTAAAGAGACAGTAGCATTAAAACATGATATCAAAACCAGGCAGAATCGAAGACGATCCTCTACTGGCTTTGAAGATGTTCAGGCATCGCTGCAAGATGACTACTGTCTTCTTTTTTTTTTTTTTTTTTTGGTTCTTTTTTTCGGAGCTGGGGACCGAACCCAGGGCCTTGCGTGACTACTGTCTTCTATGTGTTTAATCAAGAGGAATGGAGAAAGTGTCCCAAGCCTAAACAGCAAACAGCCACCTATGCGACAGCCTCAAGGGTCAGCCAGTGAGGACCAACTGACTTTGAGATTTTATGGATCTCAATAGAAGCCACTGACATTTAAGAACTGTTAAACTGCTAAATGCAAATATAGGAACTGGAAAAAAATGACTTTCAGCTTGACAGCATTTTTTTTTCAAATGTTTTGGCAAAGAAACCTTTATTTCATAAAATGGTTTTGAAGCTTCATGATTTGTCTTTCATAAATAACATTAATCTAAAACTTGTTATGACAGTGTGTGTGTGCAAGCGCACGTGTTCACGGAAGTGTGCTTATATGCTATGGCACTCATGCGGAGGTTAGAAGACAGTTTTCGGAAGTCAGGTCTCCTTCCCATATGGGTTACAGGCTTCAAAACCTGGTCTTTGAGCCAACTGCCTTTACCTGCTAAACCATGTCACTGGCCCCTAATTTAAGACCTTATTAAAAATGAAATATTGACTACCCAGGGGAGTTTATTACAGTGGAAGCGATGCAATTGAAAAGAGATGAGGAAAAATAGATTCCAACCAGTTCAAGTTAGCCAAGAGGGAAAAAAAATCACAATAAAAAAAGAGTGGCATTTCAGTGTAAGGGGAAGCCTTACTGGTCCTGCTAAGACTGAACCCCCAGTGAACGTGATTGTTGGGGGCTCGGGCAGCAATGGGGGGAGGATGGGGAGGGGAACACCCATAAAGCAGGAGAGGGGGAGGGGTTAGGGGGATGTTGGCCTGGAAACCGGGAAAGGGAATAACACTCGAAATGTAAATAAGAAATACTCAAGTTAATAAAAAAAATTTTTTTAAAAAGTGTGGCATTTCAATTCAATAAGAAAAAAATTATATATATATACATATATAAATCTCCCACAATCTCTGTAGTTTACCGAGAAATAAGAGCATCTGCCATGGAGCCCCCAAGATCCCTTGCGATTTCCTAGGCCACGGATTATGCTCTTATGAGACATTTCTTGGTAGGCTGTAGAGTTGCTGGATGAAGACTAATTGTCAGATTAAGGTAAATGGTTTCTGTCCCAGCCTCCAAGAGCAGAAAGGCAGCTGAGGACTGAGCCGATCACCAAGACACAGTGAGGTGAGCATGCGCGCGTTCAAAAGAAACCTCCGTCTAAAGAAGGAGGGCATGGTTTGGAGATACTCCAGATTGGTGAACATGGAAGACGCCTAGAGACTAACACACCCGAGGAAGATATAGATGCTCTACCTCTCTTCCCGTATTTCTTGCCCTACGCATCTCCTCCATCCTAAAAAAAGAAAGGGTCACTGAACGTCTCAAGATGACTCCATTTTGTATTAGACGCCTCCATTTGCCCTCTGTCTTACTTAGCTTGTCCTGACCCACACCACCCCCACCCTTCCTAGATAAACCGCAAGAGCTAGCCAGGGCTAATCGGTTCCTTGTTGACACAGACACAGCCAATGCCAGTAAAGGACAAGCTGCTCCCACTGCCCCCACAACCTTTTCTGCTTCTGGTTTTGCTTTTGTTGTTTTGCTTAAAAAGGCCTGCGTGACCCTTGCTTTGGGTCATGGTTCCTGCTCCCAAGCCCCTAATGGATTCTCTTTAGAAATCTGTTGTAAACAACCTGCTCCTGCTAGACTTGTACTGCATGATCCCCATCATTTCCTCGACCTCAGACCCAACAGTCCTTAATGCCATATAGTGTCACCTGCTGCCAAGAGTGGACTAAGCATCCCTGAACTGGTGGCTCTTAAGGGTTAGCTAGCCTTTGAAGTGGTGGGGCATCCCCATCAGGAGCCTGTGGCTGGCTGGCCTCTTAGCTCCCCAGTAGCCTGGGGGGTCTCCTTGGCTGGTCACTTGCACTGTGCCACATCATTACTGGACACTGGAAGGTAGCTTTTGTCATGTGACATCCCAAGGCTGGCTCTCAAATACTATCATTCTAGTGTCAGGAATTAGCATGCAGATACCTAGAGTCCCCTTCACAAACACTGGTATAGGAGTTGGTCAAGGATATGCGTAATCCGGTCCCCTTCCAGAATCCAAGCCACAGATACCCTATCTTTAAAGGTCTGTTTCAAGAACCGATCTCCCTGTCACCTGCTGAGTCTCTCTCTACAGTTCAAGGAAGAAAGGGTGGAAATTCATTTTTTTATTTCAATTTTTTTGAGATTTCCTACCTGTGTACCATACCCACATTATTTCCACGAGTTCCTCTCCCCCATAACTCCTGATGTCTTCCCTCTCATTCTCAAAATTCATGAATTTTCTTTAATTATTGTTTTACTAATCACACATGCACGCGCACACACACACACAAAGCCTGTTGTTCGAAGGGTAGGACCTAGAGACATCCCCATCTCATTGGCATATCAACTGTTGTGGTCATTAGGCAGCTCTTGCTTCGCTGATCGTGTTTTTAGGATGTCAGAGCTGCAGTTTCCCTATGATATACAGAAGATACTGTCTTGTGTCAGATGTCCTGGGTTCTCTGACTTTTACAGTATCTCTTCCCCCTTCTCTACAATGCTCCCCAAGCCTCAGCTGTAGAGCTGGCTTTGTAGATGTATCAGCTGGGGTCAGAGCACCTCACAGTTGGTTCTCCTACACATTTTGACATGTGGCGCTCTCCATTGGTTTCCATCTGCTACAAAAAGAAGCTTCTTTGGTGGGGGGTAAGAGCCACGCTTACTGTGGGCATGAAGATGGTTTAGAAAAATGACCTAGTAGGTTCTCCTCTAGGTCCATGACCCCGCCCACCATAGGTATGTTTACAATATGAAGTATGAATTCCCTCCTACTAAGGGGGCCTGAAGTCCAATTAGACAAATGTTGATGACTCCCAACATAAGTGCCCACCGGTATGCACTGTCACTGTTGTGGTCCAGAAGCTTTGCAGCTGAGTAGATTTATTGATGACTTTTCTCCACTGGCAACTCACATAGCATCTTTGGATACTACGAGAGCTGGTCCACTGGGAGGAAGCTTCTAGATCAATCCTAGATCAGTCCCTTCAAGTCCTGCATTCCATGTGCTGTCTTCCACAAGGAGGGAATAGAAACGTTTTTTCTTACATAACACTAGGTTCATGGCTGAAGTTCTTATGACAAAAGATAAATAACAAGAGGGGAGCGTGTATACTTATTTACTTCTTCATGTAACACGGGAGCCTTTAAAAATGAGAACCCAAAGAAATTCATGTTTTTATTCTTAGGTTTGACAAGAAGTGAGCAGTCATGGGAAAATGCGGTTGGTTGGTTGGTTGGTTGGTTGGTTGGTTGGTTGGTTGGTTGAAAACAGGGTTCCTCTATGTAACCCTGGCTATTCTGGAACTCACTACATTGATCAGACAGGCCTAGACTCCAAGAGATCTACCTGCCTCTGCCCATGAGTGCTAGGATTAAAGGTATGCACCACCATGCTCAGAAATCATGATGAAATAAGGAGTTATGCTTGTGGTTTCAACCTAGCTGGAGTTTAGCAAGGCCTGTCTATTCAGATTCTTCTCAATACCTGGTTCTCAGAGACCAGGATGTTCCTTCTCTAAGGTGTAAGAAGGGACCACTCTATGTTAGGGTTGTATCTCCTCCTTCAGAGGAAAGAGTCAACAGAGGTTAGAAAGATCATCCTCACCTCATGGTTCTCTCAATGCCAAGGTGTTTAGAGGTAATGTACTGTGAACCAGGTGCTGTGTTTAGGGATAATGTATTGTAAGCCCAACCTCTTCTATTTCCTTCTTGATACTTTTTCTTTCTCCTTCCAGATTCTTAGTCTATGGCTGTGTCTTACTGGTGTATGGAATTTGAGAGAAACAGATCTCCTTATTGATTAAGGAGCTAAATCTGAATCTTTGCCATGACTATGAAAGACATTACTTTTAAAAGTTATCTACCAAATTCTCAAAAAAAATGCCCCTAAAAACAGGTAAGAACGAATTTCAGGGTGCCCTTGTGTGAAGCCAGCACAGATGGTGTTTGAATCTGTACGTAATTGGGATGCGTGAGTATATCTACAGCAGCAAGGTGTGTGGAAGTTGTGATTTCCCCAGACTGAGGCCACAGGAGAGTAGGATGTGACCGTGATGCTAATGATCTCATTAATACCATGAATACAATTAACAAATGAAGCCAATTACCACTGGCAAGCATTCGTTACAAGGAGATGAGGTCCTCCATCCACACAAGGAACTATTTAGCTGTAGTTTCTGCAACGCCCCCCCTTCCCCATTTCATCTTTGCCCACTTATTGCCACTAGATGGGTAAATGCTTGGGAATGCGGGCTCAGCTCATTACTTCTATACATCACCTTGATTAGAATTTGACCTCATGCGCATTCGGTTAGAAGAACCCCACAAAATATCACTTCTATTTATAACACGGCCTCATCTGCCAAGTCCACGGGAGAGAGCCTAATTGGAAAGAACAAAAGGTTACCTTTGCTCGTAAACTGCACATTCGTTCACTCATCGATTTCGTTTCATTCTAATTATCAGACCTTGTGTATCTCCTGGTGGTTTGGACATAGTAGCTCTTCCTCCTAATAACTCTGCAGGAACAGAGGCCCTGATGACCAGATCAGCAGTCTGGTTTATGGGTGCTGTCAAAACTTCAGAAATGCCCAGAACTCCAGTTCCAACTTCCATAAAAATGGAGTTCTGGGGCCAAAGGTCACTGTCAATGTGTTGAGACAGCCTATTCTAGGATGAAGTAACATTCCTACTGGAACTCCAGAATCAAACACACACTTCATCTCATCACAGTACGGCTGTTCTCACCCCTTGACCCTCAGAAATGAAATCCCAGATGAAGAAGATGCAGCGGTGCCCTCCAGAGAGGCAGACCAGTTACTAGTACTCATCCTCAGAGGCATGTTCTCCCCTCTCCTAGCCATCCAGCCCCTTGGGACACATCCATGGTCTCAGGCTGCTCTGACCCAGAGGGTGGCTTAAATAACAAAAACCTAATTTCTCCCAGATTTGATGCTTTGAAAGCTGCCATAGCTTGGGTCCAAAATACTCTCCCGAAGGCTTACGTGTTAAGGGCTGGTTGCCAGCCTGTGACATGCTGGGGAGGGGTGAAAGGAAGTTGAACCATTGTAGAAGAGCCTCTCAGGGACGACGCTTGTCTCTTTGATTCCTGGATGTCAAGAGGGAGCATCTTCATGTACTATGTGCTTCTAACCTGGTGTACTGCAATGCCACAGGCACAAAGTAATGGCCAAGGGACCAGAGACTGGAACTTCTGGTTGTGGCAGATAAAATGAACCAGTCCTCCTTTCAAGCCAATGACTGATAATCCTTACAGAAGACTGAACAACATAAAGTCCAAGATCAGGCCACCATAGCTGGGCTCTGGCAAGTGCTCCCTCCCTTCTCACAGGTAAGAGTAAGAGCTCTGTCTCCTCTTCCTGGAAGGTACCATCTCTGCTGGGTAAGGGCTTCACCCTCCCATCTTCAGTTAGCTTTGCTTATCTCCTTGAAGACCCTGTCCCTAATACAGACTGCACTAGGGAATCAGGGCTCTGATCCACAAACTTTAGGGCCATATAAGCCCATAACATTCTTGTCACATGGAGGTTACCCATGTGAGAAACATGCACAGGGAGGCTGGATGAGACGATAGGACTTACCCAGTTAAAGAGGCTTTATCAATTTGCTGTCTAGCATCTGACTCAGCTTTGCCAGGTGAACTCTTGCAGAGGTCAAGGAAGGAGTTTCCTGAGAAAGCAAAGAGGTGAGAGAGTAGAGGAGGGGGTGTTTCACCAGCAGCAGTACCTTGGCTCTGACTGTAATGTAGAAGGGGAGAGGGGAGGCCAGCTAGAAGGATGGACGCCTGGGAACCTCACTTGCAATACCAGAGCTGAGGAACACTGAACTTGTTTTCTGGTTTGTTTTTTTTTTTTCTTAAAAGAAAAATCTGCATGTGTTGGCTTGAATAAAAATGGCCCCCATAGAGTCATATATTTGAATAATTAGTCAGCTAAGGAACTGGAGCAGAACTGTTTCAAGTGATAAGGATTAGGAAGTGTGGCCATGTTGGAGGAAGTGCGTCACGGGAGGGGTGGGCTTTGAGGTTTGCAAAATCTAATCAAGACCTAGTATCTATCCCCTCTCTCTCTCTCTCTCTCTCTCTCTCTCTCTCTCTCTCTCTCTCTCTCTCTGCCTGAAGAACAGTACACTGGCCTCAGCAACTGATCCAGCACCATGCTCTCCACCGTGACAGTTCTGTACTAAATCTCCGAAACTGTAAGCAAACCCCCACCACACCCCCCTCCATTAAATGCTTTCCCTTAGAAGAGTCACTGTGGTCATGGTGTCTCTTCACAGCAGTCAAATGCAGGCTAAGACACTACCTCCTCATTGCTCTGATGTTGGGACTAAAAGTTCACCTCTAGAGCTGTGTCAGTGGGCTGAGAGAAAGGATCATAGACTCATAGAAACAGAAGGTAAAGAAAAAATAACACATTTTATCCTTTTTCCATGAATATAAAAACCTTAACTCAGCAGTTTACACAATTACCCAAAGCCTCTGCTGTGCCCAGCATGGTGCCTTACACGACTGAGGGATATTCAATATTGAATTACCCAAAGGACTTGGGTTCCTTTCGCATACACATGCTGAATAAAACCTACTGTCTTGATTGCTGATTACAGCAATCTAAATCTATACAGGGCCAGCCATAAAACAATCCCCCCATGCTGGGTGTCCAGCTACAGTCTCAGATTTAGGAGGCTGAAGCAGGAAGATCATGAATTCAAAGCCATCCTGTGCTACGCAGAGAGCCACTGTTTCAAATAAATAAATGAGAGTCACTGTGTATGTTCAATTCTTCCTAGCTTTATCTAAAATATATTTGCAAACATTTTAGACAATAGAATACAAGCTATCTTGTATTTAGCGTGGCTGTAGCCAGAAATTATTCTGGGACACGGCAGGAGCTCAGCTAATGTGACAGGTTGCCTGTCACTCTAGAATCCTCGCTCTGCATTTGCTCGCTGTATTTTCTGAGAGTTTACATGTCAAATAGGTCTTTTTTTTTTTTGCATTCAATCTCCAATATTGGACGTGTTTTTATTTTAAAACTGTATCTCTCCTAACTAGAGGACCTGACTGGAGAAATGAGCAAGTTAGCCAGGTCAGAGCCGGGGCTTCCCCCACAGCACAGACTCTAAGCGTCTGTCTGCCCAGCTGAAGATGAGGCATGATGGGAAGAGTTGCCAGAGCCAAAGGGGGAGCCAGGCCTAGTTAACTGTGCTCCCTATGAGCATTGCTGAAGGCCTTTCTCTAAATGCTGAGGTTGTCTTCCATGATCTACCCAAGGCATATGTAACTGCAAGGAAGAGACTCAAGTCCCCTCGGATTAGATCACAAAATGAGTTTCATCAAAAGATGTACCCGAGGGCTGAAGAGATGACTCAGAGCACTTGTTCTTGCAGGAGACCTGAGATCAACTCCCAGCACACACATGGTGGCTCACAACCATCTCTAACTCCAGCTCCAGGGCCTCCAGTACCCTCTCTTCTGGCCTCTGTGGGCACATACACAGATCCAAATAAAACACCATACATGTAAAATGATTGTCTTCAAAAACATTTTTAAGACGCAACCCTTGTGTAATCTGTGGAAGGGTAGAATGGAGACCGAGGAAAAATCAGAAACTCAGAGGCTAACTAAGGCTCATCTGGGACCTTCTCTCTGCAGCACAGGGTCCTGATTACTACACCAGCTTCTTACCTAAGGTGTCAGCTCCCCTGTGTCCTCTGTGTGACTTAGCCCCCTCGCTAGTCACAGTTTGTTCCCAGGACCATCAACATTGGTATCACCTCAAAATCTGTTCAAAATGCAGGCTCTCAAGGCCAGTAGAGCCCGTAAAAATCACATCATAGACCGCTGGGTCTTTAGTAAGGAGTCAGACAAAGAGTGAGGGAGAGAAAACAAGGGAGGAGTTGACAAGAGAGATGGGGTCAGGACTGGCTGCCTGGTTGGCAGCCTGTCACTGCTGAGGCAAGATACCTCCTGACTGAGTTCTGATGAGGGGAATGGGCAGAGGGGCGTAGGCGTGAAGAGGTTAGGTGTAGCTGAGCTGGCTGCTGTGTGTGTGCATCTGAAATGTGTTTCTTGGCTGAATCCAGGCTGTGTCTATTCTGAGTGTTTGGCTCCCCAAGGGTCTACGCTGTGGGCTGATTCCTGTCACCTCTATGCACGCCTCCTGAAATGAGACGTTTGTGCCTCTCGGGTGGTTAGAAACATCAGCTGTCATTAACAGAGTGAATGCTTGGTCCTTTTCGAGACTGTTGCTGCACAAACTGCAATACGCCTATGAAACAAAGAGTTAAGGGGACTCTAACTCTCCCCAGTTCCCTGATCCAATAATGAGCTCCCATGGTCTTTCTTCTGAATCCTTGAGAAGCAGTAACTCTGCTAATGCTTCAACCCCGGGGGTGGGGGGATGGGGGGTTCCACACCCGGCTGTTCAATAGAGCTGTGTCATTTTCTCCTTAGGGCTTAAACCGAACTTGAGAAGGTAGCCTGTGGGTAGCTAATTAATAGATTTTTTTTCTCTTTTTTTAACAATTGTATGTACCTCGCATTATTCTGACTAAAATTTCCAAGCTGATTAAAAATAAGACCTGAAACTTAGCAAGCATTGTTTCCTACCTCCCAAGAGCTGACTGGGGAAGCCCCAAGCAAGCTCTTGAGCTGACACACACCAAAGAGAAAACGGGGAGAAGTCTGCATGATCAAGGATCAAGACACAAAACAGGTTCCCTTTTCTCTCTCTGTCCTCTTATAAAAGCTTCCCCTCCTTCCTCCTCCCTCCGCCCCCTTACCACCCAGTTTTCAGCACACAAAAATTTCTGGTTCTCATCATCAAGTGCCTGAAACACAGAAACCCCTGCGGCAGTGGATTGGAGGTTTCTGCTGGAGCCCACTCACTTCTGTCCTGCCAGTAAAAAATGAATTCTGTGGGACAAGTGCCCCAGGGCCACTCAGCCTGAATCCTGCTCTTCCTGGTAGGGTTCTCTCCACGTGCAGCCCTCCTGCTCCGGACAAATGTCCGCCACTCCTCTTGGTTAGATGTCAGAGTTTATATCAGATGAAGAGGGATGAGGACTACTGCTGTCTCCGTGTCCTTTATAAATACATAGATTAAAATAGAGGGAAGAAAAACTTGAGCAATAAAAACAGGCATGGCAAAGGCGTCTTCACGTAGATCCTTCTCGAATCACGTGCATCCTGTGGATGGCCCAGCCAGCCGAGAGATGGGGACTTGATCCGACTAGTTCAATCACAAGGGTTCTCATCCTTTGGTCTCTGTGACTACTCAGTTCTGGCCATTTGGAACCCCAGCCTGGGTTTCTTTTCAAATCAGACTGATGGAAAAGGACCTTTCTATTGGGGGCGGGGAGAGGGGGGGTAGTTGATGTCGAAGTTACACTTCTGTGGCCAGGCACAAGTAGCTAATCTGAGCAAATGCTCAGACAAGTGGTATGTGCTATTGCGGTGTTTGATTTCTTGGTTCTAGCTGTTCCCCCTGATGCCAGATCAACCCTGCCCTTTCCTGATTCATCAACCAATAAGTCATACTCTATGTTGTCCGTAGTTCGATTTCTTTCATTTGCCACCAAGAAAAGCCCTATTCAATTCTCTTCTACTGCTCTGTGTTTGTCAGCGCAAGCGCCCTTCTTTAAGCAGAAACGCCTCCTAAGAAACAGGTGAAGCTGACAGAATATAAAGACCTATACCAACCACAGCACAACTGGAGCGCTTTGAGGGCAAAAATGTAAAGAAAGAGGGGAAAGACAACGATGAGGTATTTTATGCCAAGATCAAGTTGCCCTTTTTACACAGACCTTTCTTATTATAAGATAAGAGGATTCCTATGAGCGGTGAAGCGGGGAGACAGGTCCTAGACAGAAGGCAAGCACTCTTTGTGTTTGGACGCCTTGACAAAATATTGTAAAGCCCCCGTCCCCAGCTTCCGTGATAAAACCTCAAGTTTAAACATGGCAAACTGTCTTAACCAACAGTTAGCTGTGACACCTATCACGGGACCCTGGGCAATTTCATGAAGTAACCAAGGAAACAGAAGCTGCATCGCAAAGAGCTGTGCCTCTCATGGGCAGAAAGAATGCCTCTGCACGCGGAAACATGCTTGAGGCTGAAGACATGTTGTTCCTCCGTTTCAAAAGCTAAGGCACCAGGGCATTCTGCCACGCATGCGCATTGGGGGGGGGGGGCGGCGTCTGCTTCCTCAAAGATCTTGGCTTCATTAAAATGACATTTACGTTGGGATTTTGACCCCCTATCTTGTGGGCTTTTCTAGGAAAATCATGAAAAGAAATACCTCATCATAATTTGGGAAGGAGAAAAGCATTGCTTTACCCAAGACTACCTACCTACCTTACCTGTGTTCATAAAACCCATTCAAATGCAACTTCCTATTCCCTGGACTCCAGTCTTTCTCAAATACACTTTGCTTTTACTTTGCTAAATACATTTCTATTTATAATTTCTTTGTCTCCCAACTGAATTCTTCCCTTCTTAAGACAAGAACCAACAGATTCCGTTTGGAGGCTCTTGGCAAATTGGGAAAGATGGTGGAGCAACATTAAAGCTGACCATAGCGCTCAGTCACTTTACCTCTCTGAGAGCCTTTCCTCATCTCAACAAAGATGTTTTTAAGAAAAAAAGGGGGCAGATAATGTGAGTGTTCCCTAAACCCCTCAACGACTAACATTTCAGAATTACACACAGGATTTCCAGGTATATATCCAAATTCTCTGATAAATCAAAAAATAGGTTTAAAGAAAAGTTGATCTGAGTTGTGTGAGGATTGACTTCCTGACAGAGTTCACTGCTGGTTTCCCAGGTCCATTGCCCAGTTCCTCAGAGGCGAAGCCCTCATCTGCTAGAAGACCTTTGTCTTGCAGACTGTCTTGCTCATCCTTTGATCGTCATGCCTGTTCCTTGTATTGTCAGCCTGAAGCCTGATGATCAAAGGTTGAGTAAAAACTTTTTGAAAGCTAATGGAGGCTCTGTATTGTTGGGGGGGGGGGGCTAGCTCAGGCCGATTTGCTTCTGTTGATGTAGTGGTTACCCTGATCCTCCTGCTGGGCAGTGGTTTTAGTTGGTTGGGGGTGTCCCTCAGAGCAGGAGTTGGAGGAGACAGGGAAATACCTGTCCCTTTGTGGGCCTCATTATTGAGTGTATAAGGAAAAGTGGCTAGCACCATCAGGACCA
Organism: Rattus norvegicus; assembly: GCF_021556685.1. Lineage (NCBI taxonomy): Eukaryota > Metazoa > Chordata > Mammalia > Rodentia > Muridae > Rattus > Rattus norvegicus. The sequence goes on from NC_141540.1 coordinate 72,323,640, forward strand.
CAGCCCCACCCCACTAGTGACTTACCACCATTTAGAGTTGGTGGCATGCTAGGCCACAGCTTTTAAGTGGACATATATGACCCAGTTGCCTTTGTGAACAAACAGAATAATTAGGTTTCCATGACATAGTCTGAGATTCTGCAAATGTCCACCTTACGTTTATTTGTGGCTTCTACCACTAGCTCTTTCCTTTGAAACCCTAAAACAATAGAAAAGGAACAAATTTCAGAAAATTTAAAAGTGGAAGGAGATACCAGATACTCTACCAAGAACACTGAAGTGGGAAGCCCAGGATCCAGTATCACATAAGGAATTTGCAGAGTCCTGGTCCATTCTCAGGGAAGCTCTCATGTCTGCACCTGTTACCCAAAAGGCTAACATTTAAAAAAAGAATCTGTGCCCACTTTGGAGCAGAGTAAAATAGTGTTTACAGTTCTCTTAATCTGACTTTTGTGTAGATTTGAAATGTTTCAAAATAAAAGTTTGAAGGAACCATTTTAAAGCAAAAGATTATAAGAAAACAAAATAAAATTTCCTTCGGGTTAGGGTAGTTGGTAGAGTGCTTAAAGCCCTGCACAAAGCCCTGAGTTTGGTTTCTAGCACTGCATAAGCCAGGTATGCCTATAATCCCAGCACCTGGGAGGTGGAAGCAGGGAAATCTGAAATTCACGGTCATCTTCTGCTTCATAGCAGGTTCAAAGCCAGCCTATGATGTATATAAATATATAAATCCTTGCCTTGAAGATGGCAGGCTATGAACAAGTGGGTTGGATGCATAGGCTACAACATGTGAAACAAGACCTGACAGCCAGGCTCTGTGTCACACACCTGCAATCCCAGCAGTCAAGAAACTGGGTTCCTCAGTGTCACTATGAGTCTAAAAACAGCCTAGGCTATAGAGTGAGACCTTGTCACCAGAAAAGAAAGAACTGGTGGCAGCCCAGACTACATCAATGGGAGTAAACATAGAGGAGAAAGTGAGAGGGAAACTTCTGATTGAGAACAAGAGAATACAGGAGGGGAGGGAGGGAGGAGTCAAGGGTAACATTATAACATCTAGGTTAAGGGAGATGGGTCCAGATGATGACTCATCACCCAAGATGATAAATGCTCATAACCCTGGCACTTGGGAAGCTGAGAGAGGATTACAAGTCCCAGACTGGCCTGAATGACAAAGTAAGACCTTGATCAAAAGAAGGGGGGTTGGGGGAAGTCAGTTCATTTTGAGTTGACCAACTACTCCTGAGCACGAGTCCTAACTTGGAGCATAATTGACAGACCCAGTGACACTCCATCGGAGAAAACCGATTTTCTCTTTCTCGGCAGGTTATCAACTGAATCGGATATCCAGTATGTCAGAATTTGCATTATAATTCACATCAGTAGCAGAATTACAGGTATGAAGCACCAATGAAATAGTTTTATGGTTGGGGGGTTACCACAGCATGAGAAACTGTATTCCAGGGCAGCAGTGTCAGGAAGGTTGAGAACCACTAGTCCAAAGTCTTAGAATCTGCAGCCAGTTTACACGTGGACACAGCCAGAGAGGTGAGAAGAAAATACAAGGTCGGCTTGGCTGCCAGGAATGGCCGAGGGGAGACTCGTCCACAGCGAAGCCCTTATTCCATCGGCTCCTGGTCTAGTCTATTCCCAGACAAATCCCAGTCCTCTGAGCATTTCTTCTCAGACTTTATTTCAGTTTTACGATGCTGGCGCACATGCCGAGTGCTCCTCCTGACAAATGACCTTCTTCATCGACTTTTATCACCCAAACAAATCCAAGTGCTTATAATTAGTGAGGTTCCCATAACAGGTGTAATTTCTTGATAATAAAGTCAGCCCATTATAGCTGATTTTTTTCTTAATGGAGCATTTTGTGTTTGAAATAAACAGCAGGCATTAAGCAAAGATATCTGGATAGCAGTAACACTTAGCCCTGATGGCAAATGGCTTGCTACTCTCTTGAAGCCACTCATAATTCTAAAACAAAATAAAAACATTAGGAGATTAATAAAAGCCATTCTATCAGGCCAGGCTCATTCCTCCTTAGTGCCATGTGTGTCCCACCAGGGAAAATCATTTTATTACATGGACAGCACAGCATTTATGACAGGCACTGCTGCTGCTCCCGGAGTTCTGACTCTCAGTTATAATCCACGGTCCCTTCAGAAATACATTTTAAAGGGAAAATGACCACATGCCTTAAATTGTCCCTTCTTGCTAATACAAGAAAACATGGCAGATATATCTGTTAGGATTTAGACTGTTGATGTATGGCTTCTATTAAATCATAAGTCAACACTGTAGCCATATGAGATCTAAACAATTACTGAGCATTTCACAGAGTCAAACATAATTTCAAGGAGGAGAAAATGCTACATCTGCCTCAACTCCTTTACTTGCCAATGATTGAGAAATTGATGGGGCAAATCGATGGCCTTGTTAGCCATTACTTCCTATCTTACTCCACCAGGAAATTCAGAACTCCAATGCTTGCAAAGTTTCTGCTCCATCCCAGGGGATGGTGTCCCCTCAGCACCATCAGTCAGTCACAGTGTTGTGTCCCCTCAGCACATCTCTTCTCTCAGCTTTTCACTATTGCCAGTGTAACTTCATGCAGCACCAATGGCCCAAAAATGTCTTTTTCCCAGAAGCCCACTCACTGTAGATTCCTCCAAACATAGTGTTGAGCAGAACCAACTCTGGAGAGCTCCTGCAGAAGGAGACTATGTCACAAGAGTGAGATGAAGACCTAACCATAACTTTGTCCCTGCAGTTTAGCATAAATAAGTCTACTGCATGCACATAAATGTGCTTGCACAAGACAAGAATGGCGATTGAAAAGAAGGTCAACTAATTGTGTCTGTCACAGACCCAAATCCCACCCTCACCTTAAACACAAAGAGAGACAGTCAGACTTCCATCTACTACATGAGACAGCAGGCAAAGAGCATTTGTACAAGTGTCACACACACAGACACATGCATGCAAAGATATATATATATATATACACACATATATACATCATGCACGTATGCACACATACCTGTGTGTACACACACATATACATGTACAGACATACACAAGCATCATGCACAAACACACAGATGTACACATACATGTGTGCACACACATACACATGCATGCATTCGCAAACATTCATACACACAATGGTCATTGTTTGGGCTTAAGTCACAATTTACTACTCTGTCACATCACTTTCTCTGTTTTGCTTTGACAGTCACCTGACCAGACTTCAAATCAACAAATGTCACATGATTCTTAAACAAGGCTGTGAGAATGTGTTAGAAAAAGCATTGTCCCAGAAATTGCCTGTATCCTGATGCTCCAGACGGAAAGTACTATAAGGGTCACAGTTGTATTAACAAAAACAATAATAAGGACAAACAGACTATTTATTCAATATTAACTGCATTTAAGTACAAAAAGTAGACAGCGCATCAGAAATGATACGTGTTAACATTCTGAGAAGGAAAAGTCTAATTCATCCACAACTTCAAAGGAAAACATCTCCCAGGGAAATTAAGTTAATCATAAAAGGAAAATCCCCACAGAGTTGAATGCATTTTTTAAGGCTCAGTATTTTTTTCCTTCTGCCTCTTTCAATGAATTTCTAAAACGATGGACTCCGAGTCACCTGAGATGAGCTTTCTGATTGTCCAAATTCTGTACTCAGGGCAGACAGGAGCCTCTGTGATAAGAGGCCGTGCGCAGGCTGCCTTTCGGATAGAGATTTCTATAGCTCGCCTCTATCAAGTAACAGGTGAGAGGGATGCTTCTGGGCTTCAGTTTAGGTTGGTGATCACTGCTCTACATAATTTCCCTGGGACCCACTGTGAACCAGTTAATGGCTGCGTGAGAAGAAAAGCAAATAGTGTGGGGGAAGCACAAAGGATTTGGAGGGACTTGTTTCTGCTCTGTGAGGACAGCACAATTCAAATTCCTTTGAGCCATCTCCTCCCTGTCCTCCCCCCACCTCCCCACCTACCCCCCCCAATTCCCCGCTCCCCCACCCCAGGCTCGTCCGTGAGTCCCCAGGGAAAGAGCTGTTATAGCAGATGGGAATTAGAGTTGGAGGTAAAGAAACAGAGAGAAAGGAAAGTGAAAAGAACAGCCCTGTGAGTGGAGGTCAGGATGTCTCATACAGCCAGGAGCGGCCACTTCAACCTGGGTGGCTGGTTGGGTCAAAAAAGATAATAGTTTAGGTGACTTTTAACTTTTCAACCAATATATATCATCTACATTAATATATGTCATCTATGTTAATATAGACCATGTCAATACAGATCATATCATTAACATATATATCATATACATTAATACATATCCTATCGTTAACATAGATACCATATACGTTAATCATGTCCCACCTGTCATCTTCTCTCATGTCCTTCCGCCTCACAGTTTTATGTCTTTGTGTATCAGTGTGCCCCACTGCATTAATTAGGGTTGTATAAATAAGCAAGGATGGAGATTATTGGATACTCCACAGGGGAATAGGACTCCCCTTCCCCCAGCAACAATTAACTCCTCTTCAGGGAGGGGTGGGGCCAATAAGCCCCTTCTCCATCCATGAGAGGCCGATGGGCTCAGTTTTGTGCAGGTCTTGTGTGGTTAACCATGGCTATTGTGAATTCTTAGGTAATCAGGCATTTTGTGTCCAGGAGACAGCATTTCACAATATTCATACCCATCTCCCACCACCACCACCCAGCCTCCCAGCCCGCACCCCAGCTCCTACATTCTTCCCACCCCTTCTTCCCTGAGCCTCAGCAGGGAAGGGCAGAGGAGGGGGGGAGGGGAGGGGAGGTTCTGACTCACGTATTCCTAGTACTTTGACTTCCCATGCTGACATTGAGGAGCACTAATCATGCAGCCCTTTCAGAATATGGCAAGGAATGGAGACATCACCAAGAACCCCAGAAAGAAAAGCCATGGGCAGCATTGTGAATTCCACTAGCCATTTAAAGGGGACTCAGTAGTGCTCCTCCCTCTTCTAGAAGCAGAAAAAGAGCCCTGTCCTCAATCTTCCTTTGAGGCCAGCACTGCTGATTCCAAAGCTGGACAAAGACAATGGAAGAGAATCTACATCAACCCTGCCCACGGCAAACACAAGAATTAACCCCTTGCCAGTGAGTCACCAGAACTCTCACAACCACGACTGAAAGGGCTGGTCAACACAGACAAGAAAATAGCTTGGATGGTTTTGTTTATTCGGTGGAGGCTTTTTTATCTTTTTTTTTTTTTTTTTGAGATGGCGTCCTGTGGTGGTCTGAATGAAAATGACCCCCATAAGGTCATAGGGAGTGTCACTATTAGGAGGTGTGGCCTTGTTGGAGGGAGTGTGTAACAGGGGGTGGGTTTTGAGGTTTCAAAAGCTCAAGCCAGGCCAATGGCTCACTGTCTTCTTACTGCCTGTGGGTCCAGATGTAGACCTCTCAGCCTCCTCTCCTGTGTGCCACCCTGCTTCCTGCCATGATGACAATGGAGTAAACCTATGGACTGTAAGCCAGCCCCAATTAAATGTTAGCCTTCATAAGAGGTTGCTTCATAAACTATTGCATCTATTCAGCAATAAAATCATAACTAAAATCATAAATACTTTTTCACTACGATAACAATAGGAAATGAGAGTTTGCTTGGCACATTTTTAGCTGAAGAGCTAAAAGTTTCTGAGCTTTTGGCAGAGAGATTGCTCTCTAAGCTAATGCTTCTCCCCGTCATTCTTGTCTTTCAAGGCAATATTTCTAAGTCTCAAGGGTTTATTCCAAAGCCAACACACACGCTGAACTGAAACCTTTTGAAATCACTTTCTAACCCAAACTGTATTTTAATTTTTTGCTCTTTTTAACAGCTTGGGGATAGAAAATCCTGACATGTAAACAAGTATTGATGTTTCCTTTGAAACTTGGGAGGAAAGAGTCAATAAATTGGATAGAGCTAAACATTTTGACCAGCTAGCTAGACATAATTAGCCTAACGCTGCTGCTCAGGTGAATTGTGGCCTTGTGTGGCATAGGCAGCGTCAGAGGATAACGCCCCTTCCTCCCACAGAGTGTTCTTTTAGAAGTCTTACAGCCGCAGTTAGTTCAGTGCTATTTATTTTTACTTCTGTTCATTAGTTTAGTCCTCCGGAGAAATGTTCATTGTTTAGCAACATTGTTTCTTTCCCATGTGTAGGTCTGGTTACAAAGCTGATACAAATCCCTCCAAATCTCTCCTGCCGCCTCCTATGCATTTATCATTTTCCTCATCTTTCTGTCGCCAGCCAAGCATTCCACTATTAATCAGTCAGCTCCAAAGTAATCTATGTAAATTGGGAATCACAGGTGTAGAGCAACGCCCCGGGGACCTCTTGCCTGGCCCTCTCTAGTGTGGATGCCTTCTCTGTCGAATCAATCATATAGCTACCCTGTGTAGACCTGGGCACTGGTTTTATTTAAATGCTGACTTCAGAGCACACTCTAATCATAAGTCATCACCCAGCAATTATTTATTTCTACTCACCTGATGCTTTCCTTGGGTGTTGCTCTGGATAAAACTAAAACCAGAATAAATGACAAGAGATAGAGGGTGGGGGAGAAGCTGTGTGTTCTGGTTAAGTTTTGCTGTTGTTTTTGCTGTTGTCTGAGTTTTGTTGTTGTTGTTGTTGTTGTTGTTGTTGTTGTTGTTTTGTCTTTTTTTGTTGTTTTTGTTCTTTGGTTGGGGGAGTGTTTTTGGTTTTAGGGGTTTTATGGGAGGTTTTTTGCTTTTGGTTTTTTTGGAGTTTTGGGGGATTGTTGTTGTTTTTGGTCAACTTGACACAAGCTAGAGTCATCAGGTAAGATCCACAATTGAGAAAAACACTTCCATCAAATGGCTTGTAGGCAAGTCTGTAGTGTATTGTCTTGATTTATAGCTGATATGGGAGGGCCCAACCCACTCTGGACAGTACCACCCTTGGGCAGGTAGTCCTGGGTTGCAAAAGAAAAGCAAACCATGAGGAGCAAGCCAGTAAGCAGCACTCCTCCATGGCCTCTGCATCAGCTCCTCCTTGGGCTCCTGCCTTGAGCTCCTGTCCTGATTTCCTTCATGATGAACTAGAAAGGAAAATTAACCCTTTCCTCCCCATGGTGCTTCTAGTCACAGTGCTGGTCTCAGTAATAGGAAAGTAAACCAGGACACATTTTCAGTAAATACTTTCAGTGTTGATTCAAACTTGGCTGAGGATGAAATAACTTGGAGAATGTCATACTCATACACAAGGAAACAAAGCCACTCTCAACCAAAACAGACTAAATTCAAGCAAGCAATGTTGAAATATACTTAAGCCATATTGACATTTCTCTAGGGTTAAGTTAATCAGTGTTGTCTTATCAGGACACATGTGCACATGTGGATTCATCTATGTAGATGTGGGCACGATCCTTCCTCAGAAGCCTTCTGTCTTGTTTTTCCAGACAGGGCTTCCCACTGACCTGAAGCTTGCTGGTCAGACTATGTTAGGTGGCCAGCAAACTCCAGGAATGCACAAGTATCCATTCCCCAACCAACCCATACCCACTCCCCTGCACCACCCCCAACTGCACTGGGATTACGAAGCTGCATTAACAGGCCTGGTTTTTATACATAGGCTTGAGGGCTCAAACTCAAGTCCACAGGCTTGCAAGACAAGCAAATGCTTTACCAACTAAGCTACTTCCCCAGTCCTTCAATCAGCGATTCTTTTTAAGTACCACAATTTATAATTACAGACAGACATTGTAGCAGATGTCTTTAGTCCTGGCGATCCAGAGCCATGTGGATCTCTGTGACTTCAAGGCCAGCCAAGCCTTCATAGTAAGATCCTGTTAATAATAATAATAACAATAATTTATTGTTATTATTTCATTTTCACAATTCCTCCCCTTCCTCTCCCTCCTTCCTGAATTTACTGCCTCCTTTTCTTTAACCATTGCTGTTACATATACATATAAACAGGTAGACATATATCTACAACCTGCTGAGTCCCTTCAGGGTCGCCTATATATATAAATTCTAGGGTTGACCAGTTGGCATTGGGTAGCCAGTAGGGGCTCATTTCTGAGGAAAATTAGCTCTCCCTTTCTCAGAGGTTGTTAATTGCTTGTGTCTTTTCAGTTAAGGGTGGAGATTCTCATGAGGTTTCTGCCATCAAATATTAGGACGTCAACTGATATTGGAGCTGTTTAGAAAATCAAAGTTGAGATTTCATGGGTGTGGCTTCTGTCATAGTTAGAAAGCACACTGTCAAAAGACTCCTGGTCCTCTGACTCTCGGACTTCCTGTCTGGACTCCCAATCCCCTTCCCTCAATGTTCCCTGAGCCTTAGGTACAGGTGTCATATGGTAGACGTACTGAGAGAGACTATGAGAGAGTCATAATTAGTCTTATGACTAGTTCATCATAATTAGCCCCAAGGAAGTGATGGTAATAGATTTCTTAACATACACAGGCACCAAAGTCAACAAGAAGGCAAGTCCAGAAGACCTCAGAGTAAAGGAAAGGCCTATGTCCCCCTTGTCCACCTTGCCCATCAGAATGTTCTAAAGATGTACATGTGTCCCTCCCTTGAAATGAGGGACACCCTCCAGAAAAAGTTGGAACTTGCCCTATGTCTTTGTTTTCATTACTGTGAAGAGACAACATGACCATGGCAACTCTTATAAAGGACAATATCAAATTGGAGCTGGCTTACAATTTCATAAGTTCAGTCCATTATCTTCGTGATGGCATTATACAGGTCAGAGGAGGCAAGAGTTCTGCATCTTAATCTAAAGGCAGCCAGGAGGAGGCTGGCAACTGCCAGCAGCCAAGAGGAGGATCTCTCCTCAGCACTGAGTGGAGCTTGAGCAGTAGAAACCCTCAAGGCCTGCCTACACAGTAACGCACTTCCTCCTACAAGGCCAAGCCTCTTCCAGCAAGGCCACACCTCTTCCAGCAAGGCCACACCTCCTAGTAGAGCCACTTGCCATGAACCAAGTGTATTCAAGTCACCATGCCCTAAGAATCTCATGTTAGGAAGAGGGAATGGCTAAAACTATCAGAGGAGGAAAGAGAGTCACACAGTTCTGACAACCTGTCAGCATCTGAGGCAGAACCCCACTATGACCAGGACTGCTTAATCATGCACTCCTCTTGCCTACTTCAAACGTAAACTCCATGTCAAGAACCCAAAGATGGGCCTGAGTCGTCACTGGGCCTCAATGTTGCTCTTCCCAGTATGGCCATCTTGAATAAACTACCTTCCTCTGCCTTCTCCTATTACTTGTCTGCTTGGTTGTGTTACTGAGGATGGGTGGCAGGGTTGTTAGGACTACCAGAACTCGTGCTCTGATCTTAACAATTCTGGTAACTGGAAGGATAAGTTACAATCCAAGATTAAAGGCTTGGACTCAAAAGATCAGAAAACACAACCAAAACTTTCATCAATCCCATTGGTACTCAACCTTCCTGATGTTGTGACCCTTTAATACAGCTCCTCTTGTTATGGTGACCCCCAATCACAGTTATCTTCATTGTTAATTCATAGCTGTAATTTTGCTATTGTTATCAATTATAATGTAAATTTCTGAGTTTTCTGATGGTCTTCAGAGACTCCTCTGAAACAGTCATTTGACACTCCCCCAAATGGGTGGAACCCACAAATTGAGAACCACTGATCAACACAAACAAAAATAGTGTTAAATAAAACCTAGGGGAGAAAAGCATATTAAGTTTTTATACTAAATTAACCAGGATATTAAATTCCTAGTTGTAATAAAACATCTAGTCATTGGTTTTTGTCATTTTTTTACCTAGCAGAATTTTACCATGACTTCAAGCTGAGAGAGAGAGAGAGAGAGAGAGAGAGAGAGAGAGAGAGAGAAAGAAAGAAAGAGAGAGAGAATGAGAATATATGCGTGTATGTGGTTTCCACTGCAATTAACCTCTTCCTTCTGGGCCTGATTTGCCACGTCCCTTCAAATGATCTTTTGGATCATTCTAGATGCAGAATGGATAGTTCAGCCGTCATTAATAAACACGTTCTCTCTCTATCTGGCTCCCCTGGCTCTCAGGATAACTAAGAAGCATAAGAAGAATGCTCGCAATCTTGCTTCAGATCCTCCAGCTCTGGTTTGCATGTTAAAGGCACTCCTGGAAGTTACCTGGTCGAATATCTGAATGTCCCTCTCCAGTGTAAGGGCAAGCTCTCTTTGGTGGCAAGAATTGACAATAAGAGGCATAATCGCTGGAGAGATGGCTCAGCAGTTAAGAGCACTGACTGCTCTTCCAGAGGTCCCAAGTTCAATTTCCCAGCAACCACATGGTGGCTCACAACCATCTGTAATGGGATCTGATGCCCTCTTCTGGTGTCTGAAGACAGCTACTCACATACATACAATAAATAAAAATCAAAATAAAAAACAAACAAAAAAGTTTATTAAAAAAAAAAGAAGTATATTCAACAAACTTCAGAGGCCCTTTGTGCCGTCTGTTGTTTAAGTCAGAAAACCTCTATTAGAGAAAGTTTGGACCTAACGTATCTTTCGTTGTGTCACACTGCCCTAGCTCTCTCTGCCTCTTGCCAACAGCCAAAGACGTTTGAACATGTTGCTGCCTTCTTGGTTCTATAACAGAGGCAGAAATCTCTGTCCCTATTTCTAAATTATTTTATCAGTTCTTTACTTGCACATCACTCATTTTCCATACAGAACTATTTGAATTATGCATAAAACCTTTTAAAGGGCATTTTCAGATAAAGCACTTTATATTATTAAGCATTGTAAAATTATTATTGCACACCACTTTTATTATGTAGTTCAATTTTAAATGGGCCAGAATATTTTAATCATCCATGGGAAGCCAGAGTTTATAGCTTAAAATTGAAAATATACCTACACATTTTTCCCATAAAATATGCATGCATGATTTTCAGCCCCATTTAACTAATGTGTTTTTGGAAATATGTTACAATAGTAAATTCAACAAACCTCAGTCAAGGAAAAAAGTAATATAAAAACTGTGATTTAATAGCAATGTGGCGGGATTTTTTTTTTTACAGAAGACCCTATTTTGAAATATGAATCATTTTACATAGATAACCTCTATATTTCCATGTCATTTGTCTAAACAGTAGTCTGTACAACTCTGGGTGTAGAATTGAAAATTATAGCAGAAAATCAAACTGTCAAAACAACATAAATTACCCACAATGCACTTGCAAAGTAAAAAATTGCAACTGGTAAAGAATTAAAGAACAGCCAAAAAGAACTGATAGTATGCATACCCCGGATACACACAGGTTCAGAAATGTAGAATAGTTGCAGTCTTGTCACTGGAAAATATTTCTTTACTGCACTGATGATCTGAAAACAAACTGTCAGGTCACTGAACAATTTAGCTTTGCAATTACCTCCTGGTCAGCACACATAACGTGTATAGAAAAGGAATTTTTTCCTAATTAAGTTGCTTTTCTCAGATATGATGTCACATGAAACCAAGGCTTTTTTTTTTTAAACAGTTCAGGGCTTTTATTGAAACCTGAAAATTGGCTGGATAAAAAGCTAGATTCTAGTACAATCCCTTCCCTTACAACAAATGCCAAGAGAAGCATCGTTCTTATGTCCTGCGTGACCAGTTCCTGGGATTCATGTGGGCAGCTGGAGGGCAATGCTGAACGGGACCAGGTTCTCACAGGGCTTCACTGCATGTTGGCGGGCACCAGGCTGCTGCCCCGAGTCTATTGGAGCCTAGACCACACTGTGAGCTAGTTCCCAAGGGGCCATGGGCTCATTCCCAAGGCAGAGCTCAGAGAGCAAACAGCTGAGTTTTCCTACAACCCCCTCTTCCAGCTCAAACAGGGGCATATGCACACAGTTGTGGGTGAGGGTTCAGTCGACAACCTCGTGCTTCTGACAGAGTAAGGTATGTGCAGTGTTCCCTTCTCCTTGGATGGCACATGGTCTGCACAATGAACCTTCTGTGTCTTGGGCAAGTTCTTCCAAATGAAAATGAGGCCATGCCCAGCTGATCCTTACCGCGGAGTCTGTTCTCCAGCCTGTTTCCCTCGACGCTCGAGTAGCTTCTCCAGCGCATTCTTGGTTGATAATTGCATATGCACACTAGACAGGACCCTGTGTCGTTCATAGAGCAAGACTGTGGACCATGAGCCGGGACAGGGACAAGGAGGTTATCTTTGTCTTTCAGTGCCCGGTCCTCGCCACGCACCGAATTCAAATCCAATGCATTAGTGGTTACAGCTGTAAGCTCATCGGTTTGCCAAGTGTCGATTCCATCCAAGTCGGCATCTGGAGCGTAAGCAGTCTTTGAAAGGCCGTGACTGCCTCCTTAAACTCATACAAGAGCTTTAAAATATCATCTTGACATGGTTGGAAGGCTTACAAAGAAGAATCAAATGTTTCCCACATGTGGCCAGCAGATGGCGTTCTTACTGGGTACACTGGGGAGACAGCTACCGGGCCTCAGGACCAGGCGTCACTGTCACTGGGTACAACAAGACCCAAACCAAAGGAGAGAGGGTACCGTAAGAAGGATACAAATGCTCAAAGATTGCCAAAGGCCACCTTGGCGCTCAGCCACCATCGTTCTCCGAGCTAGTTTGTTAGATGTGCACGTTTCTGTAAGGCAAAATTGGTTCCTTCCTTCTGCTTTGTCAGGGAGTGCTGGCTAGTTTTATGTCAAGTTGACACAAACCAGAGTGATCAGAGAGGAATGTGCCTAGATTGGAAAATTGCCTCCAGAAGATCAAGCCGTAAGCAAGCCTATAGAGCATTTTCTTAACTAGTGGTTTAGGAGGGCCCAGCCCATAGTGGGTGTTGCCATCCCTGGGCTGGTGGTCCTGGGTTCTATGAAAAAGCAGCAAACCAAGAGGAGCAAGCCAGTAAGCAGCGCCCTCTGTTGATTGATGTAGGTAGTAAGTACCACAGTAGAGTGAGAAGCTGACCAAGATGCTAAACTAAGCTTCGTTTCCCAAAGGAGCAGAGGCAAAGGTTCAGCCTTCTTGGAAAAGACTGGCACCCAGCTAGCTCACTCCAGATACTTTGTTCAAACATTACACAAGGTTAATCGGGACTGGGAAAGGTTCCAACTACCAGTTATCTTGCCCTTGCTGCCCATGAGAGCAGACAACCCACACAGATCTCAGGCCCTTTCGACCATGGCTAGTCATAATCAAAAATAAGAACTCCAAGTTTGCCAAGAATGTCTTAGGAACAAGGTTGGCTCAGCTGCACGGTCTTGAGTAGCACCAAGAGAGACAACATCTTTAGAGAGACAACATTTCTTCAAGGTTCAAACAATCTCAAAACAGTTTCTTAGCTTCTGCAGATTGACCCAAACATAGCAAAGACTTTCCTGAAACATTTCACGAAAAGCCAGACATAAAGACTTTGCATACACATGACTATTCCCCTCCACGGTCTCTGCATCAGCTCCTGCCTCTGGGTTCCTGCCATGTTTGAGATCCTGTCCTGACTTCCTTCAATACCAAACAATGATGTGGAAGAGAGTGTAAACTAAACACTTTCCTCCCCCTGTTGCTTTTGGTCATGGTGTTTCACCCAAACCATAGAAACCATAACAAAGAATAGGATTCTTTACCCAGGGTATGCGTTTGAGGATTGATTTGACTCTGTGCTGGGATTGAATCTAGAGCCTCACTCATGCTGAATGGGCAAGCACTCTGCCCCTGAGCTACATCCTCAGCCCACACAGTTCCCACTAGGGGAAGTCCTGTACACAGAGGAGCAGGTCTAACCTCCTGCTTGGCACGGTTGGGTGATAACTAGAGTTCTCAGCTCAGCCAAGTGCCCTGAATCAAACACATTGAATTTGCATAGCCCTTCCCTCCGTGGAATTCCAAGAACTGCATTTCCTCACTGGGAACACATAATATCATTTCTAGGAGCAACGAGCTGGGGAATGTCTCCATTTTAAACACCCAGAGGGGGAGGTGTAGGGAGACTAAGGGCTCCTTCCACCAAGCAGATTGGAAAGCCTGGTGATTGCAGAACTTCTAATGATGGCTTTGGCAGGATTCCAGAAGCAGGTCATTTGCTGGTCAGCCATAGTCTCCTCATTGTCACTGTGGTTCACTGGACAACCCTGTAAGGCAAGCTTCAAGGCTGACAGACTCCCTGACCTATGACTTCTCTATCCCTTCCAACTCAGCCCACTGATCGCCACCACCCAGGCAACTGCCTTCACCTACAACCCATCCTTTCCTTCAGCCTCTACAATTCTGCTCTCCTTCCCAAGGGACACTAATAAAGGAAAGACTTCTGGCGTCCTCAGACCTTGGCTTCCATGATGTGGGTTTTCTTCCCCGAATTTTCTTTTGGATTTGCCTAGATGACAGTAATACTGTCTCCCGACTTGGACTTCTGTGCCTCAGTTCTTCTTCCTGGCTTCTACGGTGTGGTGATGCTAATCATCTTTGAGCCCATTCTGCAGCTTGATCCTACCCAGTGTCCTCCCAAGACAAGCCCCAGACAGCCCCTTCTCTGGGTCAAACAGCTCCTACCAAGGTGGACTTAATGTAACTCTTGAGGCCCCGGGCATGGTGCTGAGGAAGATGATCCCCCCCCATGCCCCAGGCAACCATGGACTGTGACCATAAGTATATGGCTAATGAATGGCCAGAACTGTGGCTGAGTCTGGCTCCCTACCAAGGAGGGAGTGGGAGAGGGAAGCCAGTCAACATCTGGACAAACAGACTGGGATAAGTACCTAAGAGGTCATAGAACTGAAGATACCTTCCTCAGAGAAGTCTTCTTGCTCAAAATTGAACAGGACGGCTGCACGGCAAACCTGAGGAGAAATCCCCATGTCAAAGATGGAGGTCTGGGACCCTGTGGTGCATTATGGAACTTCTCACCCTTTTTTTTAAATGAGAAATTTTGAGATGAGACATTGTGGCTAGAGTTTTTCACAACTTGTAACCAAATGCCTTCCTACACAAGTTTTTCCCCATTAAATGTTGAGCAGAGTGAGGACTGATCATCAAAGCTCACAGGTTTCAGACATCTTGCCTTTTTAATTTTTAACAATTGAACGAGACTGAAGCCCCTTCGTCTCTGGGATGAAGCACAATAATACATTAAGTGTCCGTGATAAAGTCATATTTTAAGTTAAAATTACTGTGTTTAAGAGATCTGCTGGGAGACCAAACCACCTGGTCAGGTGGGCACTCCTGAGGCTGCAGAGCGGAAGAGACCACCAACACTGCTCACCCCTGCCCACATCCCTGGCCCAAGAGGAAACTGTATAAGGCCTCTGGGCTCCCGTGGGGGAGGGCCCAGGAGCGGCAGGACCCCTGCCAGAGACACCGCCGGACCCTGAAGGAAACAGACCGGATAAACAGTTCTCTGCACCCAAATCCCGTGGGAGGGAGAGCTAAACCTTCAGAGAGGCAGACAAGCCTGGGAAACCAGAAGAGACTGCTCCCTGCACACACATCTCGGACGCCAGAGGAAAAAGCCAAAGACCATCTGGAACCCTGGTGCACTGAAGCTCCCGGAAGGGGCAGCACAGGTCTTCCTGGTTGCTGCCGCTGCAGAGAGCCCCTGGGCAGCACCCCACGAGCGAACCTGAGCCTCGGGACCACAGGTAAGACCAAATTTTCTGCTGCAAGAAAGCTGCCTGGTGAACTCAAGACACAGGCCCACAGGAACAGCTGAAGACCTGTAGAGAGGAAAAACTACACGCCCGAAAGCAGAACACTCTGTCCCCAGAACTGACTGAAAGAGAGGAAAACAGATCTACAGCACTCCTGACACACAGGCTTATAGGACAGTCTAGCCACTGTCAGAAATAGCAGAACAAAGTAACACTAGAGATAATCTGATGGCGAGAGGCAAGCGCAGGAACCCAAGCAACAGAAACCAAGACTACATGCCATCATCGGAGCCCAATTCTCCCACCAAAACAAACATGGAATATCCAAACACACCAGAAAAGCAAGATCTAGTTTCAAAATCATATTTGATCATGATGCTGGAGGACTTCAAGAAAGACATGAACACACTTAGGGAAACACAGGAAAACATTAATAAACAAGTAGAAGCCTACAGAGAGGAATCGCAAAAATCCCTGAAAGAATTCCAGGAAAACACAATCAAACACTTGAAGGAATTAAAAATGGAAATAGAAGCAATCAAGAAAGAACACATGGAAACAACCCTGGATATAGAAAACCAAAAGAAGAGACAAGGAGCTGTAGATACAAGCTTCACCAACAGAATACAAGAGATGGAAGAGAGAATCTCAGGAGCAGAAGATTCCATAGAAATCATTGACTCAACTGTCAAAGATAATGTAAAGCGGAAAAAGCTACTGGTCCAAAACATACAGGAAATCCAGGACTCAATGAGAAGATCAAACCTAAGGATAATAGGTATAGAAGAGAGTGAAGACTCCCAGCTCAAAGGACCAGTAAATATCTTCAACAAAATCATAGAAGAAAACTTCCCTAACCTAAAAAAAGAGATACCCATAGACATACAAGAAGCCTACAGAACTCCAAATAGATTGGACCAGAAAAGAAACACCTCCCGTCACATAATTGTCAAAACACCAAACGCACAAAATAAAGAAAGAATATTAAAAGCAGTAAGGGAAAAAGGTCAAGTAACATATAAAGGGAGACCTATCAGAATCACACCAGACTTCTCGCCAGAAACTATGAAGGCCAGAAGATCCTGGACTGATGTCATACAGACCCTAAGAGAACACAAATGCCAGCCCAGGTTACTGTATCCTGCAAAACTCTCAATTAACATTGATGGAGAGACCAAGATATTCCATGACAAAACCAAATTTACACAATATGTTTCTACAAATCCAGCACTACAAAGGATAATAAATGGTAAAGCCCAACATAAGGAGGCAAGCTATAGCCTAGAAGAAGCAAGAAACTAATCGTCTTGGCAACAAAACAAAGAGAATGAAAGCACACAAACATAACCTCACATCCAAATATGAATATAACGGGAAGCAATAATCACTATTCCTTAATATCTCTCAATATCAACGGCCTCAACTCCCCAATAAAAAGACATAGATTAACAAACTGGATACGCAACGAGGACCCTGCATTCTGCTGCCTACAGGAAACACACCTCAGAGACAAAGACAGACACTACCTCAGAGTGAAAGGCTGGAAAACAACTTTCCAAGCAAATGGTCAGAAGAAGCAAGCTGGAGTAGCCATTCTAATATCAAATAAAATCAATTTTCAATTAAAAGTCATCAAAAAAGATAAGGAAGGACACTTCATATTCATCAAAGGAAAAATCAACCAAGATGAACTCTCAGTCCTAAATATCTATGCCCCAAATACAAGGGCACCTACATACGTAAAAGAAACCTTACTAAAGCTCAAAACACACATTGCACCTCACACAATAATAGTGGGAGATTTCAACACCCCACTCTCATCAATGGACAGATCATGGAAACAGAAATTAAACAGTGATGTCGACAGACTAAGAGAAGTCATGAGCCAAATGGACTTAACGGATATTTATAGAACATTCTATCCTAAAGCAAAAGGATATACCTTTTTCTCAGCTCCTCATGGTACTTTCTCCAAAATTGACCATATAATTGGTCAAAAAATGGGCCTCAACAGGTACAGAAAGATAGAAATAATCCCATGCGTGCTATCGGACCACCACGGCCTAAAACTGGTCTTCAATAACAATAAGGGAAGAATGCCCACATATACGTGGAAATTGAACAATGCTCTACTCAATGATAACCTGGTCAAGGAAGAAATAAAGAAAGAAATTAAAAACTTTTTAGAATTTAATGAAAATGAAGATACAACATACTCAAACTTATGGGACACAATGAAAGCTGTGCTAAGAGGAAAACTCATAGCGCTGAGTGCCTGCAGAAAGAAACAGGAAAGAGCATATGTCAGCAGCTTGACAGCACACCTAAAAGCTCTAGAACAAAAAGAAGCAAATACACCCAGGAGGAGTAGAAGGCAGGAAATAATCAAACTCAGAGCTGAAATCAACCAAGTAGAAACAAAAAGGACCATAGAAAGAATCAACAGAACCAAAAGTTGGTTCTTTGAGAAAATCAACAAGATAGATAAACCCTTAGCCAGACTAACGAGAGGACACAGAGAGTGTGTCCAAATTAACAAAATCAGAAATGAAAAGGGAGACATAACTACAGATTCGGAGGAAATTCAAAAAATCATCAGATCTTACTATAAAAACCTATATTCAACAAAATTTGAAAATCTTCAGGAAATGGACAATTTCCTAGACAGATACCAGGTATCGAAGTTAAATCAGGAACAGATAAACCAGTTAAACAACCCCATAACTCCTAAGGAAATAGAAGCAGTCATTAAAGGTCTCCCAACCAAAAAGAGCCCAGGTCCAGACGGGTTTAGTGCAGAATTCTATCAAACCTTCATAGAAGACCTCATACCAATATTATCCAAACTATTCCACAAAATTGAAACAGATGGAGCCCTACCGAATTCCTTCTACGAAGCCACAATTACTCTTATACCTAAACCACACAAAGACACAACAAAGAAAGAGAACTTCAGACCAATTTCCCTTATGAATGTCGACGCAAAAATACTCAATAAAATTCTGGCAAACCGAATTCAAGAGCACATCAAAACAATCATCCACCATGATCAAGTAGGCTTCATCCCAGGCATGCAGGGATGGTTTAATATACGGAAAACCATCAACGTGATCCATTATATAAACAAACTGAAAGAACAGAACCACATGATCATTTCATTAGATGCTGAGAAAGCATTTGACAAAATTCAACACCCCTTCATGATAAAAGTCCTGGAAAGAATAGGAATTCAAGGCCCATACCTAAACATAGTAAAAGCCATATACAGCAAACCAGTTGCTAACATTAAACTAAATGGAGAGAAACTTGAAGCAATCCCACTAAAATCAGGAACTAGACAAGGCTGCCCACTCTCTCCCTACTTATTCAATATAGTTCTTGAAGTTCTAGCCAGAGCAATCAGACAACAAAAGGAGATCAAAGGGATACAGATCGGAAAAGAAGAGGTCAAAATATCACTATTTGCAGATGACATGATAGTATATTTAAGTGATCCCAAAAGTTCCACCAGAGAACTACTAAAGCTGATAAACAACTTCAGCAAAGTGGCTGGGTATAAAATTAACTCAAATAAATCAGCCTTCCTCTATACAAAAGAGAAACAAGCCGAGAAAGAAATTAGGGAAACGACACCCTTCATAATAGACCCAAATAATATAAAGTACCTCGGTGTGACTTTAACCAAGCAAGTAAAAGATCTGTACAATAAGAACTTCAAGACACTGAGGAAAGAAATTGAAGACGACCTCAGAAGATGGAAAGATCTCCCATGCTCATGGATTGGCAGGATTAATATAGTAAAAATGGCCATTTTACCAAAAGCAATCTACAGATTCAATGCAATCCCCATCAAAATACCAATCCAATTCTTCAAAGAGTTAGACAGAACAATTTGCAAATTCATCTGGAATAACCAAAAACCCAGGATAGCTAAAGCTATCCTCAACAATAAAAGGACTTCAGGGGGAATCACTATCCCTGAACTCAAGCAGTATTACAGAGCAATAGTGATAAAAACTGCATGGTATTGGTACAGAGACAGACAGATAGACCAATGGAATAGAATTGAAGACCCAGAAATGAACCCACACACCTATGGTCACTTGATTTTTGACAAAGGAGCCAAAACCATCCAATGGAAAAAAGATAGCATTTTCAGCAAATGGTGCTGGTTCAACTGGAGGGCAACATGTAGAAGAATGCAGATCGATCCATGCTTATCACCCTGTACAAAGCTTAAGTCCAAGTGGATCAAGGACCTCCACATCAAACCAGACACACTCAAACTAATAGAAGAAAAACTAGGGAAGCATCTGGAACACATGGGCACTGGAAAAAATTTCCTGAACAAAACACCAATGGCTTATGCTCTAAGA
Source organism: Rattus norvegicus (assembly GCF_021556685.1). Taxonomy (NCBI): domain Eukaryota; kingdom Metazoa; phylum Chordata; class Mammalia; order Rodentia; family Muridae; genus Rattus; species Rattus norvegicus. Next base: position 72,343,652 of record NC_141540.1, read on the forward strand.
TCAAGAATCGACAAATGGGATCTCATAAAACTGCAAAGCTTCTGTAAGGCAAAGGACACTGTGGTTAGGACAAAACGGCAACCAACAGATTGGGAAAAGATCTTTACCAATCCTACAACAGATAGAGGCCTTATATCCAAAATATACAAAGAACTCAAGAAGTTAGACTGCAGGGAAACAAATAACCCTATTAAAAAATGGGGTTCAGAGCTAAACAAAGAATTCACAGCTGAGGAATGCCGAATGGCTGAGAAACACCTAAAGAAATGTTCAACATCTTTAGTCATAAGGGAAATGCAAATCAAAACAACCCTGAGATTTCACCTCACACCAGTGCGATTGGCTAAGATCAAAAACTCAGGTGACAGCAGATGCTGGCGAGGATGTGGAGAAAGAGGAACACTCCTCCATTGTTGGTGGGGTTGCAGACTGGTAAAACCACTCTGGAAATCAGTCTGGAGGTTCCTCAGAAAATTGGACATTGAACTGCCTGAGGATCCAGCTATACCTCTATTGGGCATATACCCAGAAGATGCCTCAACATATAAAAGAGACACGTGCTCCACTATGTTCATCGCAGCCTTATTTATAATAGCCAGAAAATGGAAAGAACCCAGATGCCCTTCAACAGAGGAATGGATACAGAAAATGTGGTACATCTACACAATGGAATATTACTCAGCTATCAAAAACAACGAGTTTATGAAATTCGTAGGCAAATGGTTGGAACTGGAAAATATCATCCTGAGTGAGCTAACCCACTCACAGAAAGACATACATGGTATGCACTCATTGATAAGTGGCTATTAGCCCAAATGCTTGAATTACCCTAGATCCCTAGAACAAAGGAAACTCAAGACGGATGATCAAAATGTGAATGCTTCACTCCTTCTTTAAATGAGAAAAAAGAATACCCTTGGCAGGGAAGGGAGAGGCAAAGATTAAAACAGAGACTGAAGGAACACCCATTCAGAGCCTGCCCCACATGTGGCCCATACATATACAGCCACCCAATTAGACAAGATGGATGAAGCAAAGAAGTGCAGACCGACAGGAGCCGGATGTAGATCGCTCCTGAGAGACACAGCCAGAATACAGCAAATACAGAGGCGAATGCCAGCAGCAAACCACTGAACTGAGAATAGGTCCCCTATTGAAGGAATCAGAGAAAGAACTGGAAGAGCTTGAAGGGGCTCGAGACCCCAAAAGTACAACAATGCCAAGCAACCAGAGCTTCCAGAGACTAAGCCACTACCTAAAGACTATACATGGACTGACCCTGGACTCTGACCTCATAGGTAGCAATGAATATCCTAGTAAGAGCACCAGTGGAAGGGGAAGCCCTGGGTCCTGCTAAGACTGAACCCCCAGTGAACTAGTCTATGGGGGGAGGGCGGTAATGGGGGGAGGGTTGGGAGGGGAACACCCATAAGGAAGGGGAGGGGGGAGGGGGATGTTTGCCGGGAAACCGGGAAAGGGAATAACACTCGAAATGTATATAAGAAATACTCAAGTTAATAAAAAAAAAAAAAAAAAAAAACAAAAAAAAAAAAAAAAAAGAGTCCATCAGATACCAATATGAACAAGATGGCAATCTTCAGAGAGACTAGAGGCAGTGAGAAGAGAGGACCGAATTTGTATTTTTGTGTTCCTCTATCTTTCACACTATTATAAATATAGGAGCTAAAGTCTTCGGCAAGTTTTTAAAAAATAAAGGGGAAAAAACTCATTAAAAAAAAAAAGAAGTAGTAAGGGACAGATGACAACTGTTTGCTGTGGGGATGGGAAGGGAAGCCAGAGGGGAGGGGAGGGTGTGGAGGCGAATAGAGAATGGAGGGGTGTGGAGAGAAGACAAGAATAAAGCATAATTCATCTGTTAAAAAAAAAAAGAGATCTGCTGAACAGAAGTGCTTCTAACCTGTAAGCCTCTCTTGCCTAAGAACAAATAACTCCCTGGAGTGTTGGAGTCGGCTGCTCCTGTAAGACAACAAGCCACTTGTTTTCATTTCTGTAAACAGGGTTGGCTGCCCCAGCTGCACAGGATGTGCTTGGTCACAAGTAGGGGGCGGTACGTAGGCAGGAGTGTGTCAGAATGTATGCTCACCCCTGACTGGATGAAGGCAAGAAGTATGTCGCCTTGGGAATTTTGCCTTTATAAACTCCTCTCTAATTAGGTCCCATTCTCTGGAAATCCCTGGTAAGGACCTGGCTAGATTCCATCTTCCTGGCCAGCATTTAATAAGGCTTGCTTCAAATTTGGCTCAGAAATCGTAACAATGGTCTTAGTCTTGTCTAGTAGCATGAACAGAAGTATTTAAGCATGAATGCTTAACTCTGGCATGAAATAAAGAATATTCTGGCTTAACTGGAGAGACACGAAGGGAATGGTAAATAATTTCATTTCAGAAAACCCCAGTGCTGTCTTCAATGCTTTCTAGCTCTGTGTCCATGAGAAAGGATCTAAACCTACACTTTAATCTCTTTATAAAATAAACAGAGTAATCTCTGCCTCAGAGAGTTGTTAACATAAAATCACACACATGAACACTGGTCACTAATGACTGTAACAATTACCTGTACGAATGTATTTCCTACAGTTTTGGTAATAGCACCTGTTCAAGTTTCTTTGACAAAATACCGTAAGCTCTGTAGATTACAAACAATACAGGTCTGTTTCCGAACACTGAGAAGTCTACACTCAAGGCTTGAGTAGGCAATTTGCTCCCTTAGATGTAGACAAGGCAGCTTTCTGGGGTCCTTTTAAAAAAAATTAATGCTATTCATGAGAGTTCTGTAACAGACCCCAGACCTTAGCACAACTGAATCCATGATGAAAGTGCCATTCAGGCTGGAAAGTTCAGCACGTAGACAGCACCACCTGCCAGAACTAAAACAAAGACCCAATCCATCAAAGTCTGCATGGTTCTGGGAAAGTCTCGAAATGTACTAACCTTGCATTTCGCTTCTGTAGTTCTGCTCCTGGCTAACTGTTCTTGTTAACTGAAACATGTCAACCCAGAATGTGCGTTTTGCACTTAAAAGCTCATCCTGAGAAAGGCTTGGAGGGCTACACTGGGATCTTGAGCTGCTCATAAAGACTTTCTGTTGGTTTTAACCCATGTCCAAGCAGGCTTCTCTGGTGGATACTCCACAACAGCTTCACTCTCATGATCAAACCCCAACCTAATATTATCCTTTTGTTCTCAAGCAAAACCTAAGAAAGAGGTAGAGGTTGGCCTTGATGCAGGGGCTTGATTCTAACTGAAAGCAGACCCAAAGAAGCCCCAGATGAGACAGACTCATCTGGTTTGGGGGTTACCTCAGGGAACACTCGGACATTACAGCCCCTCATGAGCAGAGCACAAAACTGGTAACCTAGACCCCCCACACTGGACCTCCAGAACCACCCAAAACCAGATGAGAAGGATTTTTTTCCTGGTGGTCAGATGTTAAGTAGTCGATAAAAGGAGGTGTCTGCACTTTGTTGCGAGTTTACTTGTTCTTATCGCTACCATTCACTGAGACAACTCTAGAATGTTTGAAAAGAGTACGTCCCTTATCGTGGTTTTTCTTTTAAAAAGCACAGAAAAAGTAAATGGGATTTCCAGAACCCAGGTACTTGGTTATCTTCCCTCCCTCCCTCTTTGATTTCCCCACAGGAGAGTAATCGGATATGTACCGCTAGGAACTAGGAAGACATGGAAAGAATATGAGATCAGAATTCTAAGAATCCTAGAGGAGCCGTTTCTGAGACGAAGTCCTAAGGATTTCAGGACGATGCTGAAAGGCAGTGCATGTTTGGAAGCAGCAAGAAAGCAGCGCTCCTAAGGTGCTGTAGCCATTTTCCTGATGCTTAGATACTGTGGTTTCAAGATGCATGTGTGGTCTGGAATATGCAGCCCCATGCTGATGAGGTCTGCTAAGGATTCCTTGTAGAGCTGTCCCTTCTGTCAAGATCAGTTAACTGTCACCTTCTTCATTTCTTCACCATCTTCATTTCTTGCAGTGTGTGGACATAGGAATTAACTTTCATAGCAGTTTCCATGAATACTCATCGCAACCCTGCTGATCATAGAACTTCACAAGGTTAACCTTGAGAACATGAAAGTCAGATCAAAGCAGGACAGAGAAACGTAGCCAGAATCTGGGTGGTCCTAAGAAATTACAGCTTTGGTCACGCCCTGAAAGATGAGGGTAGGTCCACCTCCCACTGTCTCAGTCCCTGTCCCTATTCCCAAGGCTCCCACCTCACAGCAAAGACCTACAGTTTTATGTGGCCATCAGTGTAGAGTCGCCATGTTGTTTAAGGGGATTAAGGTGGCTTGCATTTGGATAGAGGGTGTTTGCCAATTTGTGCAACTCCTTACATTCTCCAAACTGCTGTTTTCTAGAAGTAAAATGGAACAACACTTGCAACATACGGGCACTTCATGCTTCTAGACTTGAAAACGGAGGAGGCTAAATGGCACAACTTCTCTTAAAAGCACTTTGGGCTTTAAAAATGTCTAGAGCGTTTGGCCAGGTGATTCACTTTGGGAAATCCATCCTCAGAAAACATCTGAAAGTGACCTGAGCCAGCCTGCACTCGCCAGCCTATACGAGGCAGCAACCAGCAACTATTTATCAGCGCGCGCGCACGCACGCACACACACACACACACACACACACACACACACACACACACACACAGGCTCAAGATATGACTGCCACTGTCTGCAGGTGCCTTCCCCCACTCACCTACTCACCTCGTCTACTTCCTCTTGGGAGCAGGGTCCCCCTATCATTAGGAGAACAGAAGCCAAACCGAATGGTGCCAAATCCCCTTTAACAGGCAAGAGAGAAATGAGCATCCACCGTGCAGTAAGAAAAACCTGCTGTGTCTATTGGAGAGAATCTGAGCACAGGGCACACTCAATGCTCCGGGTTATACACCCCATCTATTCTTCTCTTCCTCCTTTTGCTCAGCTAGTTTACATTAAATACGTGCTATACATCGGACACAATCCTAGTTGGTGGGATCATAGCATTTACACTTAGTTGATGAGGTAAACATTAAGCAAAATGTCAAAAGGCTGCAGAGATGGTTCAGTGGACTCCCAAGAGGACTGGAGCTCAGTTCTCAGCACGCGTTCATGTCAGGTAGCTAAAATCCTCAAGAAACAAGTTCAGTTCCAGAGAATTCAATGTCTTCTTCTGTCCTCTAGAGGTACACACACATGCAGACACAACACATGCAGACACAACACATGCAGACACAACACATGCAGACACAACACATGCAGACACAACACATGCAGACACAACACATGCAGACACAACACATGCAGACACAACACATGCAGACACAACACATGCAGACACAACACATGCAGACACAACACATGCAGACACAACACATGCAGACACAACACATGCAGACACAACACATGCAGACACAACACACACGCGCGCACACATATACACACAATTAGAACCCTCTTTTAAAAATGGAAACTGAGCCTGCCCCACCTGGGGATCCAGCTCACATACATACAGCCACCAAACCCAGACAGTATTGCTGATGCCAAGAAGTGCATGCTGACAGGAGCCTGATATAGCTGTCTCCTGAGAGGTTCTGCCAGAGTATGACAAATACAGAGACAAATGCTAACAGCCAACCAATGGATTAAGAATGGGGTCCCCATTAGAGGAGTTAGAAAAAGAACTGAAGGAGCCGAAGGAGCTTTCAACCCCATAAGAACAACAATGCCAACCAAACAGAGCTCCCAGAGACTAAACCACCATCCAAAGAGTACACATGGACAGACCCATGGCCCCAGCGGCGTATGTAGCAGAGGATGGCCTTGTTGGGTGCCAATGGGAGGAGAAGCCCTTGGTCCTGCCAAGGCTGGACACCCCCCCCCCAGTGTAGGGGAATGTCAGGGTGGGGAGGCGGGAAGAGGTGGGTTGTTGGGTAGGGGGGCACCCTCATACAAGAAGGGGGGGAGGTGGGATAAGGGGTTTATAGGTGGGAAACCAGGAACAGGGATAACATTTGAAATGTAAATTTTAAAAGATCCAATAAAAAAAAGGAAATTGAATGGAAAAAGTGAAATAAAAGAAGGAAGATATGCTTACTCCTAAGGTGTGGAGATTTGCATTGTAGCTGTAAGGAAGAAAGCAGGCAGAGGGGAGAGTCCAGGCTGAACATGGCTGGCAGACTAAAGCTAACCATGAGAGGAGAGAGGGGGAGGAAGAGCAAGAGAGGGGCCGGGGCCAAGAGACTGGTGTAGCCAAAACGTCTGAGTTATATAGGAACCAAGCACACATTCTGAGCCATTGGGGCAACCGCATGTTAACAGAAGCAAAAGCACACAGTCTGTTGGCTTGTTACCTTGCGTGAACAGCACTCTCCACCCCGAGCATGCTAGGATGTTGTCTGTCCTTGGACAAGGGGGGTTTTCGGGTTAAAGGTATTTTTGTTTCATAGATCTCCTATGCATGGCAATTTAAACTCATAACATCAGCCATCACAGTATTTGTGACTAGATAAAAAATTTCAAGAGTGAAAGACAGAAAAGAAGAGGGAAAGGGGGCTAAATTCTGATAATTCCAAACTCTAGAGGTTTAAAAATGACAGAACGAAGTCGAGAGAAGGAGCCTAAGAAGCAGCCACTAGGGCAGGAGAGAGCATTGTCTCAAGGGAGGGAAGCAGGCCTAGAGCTGCCAAGAAAATGGCCTCAGTGTGCCAGTCCAACTGGAATGCATTCAAGAACCAGGGGCATGGGGAGGGGAGGGGAGGGGAGGGGAGGGGAGGGGAGGGGAGGGGAGGGGAGGGATCGATGAAGACACAGCTTGTTGGTGAGGTTTCTGTGACAGGGAAACCGTCTGAGGCTGTCAACGCAGAATGAAAAGTTAGTTAACTCAGAATGGCGACACACAGGACAGCAACCTGTAGGTGCTGCAGCCACAGCCTCAGGTCTAGATCCTGCTACGGGAGTGTTATGTTTGAGCTGCAGGTACCCAAATTAACTTCTCTCTCTCTAAATGAGCTCGGAAACCAACTGAGGTGAGTATTCTCCGTTTGCACTATTTTCCAGCATCCCCAAAGACCTGTGGCGGGCAATGGTTTATCATATTACTCACACACGAATCTGAATCCTATACACTACCAGCCAAGTAGGCAGGACTGAGTTATTTAGGCCGTGAACGAACTGGGCCGATTGCCCGGGTTCTGCCCTCAGTACTGTGTGTTCATTAATACCTGAAAACAGTATTCAAGGAACAAAAAGCCTGTTTCCGGAAGAAAGCCATCCTTACGGACATGGTTGTAAGGGGAGGAAGGCTGCAGAGAAGTAGAGATTTTAGAACACTGTGCAGTCAATGTAGTGTCAGCTTGACACGAGTGAGAGTCATTCTGAAGAGAGAGTGTCCACTGAGAAAATATCCCTGGCAGCATGGCCTGTGGTATGTTTTCTTGATTCATGACTGATGTGGGAGGGTCCAGCCCCTGGGAAGGTGGTCCTGGGATGTAGTAGAAAGCAAGCTCTGAGGAACAAGCCAGTTGGCCGCATCCCTCTGTGGCCTCTGCTTCAGTGCCTGCCTCCAGGTTCCTGTCCTGATTACCTGGGCGATAGGCCATAAGCTGTAAGTTGAGATAAACCCTTTCCTCCTCAGGTTGCTTTTGGTCAGTCTTGGGGTTTTATTGTTTCGAAGAAATGCCAGGACCAAAAAGCAGGCTAAAGGGAAAAAAGGGGTTTATGTGGCTTACATTTCCATATGCACAGTCTATCACTGAAGGAAGTCAGGACAGGAACTCACACAGGCCAGGAACCTGGAGGCAGGAGCTGATGCAGAGGCTATGGAGGGGTGCTTCTTACTGGCTTGCTTCCCCTGGCTTGCTCAGCTTTCTCTTATAGAACCCAGGAGCCCCAGCCCAGGGATGGCCCCACCCACAATGGGCTGGGCCTCCCCATCAATCATTTATCAAAAAAAGGTCCTACAGCTGGATCTTATAGAAACATCTTTTCAATTGAGATTCCTCCTTTTGGGTGACCGTAGCTTGTGTCAAGTTAACATAAAACTATGCAGCACAACTGACCCCTTGTTAACTTGACACATGAACATTCTGCTGATAATTTATAACCTGCCCTTTCGTGTCCATCCCTAAGGTCACATATTAACATCAACATCGCGGCATAAGACATTTTGCAAACTTTAAAAATCCCCACTGTCTTTACAAATTCAAACGCTTTGAAATTTGTCTCTAAAAATACAAGGTGTCTTTTAAAACCTAGAAATCTCTCTAAAAACTCAGTCTCTCAACCATGGGCCCCAGTAAAATAAAAAAATAAGTTAAATATTTTCTTGCTTTCAGAGGGATGTACCAGGGCACGGTCACGACCTGAACAAAGCAAAACCAAACTCCAACAACGTAACTCAACGCCCAATGTCTGGGACTCACTCACCATCTTCTGGGCTCTTCCAAGGGGCTGGAAAAGGGCTACTTCTCCAGTCCTGCCTTCTGCAACACATACAACCACTAAGGTCCAGTAGGCTCCACTCCACCACTCTGTTGTTCTTGATGGTCATCCTGTGCTAATGGCTTCTCCAATACGCTGGGCTGCTGCAACTGGGCTGCACTTTCACCCATAGCCTCTCACAGGCTCTCTTCCTCATGCAGAGTCTCATCTGCTCTGCACGACCCCTTCAGTCCTGGGCTTCCAACTTCCACTGAGGCTGCACCTTCATCAGTGGCCTCTCCTGGGCTCTCACAGTGCCAAGCCTCAGCAGCTCTCCGTGGCCCCTTCGTGCCCTCAAAATCAGTACCACCTGGCTCATGCTCACACAACCAAGTCCAGCTGCCTGAAATACAACCTCAGCCAGTTCCGAAACACAGCTTGTGCTCTCGGGCATCACTCCCCAGATTTCACCTCGCTGCTGCTGCTGCTGCTGCTCCCTTCTAATCACTGCTGGCTTCTCAGCTCCAGCGAAGCAGCATCAAGTCTCCCGGAAAAATCAAAGGTTTCCCTCGAGTAGTTCTGATATCTTGTTAACTACAGCTGATTCTTCAGCTCTAGCTGACCAGAGCCACAGAATCTTAATCCAAACGACCTTCACAGTGTCTTTAATCTTCCCTCTGAAATTCACAAGCCAGGCCTCCATCTTCGGCATAGCTCTCAAATTCCTATCTTCCAAGCCCTCATAGAGCAGCTCACCAAGTTTTGAACGTCCGACGGCTTTTCTCACTTCCAAAGTCCGTCCACCATCCTCCCCAAAATAACAAGGTCAGGTCTGTCACAGCAATATACCCTGGTTCCAACTTGTCTTAGGGCTTCTATTGCTGCAATGAAACACCATGCCTAAAAGCAACTTGGGAAGGAAAGGGTTAATGCAGCTTACACTTCCAGATCACTGTTCATCGCTGAAGGAAGTCAGGACAGGAACCTGAAGTCAGGAGCTGACGCAGAAGCTTTGGAGGGGTGCTGCTTTCTGGATTGTTCCCCATGGCTTGCTAAGCTTGCCTTCTTATAGCACCCAGGACCACCAGCTCTGAGAATAGCACCGCCCACAGTGGACTGGGCCCTCCCCGCTCAATCACTAATTAAGAAAAATGCCCCTTCAGCAGAACCCTAATGGTGGTATTTTTTTCAACTGAGGCTCCCTCCTCTCTGATGACTTTAACTCCTGTCAAGTTGACATGAAACTATGTAGTGCACAAGAAAACGGGAAAATTGAGACATCTCGCTGTTTGATGACAGAGTTTTGACTACTGAGGAAGGTGAGAGAGTGTAAGGGGCCCACAGGTTAGAGAGCAGACAAATCAGCATAGGTGTTTTGCTTCAGCTGACGTCTGCATTCACCACGGCGTCTTTATGAAACAGCCTGCTTTCCTTCATGATCTGAGGTAAGTTAAGGTGGCATCATACTCCACATTTTGATCGATTCGGGACCGTTTTTGAAAGGAAACAGACATGGGGGGAGGGGGTGTCAAGGTAACAGTGGATTTTAAAGTTCCAGAAGACAGGACAGGAAACTAAGCCAGCAGTGACTGAGAGGACAGAGCTCTTCCCTGGATAAAAGATGTTGTGCCATTTAGGCTTTTCCAAAGACACAGACCAGCTGTGTGAGAATTGTTCCTGGAAGGCTGCAGCCTCCCAAGCAGCTGTGGACCCGGTGTCCTGATGGGTCCCTCAGAGCAGAGGTAAGAAAATCTGGATGCCTAGAAGACAGAACAGGAGAAAGTGAAAACTCCTGGGGACTGCCTGAAGCCCTCACAACCTCCAGCCATGACAACACAGGTGGTCTGTACAAGGAGCTGGCATCTCCACCAGAGTTAGCACCAGGATTTCTTGACGCTCGGGGAGGAGATCCAGCAGGACCTGGAGGAGCTGTGGGCCTGGATGCTGCCCTGTGTCCATGAGATGCACGTGAGGTGAATGGTAAGTGTTTATGAACTAAGAGCGCCTGGCGTCTCACAGTGAACACACAACTCATACACGGGAGCCCTCTGTTGGTGGTGATAACAGGTATCACACACACACACACACACACACACACACACACACACACACACACACACCCAGCTCACACGATCTGCCTGCTTTCCAGGGCTCCCAGCTGTTTGAAAAATACCGACACATTAGTCAGTGGTTTGGTGCCTATACTGTACCCTGGTATTCTTTTTTTTTTTTTTCTTTTTTTTTTCCTTTTTTTTTTTTTTTTTTTTTTTTTTTGTTTTTTTTTTTCTGGAGCTGGGGACCGAACCCAGGGCCTTGCGCTTGCTAGGCAAGCGCTCTACCACTGAGCTAAATCCCCAGCCCCATACCCTGGTATTCTTTATCTCCACCTTGCGAGGTGTAGGGGCCCAGCTGGCATGGAAACTAAATCTTTGGAAGGCCATTCCATCCTTCTGTCAGGCCAGCTCCTTCAGAATGCTGAGGAACATGGTGAAGTCTGGTAGATTCCATGAGCATGGGTCAGGTTCACACCTACGTCGCTATTGAATAAGCCCCTCTATCAGAAGCCGTGTCTGGTAACCCCTCGATCCGACTCGATGACATCAGCTCAGCAGATGGCAGCCTGGGCAAAAGCACCAAGGTCAAGGAGACCAAATCCAAATCCAAAGCAAACGCCTCTTCCGGTAGAACAGAGAATCGTCTCTCCCAAGATGAACGCAGTCCTCGGCAATCAGTGGCTAGTTCACCTCCTGTGCCCTGCTGCCGTCTCTGCTATCACCATGTAGGGCTCTCGGCAGTGCCCACAGATAGACTGGCCTCCATCTTTGCTACCACGGCCACTTCATAAGTCTGTCAGGCATGGGTGAGGGGACCTGGGAAAGAACCTGGACAAAAGTCAAACATGGTAACCGTCCAAAGGTCATCCAGAAAGATCTAACCACACACATCCTGATTGCCAGTTTTCAGTTCAGCTCCGTCTGAAGGAGACATGAGCATCCAATCCATCACTCTAAACATCTAAATGAACCATGCGGCCCTGTCTACAGGCTATTTATAGGACCACGATGGAGTCGTTCTCTCTTCTTCTGGGAAAAATATAAACTGTGTTTATTCCCACAATGCTAGGTGTTGAATGAGAGGCTTCTAGCATGTGACACATTGGTGACACACCAAGCCACAGCCAGTCCTGCTAGGAAAAATTAAAAGCTAGGCACACTTCTTGAAGACCTTTCCAAGAACTGGACTTCCCTTCCCCACTTTCACTGAAGAAAACAGCCAGAGTGGAGCAGTACCACTGGGTTTCCTACGCTGGCCGTGTGCCTACGAACCAAGCCTGACTGTCTTCTTCTATCACTCTTAGGAGTAGAGTCTTCTCACGCACGAGGTCATACACAGAGTGTGACAGAGGATACAAGTCAGCAAGGGGAGGACTTGAGCAACTGTGAAACTTCCCCGTGAGCTCAAAGCATGATCAACATACACTCACGAGCAAGTCGATGGTTTGGGGGACCAGACGCCAATCAGTTTATAATGAGCCCTTCGTGTTCCCTTGGTGGTCATATGACCATGTAGAAAGCTATACGCTGTTTCCCAGAAGAACAGTCATCTACAGAGGTGAAAGTCCTACTCCATCTATAGGTATGCACTGTAATTCCCCTGTAGGAGTCTCCAAGAGTGTACAAGTCACACAGGCATGTCACGAATGATCAGATCTTCGAGGTCCCACAGCAAAGTACTTCAGGGGACAATCTGTCACAAATCCTTCTGGTTTTCTGCATAATGTTTTGGCCTCTGTCTGCAATCACACAAATGTGCGTACGACACACCATCGTGTCTACCTTTCCTTCAATCAGTTCAGAACTTACACAAGCAAAAGGAGTTACACTAGTACACGTGAGTCACAAGGACTCCAGCTCTTTTTAGTTAAGCACCTGAGGAGGGGCTAACCCTTAAGGCTGAGTGAGCTCTTCGTGATACCCAGTGACTGGCATATATGAGACAGGTCTGAAATTCACGGAAGAAACAAGCACCAATAACCAAAGAAGGTTAACTCTAAAATAATTTACTGCAAAGTGGAAAATCCAGTCAATCAACTCTTTGGGTTTTTTTTTTTTTCCACTGCGCTAATCGCCCAGTTTGATGGATAGCCCAGTTCATTTTGGTCCCACAGCCTATAAATAACAGCCCTAAGCCTTCTTGCAAAGCAGGGCCTTTGGTAAAGGGAGAATCATTTTAACTGTGTGAACATTACAGCTTCAAACCCTTGGCTTCAAATCATATTTATTTTGTATTCTTTCAGGCCAAGCCGAACAAAAAATGCTAATCTAACCCAGTTCAAAAAAACAAAAGAGGACAAAGATTTCGCTTGAAATGGGGTCATTTTTATTCCTGTCTTCTCTGCCTTGGACACAGACGTTTAATATTTAAATGTTATTCCCTGTGAGATCTGGACTTTCAGTATTTTGTGCCTCTGACAGGATTCAAATTTCAGATTCTACCTTGTGTGAAAATATCATTTCAAAGCGTGCGCCCCAGGAGAATGATATTAAAGCCGAGGCTTGGCTTTTTTTTTTTTTAAGATGAACTTTTTTTCCAGAGTTCTCTTTTAAAAATGTGGGTTCTTTCCTCTCCTTCCCAGACACCAGGAGCTAATGAACAGTACCTATCACTTTGTCCCAATTAAGTACACTCTAGATCTGCTAGCAAATTATGTATTGTAAGCAGATAAGTAATTGCTAAATGCAGTGAGTTTATCGAATCTGCATTTAATACATTAATTACGATGTCTTGCAGCACGCTAACTGTGCCTTTTGATTCTGCTCTGAGATGTTGCTGTTGTCTCTAATTATAATTTGAATATTAAGAACAGGCCCGTTGTTTTCTTTTGCTATTAGTGTAATCCTGAAAACACCTGCCCACCACGTTCTACGCACTAGGGGCTGCTGCAATTAATAGCAGCAAATCCTACGAAATCACTTTTTATCCTCCAGCAGTCTGAACAAATTGGGTCATTAAAATATCTTAGCTTAAATGCTACATTGCTCTGGCACGTCTCACAAGGCTGCATAAATTCTGTCACTCCGAAGACCATAATTCATATCACAGAAGAAATACACCATTCTGAATTTAACTGTAGAGTGTCCACTCATAACTGTGGGCATGTGACTGGTGGAAAGGCACAAATTTATCAAATCATGTCAGTGAGGATCTCCACATTGTCCTTCACTGTTATTTTCTTAGCTAAGTCCTTCCTAGTTCTTTTCACATCCCCCATGACAACAGCCCCATGACATCAGTCTTCCATGATGTCCTGAAGGGTGCTAACTTTAAGAAAACACATAGAGTTGGTTCTGCATTTTAGTGCATGTTGGGATGAAAAACCAATTTCTGGTTTCACTAGAGTTAGCTTTTTGTCTGGAGGGCATTTCTGTCACAAAGGGCAGATAACAGGAAGGTAGAAAACTTAAGAAAAGACTTCTTACAATTTAACCTCCATTTTTTTTCTCCCTCTTTTTAAATGTGTGGGTGTTTTGCCCTCGTGTCTGTCTCTCGGCATACCGTGCGGATTCAGTGCCTCTGGAGAACAGAAGAACCCACAGATCCCTGTGACTGGAGTTACAGAGTTCTGAGCTGCCATGGGTTCTGGGGACCAAAGGGGCTCCTCTGGAAGAGCAGCTAGTGCTCCTGATGGCTGAGCCACTATTCCAGCCTCTCTAGCCTTTTGGTTCAAACTTTGTTGTGGTTCATCTGCATGGATGGAGACTGACTGACTGACACATTAGAGAAGTGTGAGTTTTATGTCAGAGAGCCACAATCCTCGGGTACTGTCAAGTCTTGCGTCAGTGTGCCATTACCCTAGCAACAGCATCAAAACCAGAAGAGAGGGCTAAATGTGAAACAACAACAAATCTATAACTAAAATAAATTATCAGAAGAGGTGACAGCAGCCATTCAGCGAGAGTTCTGCAAGTAAGTGGCTAAGATGTTTAGTTCACTCAAATTACTGTAACAAGCCAGAAAAAAAAAAAAAAAAAAAAAGCAAAGAAACCGAATCACACATTAGCATTCAGCGTGCACTGCATATCAAGACCTCAAAAAACAAAAATAGCACTGGAGAGCTGGCTGAACCCCCAAGAGTGTACCCTGGGCGTGCAGGGGATCCCAGGTAGAAAGCATCCCTAGTCCCCAAGTCAGGCAGATCAAGACCAACCGTCTTGAACTCCAGCTCCAGAGGGTCAGACCTCCACAGGTATCTGCTCTCTCTCGTGTGCTCAAACCCACCACACAAACAAACGTGTGAACACATGTATACACATAAATTAAAATAAAAATAAATCTTTTAAAGGAGATCTAGTGGGCAGACCCTTCCCATGAACTTTCAAAAAGGAAAAAGAAAAAGAAAAAGAAACAAAGAAACAAATTAACAAAGAAACAAAGAAACAAATTAACAAAGATACACCTATCACACACATAATTCTAAGTCCGAAGACAATAAAGTCACCACGCTGCTGGCTCTCTCTGGTTTCCTGCAGGTGACACCCTGCTCGAGCAAGTCTTCATCAGAAGTGATTATTGAACCACAGAGATAATCTTGACAGACACTAATTGAATAACTCTTGTGCCAACTACCCCGCCAAGCAAGGTACACCGTAGTAGAGAATTACACCCTGTGGAGTGGAAAGTTTAGCTTCAGAGCAGACATCAGACAAATTAAGATAGAGAACAGTATAATTACTTATTAAAGGCAACAAAGGTAGGAAGCGCAAAGCCCTGGGTTCGGTCCCCAGCTCAAAAAAAAAAAAAAAAAAAAAAAAAAAAGGCAACAAAGGAAGTGTAATACCTAGAAAGACCTGATTTGGACTGGAAAATCACGGAGGCCCAGTCCATGGAAGAGATTTGTTTAAGCTCGTATTTGAAGCATTTTCTTTCTTTTTTTTTTTTTTTTTTTTTTCCGGAGCTGGAGACCGAACCCAGGGCCTTGCACTTGCTAGGCAAGCGCTCCACCACTGAGCTAAATCCCCAAACCCCTTAAAGCATTTTCAAAGCAAGGAAGAAATGTCCCACCAGCATAGAAATCAGAAGGTCAGAGACTTCTGAAAGGCCCTAGAAAAGAAGAAAGAAAAAAACCGTGTTACTCGAAAAGAAGAGGGGACAGGAAGAGGGCAGCGGTACACTAAGTGAAGTCAGAAATAGAGGCGGGACTCAGCAGTGGCCAGTCACAGGAGACTTAGGGACCACCGGGTCACAATCCAGGGGCTGTTTGTTTGTGGGAGAAAGGATGTATAGAAGTGGGGAGATTGGCTGGGAGCAACTGTGTAAGTCCACGGTGGGAGAAAAAGATTCATGAGCAAGGGTGGAGGGACATCACTATAATATATACATTACTAAAACAGCACTTCCGGCTCCCGCCAGTCTCGCCAGAGTTTAGCCACAAGGTTCCCACGCCCAATTCTGGCTGCCTAGATTGCCTGTGGCAAGACACACATTCAGTCCAGGTTCTGTCCAAGTGGCCAGCGGGCTTCCTGGATGCTGTCCTTGTCTTCCCTGTCCCTCCTAAACAAAGCCTCCCTTAAGGAAAGGAACCTCCAGAACAGGGATGAAGGAGGAACTGAGCTTGCAAGTTTGGATGTTGTTCTTTTTGTGACCGTCGCTCCTCTTCGTGAAGGTTAACAAGTCACTTAGGTCAAAACTGAGCATATGATGTTTGGTAGCAAGACAAAGCTTTGTCCTGCTCTCTGTCCTCCAATCAGATGATTCCCAACTGACAGCTACTGAGAATTGACCAAGCCCCTGACACCAGGCTACTATCTCCACATGACAGACACGGAGAACAGCCCTAGCAAGAAGCACTCAGCCCTGGACTCTTGGTCCTGTGGGTTTAAGTCACATCTCTGTGCTGACAACCCCCACATTCTTATAGTTTCTTACCCCCTCAACTAGTCTAACTCCAAAGACTGTTATCAGTAACAGCCTTTTTAAAAACAAAACAACTACCATTAATATTATGAATGTAATGTTCCATAATGCTTTGATATGTTTAAACAATGAAGAATTATTAAAATTGTCAACCTATCTCATCTCTTAATTGCCTTATTTTGTGGTGATGCATCTCGGATTTATTCCTAGCAATTTTGAAATGTTTTTCCTTTTCTGAAACTTGGTTTCATTACATAGTCTTGGCTGGCTTGGAACTCACTGTGTAGACACGCTAGGCTGGCAGTACTCTGAAATTACCACACCTCTCATAACTGAAACTTGATCTCTTAACCAACATTTCCTCCTTGACTACAGCAGCCCCCCAGCCCCCAGTGGTACCTTCCCTCCATTATTCACCATCACATTCTGTTTCTGAGGGTTCTTTATGGATGCCACACAAGTGAGGTTATCTAGTATCGTCTGTCTGTGACTCTCTTACTTCAGTTAGCACAGTATCCTCAAGGCTTGTCTGTATTACTGTAGACAGCAGGTGTTCCTTCCAAGGCTGAATAATATTCTATTGTGTGCTTGTACCACGCATGTCTATTGATAGATGCTTAGCTTGATTTTGTAGGCTGACTTTTTGTGACTAAGGCTGCAGTGAACACTAGAATACAGATCTCTCCCCATCCCCCTTTGGATAAATACCCAGAAGTGGGATTTCCGGGTCATTTGGTAGTTCTGCTTTTCGTTTTTTGTTTTTGTTTTTTAAGAAGCCCCTTTGCTAGTCTCCAGAATGCTGTACTAATTTACATTCCTAGCAACAGCATACAGATGTTCCCTTTTCTCCATATTCTCACAACACTTGCCTTTCATTTTCTAATAGTCAGGCTAACAAGCACCAGGCAATCTCTCACTGGGATTCAAATTGCACTTCCCTGGTGATTACTAACGTTGCAATTTTTCTTCACCTCTTGGTCAAGCATTTGTTTATCTGCTTTTCAGAAATACCTATACAAGTCTGTGGCCTTTTTCTACTAGAAAAGGTAGATATGGTTGCCCTGCTAATTAAGTTCAACTTCTACCATTGTCTGGACAGCCTTCTGAGCTTGGTGAAATATGGAGGAATCCCTTCACTGGCAGGGTTTCTCTGACCTTGTCTGAGGCATTCAAACACACACACACACACACACACACACACACACACACACACACACACAGACACCCCTCTACCTGAAGAATGTCACCATAGCCTTGGTTAAGATTACATGTTCAATTTTCTTTCTATCAATAATAACTGTTCAGCCAGTACCCGTGGTTCTTGAAGTCCTTCCCTATGCTAATGAGGCATTTCAGTATTGCAAGCCTTCAGCCAATAACCTCTGCCCATTCTGGATATTCTGACCCCATCCCCAAAGTTATATGAGCCTTGGATCACCTCAAGTAACTTTGATCTGCCTCTCTGCAGCTGGTCCCGATGTCATTATTTACTGTACATACTAACAAGACTTCCAAACACACACACATACACACACACACACACCCCTCTGTTACCTCTGTTTCTTTTGCCTTCGTGAACTGATATCAGTCGATGATCCCCAGGGACAGGGAGGGTTCAGGTACAACTATTTTAATTCTGATTTTGAATACACATAATTTAAAATAAAATATTAAAGCCAGGATAGTGGCACATACCTTTAATCCAAGCATTTAGGAGGCAGAGGAATGATGATCTCAGTTCAAGGCCAGCCTGGTCTATATTGTGAGTTCCAGGATAGCCAAGACTACATAGAGAGACCCTGACTCAAAAATAAATAGGTAGGTAGATAGATAGATAGATAGATAGATAGATAGATAGATAGATAGATATCAAAAAATAAAATAGGGGGCTGGAGAGATGGCTTAGAGCTTAAGAGCACTGTTTGCTCTTCCAGAGGTCCTGAGTTCAATTCCCAGGGACCACATGGTGGCTCACAACCATCTGTAATGAGGCCTCTTCTGGCCTGCAGGTGTACATGCAGGCATGCAGAGAGAGCACTCATCTACTTTAAATAAATAAAAATAAATCTTAAAAATAAATAACAGTTATTATTAATTATTAAAACAAACCTTCTCTTGTGGCAATCCCTTCTCATCCCTTTATTTTTTTCTGCCTGTAGTCGAAAGGCAGGTCCCAGCTAACTTTCTGGTCACCCACTAGCAAGTGCCCATAGATACTGTCCTTAAACCATCATCATTTTCAGCACATCTCCCCCTCTTTCTCTGTATCTGTCTCTGTGGATCTGGCTCTCTCCCTCCAACCTTCTGTCTCCCCAAGTGCGTGTGTGCAGAGTAGGAGTGGGGTTGGGGTGTTCTGCTTTGCTTCCTGTTGTAGTGTGTGATAAACCACTGTGACCAAAAGCAACTTGGGGAGGAAAGGATTTATTTCATCTTCCAAATTATAGTCCATCACCAAGGGAAACTGTGGCAGGCGCTCAAGCAGGGACCTGGAGGCAGGAACTGAATCGGGTCCCACAGAGGAGTGAACTCCCTTCCTAGCTCACATTCTCATACATTTCTTACACAGCCCAAGACTCCCTGCCCAGGGGTGGCAGTGTCCACAGTGGACTAGGCCATCCTCTGTCAGTTAGCAGTCAAGAAAGTGCCCCACAGAGGAGCCCACAGGCCATTAATAGAGGCAATTCCTCGGCTGAGTTCCCCCCTCTTCCCAGGTGTCTCCAGTTTGTGTCAGGTTGGTGAAACTCACCAGCACTGTATGCATCGGAGTGTGAGACACTGTCCACATACAGACATTCAGACTAAAAGCAACTAAAACTAAAAATCCATTTTCTCTGTTGTATGGGTCACACTGAGTTTCTTTCATCCAGGACAGTTCTATGAGAAAAACAGCCATGTTCTAGCCCTTCGCTCACAAATGGTTCAATCCTACTAGTACTTTATATAGATAGTTGCATCCAAACGGCAGGGCTGTTGTAAGAATAAGAACATCAGTGTAAAAGGCTAACGACAATGTTCAGCCCATTGTAAATCAGCTAAGAACATTATTACTATTTCTTTTCTGTTATTCCTGCCTGAAGAGGTAAATCAATGATAATGAAGACTTCTGTTCTTTTTGGTCTTCTGTTTTTTTCTGATCTTTTTCTTGGCTCCGAGCGGTAGGTAGCTTTGCAAAGTGAGAGGCATTTGTTTAGGTTGTAGGAAAGTGTGACTTCCCAAACGCCAGAGATGCTTCCCTATCTGCAGTGGTTTTACGTGAACAAGCTGATATCTGTGACTCCTACCAAACCTCCATGTGCCTCTGTAAAGACTGAGGGTTAAACAGCAAACAAGCCATCCCTGCCCTCCAGGTGCCTCCACACAGCAGGAGAGTTGAAATATAACTGTCACTCAGTTGTTACGGATGCCCTCAGCACAATCCCTCCTCGGATTGTAACTTCAGCCTGAAAAATTAAGGATCATTGTTGGTTGCTAACAATGTCACAAAGATTATATTAGGGATGAAACTTTCACACGGTTTGTTGTCCAAATTAGTGTAGTTTGGGGACCTGGAAAGAGCATCCACATTCTGTGGCTCACAACCACCTAGAACTTCAGTTCCAGGGGATCCAACACCTTCTGGTATGAGATATGGCTCAGTGGTTAAGAGCATTAACTGCTTTTCCAGAGATCCTGAGTTCAAATCCCAGCACCCACATGGTGGGTCACAACCATCTGTAGTGGGATTCGATGCCCTCTTCTGGTGTGTCTGAAGACAGCTACAGTATACTCATATGCATAAGATAAATAATTCTTTTGTAATTTTAATAATGAAAATATACATCACCTACCCCCTTCCATGCTCCCTGTCACATGTCCTTCTCAAATTCACGGCCTCTTTTCTTAATTATTGTTGTTACATGCACATATAAATACATACATTAATACATACATTCTAAATAAATAAATCCCTTTTAAGGAAGTTTTTGCTGCAGTTACAATTAAGCAAAGTCTTGGTGACTTTTAAGATGAAATTTTATTTCCTCCACATCAAAAATCGACAAAGGGTCCTTGTCCATCATCAAAGTCCCTTGAGAATCCAGCTCGACACAACCCTGTCTCAACGAGTGTCAATAGTTACAAGAGGTAAAAATAAAAATGGAGGATTCGACCAGCCTCATTTCTGGACATTCCTGCCTGGAAGAGTTTTGCTCTCTGCTCTGTGAGCAAAGAAAGTAACCAGACAAAAGACAGACGGACTGTGCCTGAGTTTGGCAGAGTAAGGCTGTCTAAGCCTCCCTCTGGGAGGTCACTGAATGCTTGTGGGCAAAAACGATGTCTACACCACAGCTCAGTTGTGCAAAGAAAAAAAAAAAAAAACAGGATCCTTTCTTCTCTGAAACTGATTTTATCTTCCTCTGGAGCCCAATTCCCAATAGTAAAACACTGAAAATCCCTGCTCGGGATTTCCCTAAAGTCCTGTATTATCCCTGCTAGCCGCTCCTCCTGGGGATTCAACCAGCATGGTCACTCTGCTGCCAGAGGATTTGAGACCAGAGGTTGCCCTTCTTTTCCCTCTGCCTTCCTGCCCACAGGCGATGACATGCTGCTCCCACAGCCCAGCACAGTCTGCCCTCCTGAACCAGCTTTTAAAGGAAGCTCTGGGGATTGGGAAAAGTCTCCTTTTCCACAAAGCCCAGCTCCCAATAACTTCTTCCCTGTAGTGTTAACAGATCTAGTGTAAAGGTTATGTATGAGTCAGACGGTCCTAGATCAGACATGAGAAAGCAGCAAGCCCTTTTGGTTTTATAACTGAGTGTGCTTCCCTTACACAACTTCCTAGTCCGCCCAGCAGTCCACCAGGAAAACAAAATGGGGACTGAGGTTCCCAACTTGACCCAGCCCAGGGGGCTTTGGGGTTTTGGTTTAGTTTTTGTTGTTGTTGTTGCTGTTTTGTTTTGTTTTGTTTTTCACACAAGATTTCTTCTTGTAACCCTGGCTGTCCAGGAGCTCATTCTGTAGACCAGGTTGGCCTTGAACTCAGAGATCTGCCTGTCCCAGCCTCCTGAGTGCTGGAATTAAAGGCCCAAGAGCTTTTCATGATAATCTCTGAGTTCCCCATCAGTCTCTCATCAGATGTGTTCAGGTCAAGCCAAGGGTTAGTGTTTTCCACAAAAGCCACCACTGAATTTCTGGGACATAGCCTACACAATCATAATAACCCACAATCAAGGACAGTATACATACCAAGGCAAGCAGGCCCATCCATAAGAGGCCATACCTACAGCAAAGACAGAGGAAAGCAGACATTGTCCTGCCTGGTCATGTGACCAAAAATGACTGATTGTTAAGTCATCTCAGAGCAAGTGCCAGGATCCGGCTATGGTAGGTTCTCTGAAGTCGAAGATTCTGGAGACTTACAGGGCATTTTATGGGCTGAGGTTTCTCTCCAGTAAAAGCTCTTCCCATATAAACATTTGGCCTCATGATCTAATCTGATGCTTTATGACAAAGCCCTTGAAAGAATACAAAGATGGGAGGAGAAAGAACAAGCACCACACTGTTAATGGACATCAGGTCAAGGGCTAGAGCGTATTGGCCTTCTGTTGTTCGTTGTACTGGTGTCTCGCAGTCTTATAGCCCACGCACGCCTTTTCCCTGGAGGTTAGGAGTGATGCTCTATGAGGTTTAAGGCTCACAGGCCCTGGATTCAGGTCAACCAGAACACAAGCCCTTGTCTTCAAGTAGGCCTGTCACTAGCTGAACACCCAATCAATCAAGAACTGGAAAAAAGCCAGAAACCAGGCCATCTAAGTCAGGGTTGGGGACACTTTCTTACTTTATTGGGAAACACGATCTATCTTTAGATCGATCTAAAATAGAATCTTCATAACTTTAACATTTCTCTTCATGTTGAATAAAAAGGAATTCTCTTTCTCATACACACACACACACATACACACACATACACACACTCACAAACATACACATACATACATATACACACACATATTCATACACGCATACACACTCACAAACACACACATGCATACATACACACACATATATACACATACACACTCACACACATACACATATACATACATACATACACACTCACACACAAGAGTGTCTTGTCTATGAATGGAAATGCTCTCCTGATGTTTTGACAGTCAGTGAGATACCATAGAAGAAAAGTTCTGTGATCCAGGCTGTTAACATTTAAGTCCATGACAGTGTAAAAAGTCCTATCATATCTCTTGAACTGCCATACTCAGGAAGTCCCCACCCTCCACATGTTCTCCACATGACAACAACACAGCACAGTAGATAGACATGGCTCTCTATATCACAAAGATTCACTATCCAGTGCCCTAGACACGCAAGACACCGACACCTACTGTGGAGGGTGTTGTAGTGACTAGTACACTTTACAACACTTATAAATATGTAAGCTTGTTGTTCGCAAAAGGGGCTCAATAGAGAACCCATTATTGCTTTTCAGTGCTTTAATTTGGTTGAGTGACATCGTACACTATTTCTCTTAGATGCTTTCCCGATAATCAAGGACAATATACATCCCGAGGCAAGCAAGCCCATCCGTAAGGGACTGTTCTTCACACAAGAGTCAAAGGATGTTTTATTAGCAGTTACAAAGACAACTCTCTGGAAACATTAACCATCACCCTTTATCATGGAGAACAAAGCAAAGGGCAGCGAAGGAATTTACTCACCCAGCTCCCCAGATGTCTGGCACCCGGATGAACCTCCACTTACCAAGTGCTTGGCGGTGACTACCTCATTAGGCTTCCTGTGCTATCACACACCATGCTAGGAGTCAGAGGAAGATGGGATGCAGTGACAAAACCCTACTCAACCCACTCTTGTCCCCGGAGACTCACAGTGAGGCCCACGCCCTTAGAGACCTTCCAGAGAGATCACTTTGCATCTGCCCCGGTGTTTAACAAAATGCTCCTCTTACATCCTGACAGGATGATGCGCTTAGGAGACAGAAGCAGGGGGCTCTCTGTGAGTTCGAGACCAGTCGGGTCTACAGAGTGAGTTACAGAGACAGTCAGAGCTTTCTCAAAAAGAAGAGGAAAAGAAGAAATTTATTTTACAACCTCAATGAGTATTAGAATCGCTTGTGGCACATCTTTGTCAAAGACACCGTGGCAAAGAACGGTCCGAGTGAGGACTACCAGACTTGTGCAGATACTGATGTTGAAGGTTGGCCTTAACAATGTCACCTACCCTGTTACCTGTGCACAGCTGTGGGGCACATTCTATTACTTACTAGAAAGGCAGTTACAAATTAAGTTACCAATTGTGTTTTCTCTCCCGTAACCAGTTTAAGACTTTAAAGTAACCTTTCTAGAACAGTTGTTACATTTTCTCATCCTAAATGGTCTTCCTGTGCTGCTCACTGTTGGGTTTGGGATGGAAGCCAAGAAAACTTACTTCAGAGACAGAAGCTTTAAAAAGAAAGCTTCTGAGTGCTCAGGGAAGCAATCAGCTCGGGATTTGAACCTCGACCTCTAGGGGAAGTTGGATTGCATATTTAAAGAGTAAAAACCACAAAAACAAGGGAGGCTTCGGTTAGCTGCGAGGTCATCCAATCCTGTTTTGCCGTTAAGATTTTAGCAAGAGACTCTCTGTTAGAGGCTGGGCCTTGTCCAGGACACCTGGCTTCAAGGCCCTTAATATATTCCCCTGGTCCTGGGTTCAAGGTGATAAGGGACAAAGAAACAGGTCAGCTCCAAGCAGTTAATGAGATTTGGTAGGCAATTGTTATATATTGTTACAAGTCCCGCAATTGTTATATATGTTACAACTCCCCCACTTTGGTTAAGATAACAGCAGGTTCTATATTCTTTTACTAGTTCAACAGACAATTAAGAAAACATTATACCAGGGTGGGAGCTGGTCTCCAAGCCTAGAAATGTGAACCTAGCTTGACCCTGCTAACAAAATGGAGGAGCAAAATGGAAGAGCTGTTTGTGAGAAGGCTGCGAGTCCTTGCTAAACAGCTCTCAATAGTGTGTGGTTTATAACATGCCTCGTGTTAAAACATGTCTCCGTTTCTTCCCCCATGTGGTCTCATTAGCCACACTGTTACCCTGCTTGCCAGCAACACATAATCCCATACAGTTCATAGTTGTGACTTTCTAGAATAATTACACGGAAAGTAAATGAAATTAAAGATACTTACTATAAACGGCTGCCCTCTAGATACTCTGTGCATAGTAAAGTATCTGTGGAGCCGGCGCTCATCTCGATGGACTCCCAACAGATGGAGGGCTCCAGTTTGTCACATTACTTTGGAATTTCAAAATGTGCCTAATGGGAATTCACTGTCTGCACCAGCTGTACAGGTGACCTCCCTGCCTTCCACTTACCACATTCAGAATATATGAGACAGGTTTAAACACAATTTTAAAATACAGCATATGCAAATATCGCTGTGCTTGACATATTTACTCTGTTGCAAAAAAAAAAAAAAAAAAAAAAAAAAAAGTCCTTTCTGCTTTAAACCCTGGGTGTATGGTCTTTCTGAAAGTCTTTCTGCAAACAGATGTGGATTATTCTTCTGCTTCAAAAGTTGCAAAAGCTTCTTTGCCATTCTTTACACTTACTAGACAGGACAATGCTTTCTTTTATGTGGTAAGAGTTTACCAAGACTTCTTGTCAAACATAGAATTAAATGAGGGACATGTAGACACTATCCTGACTCAGAAGTGCCTTTGCTATGAATACTCGAATGTTCTCCCCATGAATGGAGCATTATTTGGGTTCAGCGTCTGTGTCCAAATACCCATTCTATAAAACACGATAGGCAGTGTGAAGATTGGAACACGGGTTGTGTTGCTTGCAAAGCTGCGCTCTTTTCTCATATCCCACACTACATCCCTGGGACCCCACTAGTACCAACTGTGGGTATCTCACACTAAAAAGAAAGAGTCCCAAGTCAGGGACAGAAAATGCATCGAGAGGAATCTGGAGTCTCTTTTTTGAAAGACAATTTTCAAAATTCATGAGCTTGTGCCAAAGGAGATGGGGTATAAACTCGGAGAGACTCCCTGGCCAAAAACAAAAACAAAACAAAGCAAAACTAATCAGCCATAATGCCCGGACTTTTATATACCGGAGTGGAAGGGCATCTACATATGTAACAATGCCCTCCAGGAGAAATCACTACTGATTAAAAGAAACTTAAAGGATAGACAATGAAATACAATGTTCGCATCCTGTTCCGAATGAATTGACTCTAAAAGGTGTGGGGGCCCTGTGAATACAGACTGGGTAGTGGAGGATAATTAGTAACTGTGACTCACTTTGTTGATGGTTACATTTAGGGGGAAAAAACTTATGAGCGATGAGAAAGGAAGTAATTATAGTGAAATGGCCTGACTTCAGAAATTCACTTTAAAGTATTTTGGCCACAAAAAAAAGTGCAATAAAGGAAAGAAATGAGACAAAATTGGCCAAATCTGTATATTTATTAAATCTGGGTGATCTATGTATAGAGGTTCATTTTAATATGTATTCTGTGCTTTTATTTAAAATTAGCATATTTAACTTTTTATCCTTGAAATTAATTTTATCCCTAAATGTGTTAATTTATAAATTAGAATTAATTCATTCTTAAAATTAATGTGACCTTTATTAAGTTATAGCTTAAATTTCCATTTCCTATAACTAAAGGACTTTTCCCTATGGTGCTTTATCCACACAGCAGCAAAACAGCGAATTAAAATGACACAGGTCCTGTAAAGGTGCCCACAGTGACTACTGTTGAACCTCTTGGCATTCTCAAGAAAACAGTGCATAGCGGGGTAAGGCAACTTCCAGTGCTATGTAGATAAGAAATTCCCACCTCGCTGCCTTGAGGGAGAAAGAGGATATATAAAGTTGAGTAGTCAGGAAGGTGGGAAGGATCTACTGGGGGTGGGAGGAAAAACATGACCAAAGTATATTTTATGAGAAAAAAAAAAGAACTGAGAAGTTATGGATACGATGGTCTGTGTCGTCTGCCAGGGAGTAAACTGTCATTGTCACTGGCGTAGCCAAGGAGCCACGGCCATGTGCTGAGAAGGGGACAGGACATCACTCTCTACTTCTAATCCTACATCATACATGACAACTGCTTCTCATCACACTCCTGGCACTCAGGTTAGACAGACAGAAACAAGATCACCTATGGAACAGAAAATAATTGGAATGTGGGGTCTGGCAGACAGCAAAGGGGACTAGGAGGCCATTCACGTTGGGAGCAATGTGTTCATTGTCTACAAACATGTTTGCTGGAAACGTTCTGCTCTCCGTGTCTTTCTCGCTGTTATGTAAACCAACCTTGTTTATGTTGTTTTCAGCATAGACAACCAATACTATCTTAAATTTTTTTCAAGGGGTTAAGACGAACCTTTGATTTTATTAAAGGAGTAAAATCTAGCTTTGAACAGTTTTGTTCCTGAGGCAGAGAGGCAGAGGTCTCATCAGCCAGAGGTTAGAACATTCCCCCAATCTTCTGTGAGAAAACAACCCCTTCAAGCAACCCATATAGCACCACGGGGAAGGGTTGAGGGAGCCAACTTCTTTATCCGGAAGTGTAATTTCCTTTGATAGTCTGCGATTTGAGCCCAATCTTTGTCACATCCCATGGTTTGTTTTGTTGTGCTTTGTATTTCTATAGAGACAGGGTCTCACTGTAGCCAACACCAACATAGGCCCCAATTCAGGATCTTCCTCATGGACCTCCCAAGTGTTAAATCACAGACACGCAGCCCCACCTACAGCACGAGCGCTGACTCACTCTTAGGCATTCACCATTCCCAGGATAGCAATCCCAAAGTACACTTCCACTAGGGAAGAACTTAAGCCCCTTCTTTCTCCAGACACCTCGTCTTCCTAACATGAGCTGATATCACAAAGTGAACGGTGCTGATGACTGATGATATTTAACATCTGCCCATTTTGTTTGTTTTACTTTGTTTTATTAAATGCAGGGTCTCATATATTTCAGGTTGACTTCAAATTGAATGCATAGCCAAGGGTGATTTTCAACTTCTTTTTTTTTTTATAGTTAAATTTTTTTCCTCCATCTTTATTAAAATTGGGTATTTCTCACTTACATTTCAATTGTTATTCCCTTTCCCAGTTTCCAGGCCAACATCCCCCTAACCCTTCCTCCTCCCCTTCTATATTGGTGTTCCCCTCTCCATCCTCCCCCCATTACCACCCTCCCCCCAACAATCTCGTTCACTGGGGTTTCAGTCTTGGCAGGACCAAGGGCTTCCCCTTCCACTGGTGCTCTTACAAGACTATTCATTGCTACCTATGAGGTTGGACCCAGGGTCAGTCCATGTATAGTCTTTGGGTAGTGGCTTAGTCCCTGGAAACTCTGGTTGGTTGGCATTGTTGTTCATAAGGGGTCTCGAGCCCCTTCAAGCTCTTCCAGTCCTTTCTTTGATTCCCTCAACGGGGGTCCTGTTCTCAGTTCAGTGGTTTGCTGCTGGCATTCACCTATGTATTTGCTGTATTCTGGGTGTGTCTCTCAGGAGAGATCTACATCTGGTTCCTGTCGGCCTGCACTTCTTTGCTTCATCCATCTTATCTAGTTTGGTGCCTCTACCCCCTAATTCTAGGATCGCAGATGCATACCGCCCCAACCCATTTATGATTTTGTGCAATAGTAGAACTCAAAGCCAGGCTTCTCACACGCTAAGCAAGTTCTCTGTGACTCATGAGCCATCCCCCCAACCCTCTTTTGGCCATTTTTGTATCTGCCTGAAAGAATATCTGTTCAGGTGATATGACTTTTTAACTTTTTATTGGATCTTTGTGAATTTCACATCATGTACCCCATCCCATTCATCTCCTTCCCCCAACCCTGTACCCATCCTCCACCCTTACAACCTCTGCCCAAACAGAGAAAAGAAAATCTTATTGTAGAAGTCATAGAGTGTCACAGTGTGGCCCACAGTACACCCTTTGTCCTCACAGGGTCATTGCAATGACTCATTGGGTCTGGCTTCTGCTACTCTATCAATACTGGAACCTCACTGGGACTCCTCTTAGATATCCTATTGTTGCCTTGTGTCATGGAGATCCTATTGTTTGGGATCTGTAGAACTGACCTCCAGCAGATCAGCTCTCTTGCTCTCCCACCTCCAGGGCCAACTTTCCCACAATGCCCATGTGAAGGGTGGGGCCCTCCTCTCCACAGGCGTCAGATATCAACATGTCCCTAGGTGGCAGCCCAGACCAGGGATGCTTGCCTGGCCTTTGATGGTAACAGACCCTTGCTGCTATAGGGCCATGGGCTTAGATTGTCCACCAGTAGCAGCACAGGCCAGGACCCCACCATGGTCCCAGGTGGCATAACTGTCTACTCACATCACGTTGTTCCTCACTCCCCTCGAGCCTCCAGTTCTGCCTGTCTTCAGAGTGCCCACACCCTTTCTGTTTCTCTCTATTCCATTTCTCCATCGCTTACTTGCTCCTCTTAGTGGTGCCCGGAATCTCTGAGTGACTGGGGTCATCTCAGGAGTGGTCTCAGGAGTGCTATGCACTTCTCGAGCATTATGGCACCAGGCATAGGTCATCTCTGGCATGGTCTGCTCCACCACCATCAGTCCTGTGTGGCACTGTACTGGTGGTCATCTCAGATCTCAGGCTAGTTCCCTGTCCATGTCCCATGGCACTAGTCCCATGGCATCTTGAGCTAGCTCTTTACCAGGACTGCCAGAGTGGCCCCTCACAAGGGCCATCTGTCTCCTGCTCACTCCTGCCTGAGGCCACAGCCCCAGGTTGGGTTCTTCTAGTCTCCAGCTTGCTCCCCATTCTCAGATCCCATCCAGACTGCCTGGCTCTAGACTGGTCAGCATTTCAGGCTTACTCCTCACCCCCACCCCTGGGAATGTTAGCCTACTAATCATTCAGATGTTCATAGGTCAGAACACTGAGCATAGACGGAGCCTCTTGCCTCCCTGCCACCTACAGCACACGTGCGACACAGCAGCCACACCTGTACTGCCTGTAGGGATAGGATGATTTTTGAAGGCTGTAAATGACAGAAGAATCCATAAGAAATCTTTAGAGAGAGTTTCAAGAACGCTAGAAAGGAACTCCCCAGGAGCTATCTTCCTCCCTCATGTGTCCAAATGGCCCTGACACTGATTTAATCCCTAGATTCATTCATGTTACTTATAATACTCACTCCTCAGATCCATGCTGTTAGCAAGGTCTGAATAGTACACTCAGATCAAAGACAATTTATATTTCACCGTTTCAACAATATATCAAGTGTGGGTTCCATGTCATGGAATGGGGCCCTAAATACCAGCAAAAACTAGGTGGTTACCCACCTAATATTCATGCCACTCTATGGCACATGTGGGCACATCTTGCTGACAAACCATTATCATAGATCATATTGTTATGTAATTGGGTGATATTGCTGGTATTTTCCTTCAGTACCATGGACAGGGCCTTCAACTACCTTGCACATTAGCTGATGGGGAGAATCTTCTAGTTGAGCATCAGCCCAATTTCTCCTTATTCTCCATGTCATAAATATGTGGTATCTTCAGCAATAAGGTCTTACCAGCAGGTTAGGGATGGTTACTAAGAGCACTGGCAGTAGCCTATAGTGTTTGGGTGTGGTCTACAAGACCCCTTCGACCAATAATTCAAAAATATGCAACCTACTCCTGATAGCGGGGTTTTTATTTGATAGCATATGATATCTAATTAGGGTTTCTCTCTCCTTGGTTACATGATGACTCCATATTGTTAGGTTTGGTCTGTCACTATGTATTGTAATGCTAAATTCTATATCCCAAGATCTAGCTGACTCAAAATGAGTGAGTCCTCACGTATGCCAGCTTTCATTGTACAAGCCTTGCTCCTTAATTTAAAACTATTTGTCAATAAAGATGCTGACAGCCTGTAGCCCAGCAGAGATAAGCAGGGCTTTGGTTCCTGGGCTTGGGGTCTGAGGAGAGACCATGAGGAGAGGGAGAAGGAGGAGGAAAGCAATATGGGGAGGTGTGTTGTGAGCACAAGGCCGTGAGGGATGGCCTATTGGAGTAGGATCAGCCTCTAACCCACATTTGTTCTTTGTAAAGAATCACTCGGCCAATTTTTCCAAGCACAGTTCAGATTAGGCAGGATTTCAGAGTCCATGTCTCCTCTTCCTCCTCTTCCTCCTCCTCCTCCTCCTCTTCTTCTTCCTCTTCTTCCTCCTCCTCCTCATTTTTAAATATGGTTTTTCATTTTCTCCTGGAGAGAAAATGTTCAGGAACAATATGTATGCATCTGACTCAAAGGGGAAAATAGTAGCTTGTATGTGTACATTTCACTTTCTTAAAAAGCACTTTAGGCCAATGCTCAGTATACTAACATGTGCCTCCAGTAACTGAAGACGCGACTCAGCATATTTAACCTAAGAGTCTGTAAATGGTTCCAAAGGTTTCCAAATCTCTGCCCTAGGATAATTTATTTCTCTCTGGTAGCATAGAGTCCGCGGAGCAGGGGAGGCAGATAGATAATTGGGCACCGGCATAACTCCTTTCTCAGTTGGCAACCTTTTAAAGCCTGTTAAATCCAAATGGCAGTTGGCCTCTCTGTCCCTCCTCCGGCTGATGTCTGTTGCAGACTCCCCAGCCTGTTTTGACTGGCTCTTAAAAAGAAAAGCAAAACACTGTTGGTGGCCTGTGTCAGGCAGGGAAACACCCCCCACAAAACTGCAAGAGCAGAAAAGGCTAGTCTGTTCATAGCACAGGGCATAGCCCAGTGTCTGTGCCTCTGCCTAATGGGACTTCTTGTCTTCAGATTAGCCCACAATTGGGAAGTGGTTCATCCTAAGAGAGATTCAAGTAAGAGAGTTCTTCTCTTTGAACAGCAGGCAAGTAAATAGAATACAATCTGCAGCCCGCACACAGCTCCAGGCTGAGAAAGGCACAACTCAGGCGCCCGCCGCACAAGCCAGCTACCAATTCCCTAGTTCGCGAGGGTTAGCAACAGGCTCTTTTGCCGAACTGTTTTGGGAGGAACAAATCACCGTAGCAACACCGAGATGAAATTTTTGTTATTTAAAACATGGAGTCTCAATTCTGACTGCACATTGGAATCACTTGTGGAGATTTTTAAGAAGAGAAATGACTAGGTCCCACCCTCCGGACTTTGTTTTGTTCTGTTTTGTTTTTCTTTAACTCCAACAGGGAGTTTGAAGCCACAGAGACCAGAAAAGGCTGGCATGAGATGTGGAGAAAGTTTATAAACAGAGACTTTAAAGCAGGACTCTGCAGAACAAACTTCTCAGGTGAAGACCTGCTGACCTAGAACAATACCTGTGAAGGAGGCGGTTGGTATTCTGTCTAAGCTCCACCCCCACAGCTACCTGGTAGCAGCCAGGTATGCTCCGCCCCACAGTTGCCTAGCAACAGCCAGCCGTGCCTGACTACATAAGGGGCTGCTTGCCCGCTCCTCCTCCTCCTCTTACTCTCTCTTCCTCCTTTCTCACACCCCCTTGCTCTTTGTTCTTCGATGCTCCTGCCCCCTTCCCCCCCCACACACACACACACATGCCGATGGCCAGCTGCCTTTCCACTCTTCTACTCTTCTCTCATTAAACCTCTCCACGAGGAACCATGGTGGCTGGATGTGTTCTGTCCAGGCATGGGCAGAGATTCAAAACCCTAACAGAGGCTATATCACAGTGCCCAGTATCAAGACCCTGGGCTATGAGCAGTTTGTGATATATTCTTTATATAAGTTAATTGCTTAATAGAGTACTGCAGTTAAGCCAAAGTCAGCGTAGCTCAAAATACGGCCTGTCATTATCCGTGTTTTGATTGCAAAGAGGCACCGTGACCATGGCAACTCTTAGAGAGGAAACTATTTACCTGGGGCTGACCTACAGTTTCAGAGCTTTATCCCATTCATGACAGGAAGCGTGGCAGTACGCAGGTAGATATGGTGCTGGAGAGGTAGCAGGCAGCAGGAATGAGACCCTCTCTTCTCCCCCAGGGCTGTTGGCTACAAGGGCAAAGGAAGTGGGGTGGGGGTGGGGGTTAGGGCTGGAACAGCTATGATTGACTTCCAGGATGAGCTCCACTTTGCTGGAGTGAACAAGGGTTCTATAGATCTTGTGGAGTGGGTGGGGTTTCCAGGGTGAATATACACTATTGGCTAGGGTGGGAAAACTTCTTTTACATGAAGAGGAATTATAAGAACCTACCAGGCGCGTTCAGGTTCTATGGTGGTAAGGGATGGGGGACTGTTTAACCTGTAATCTGGCCATAGACTGTATGACTATGCTCAGAGGTTTTGGGGGTTTACAGTAGGAAAGTGCTAAACCTAATTATCATTCACAGGAAGGGCTGAGCAGGACCTCTGTGCTAAGTCACGCAGCATTTGCAGGAAATTGTGCAATATTATCCTCTAGATAAGGTCAGGCACCTGTGCTTAGAGACACTCTCCATATAGGATCAGGAAAGAGGAGGATGAGAGTCCTCCATTTTTCACCAGACTAGGAGAGCTTATCTGAACATGGTAACTTTGACCTTAACAGCAGGCTCTTCCAACATAAGAAGAGAAAGAAAGATTGGTCCTGGCTTGAGCATTTGAAACCTCAACCCCTGACCCCATGACACCCCTCTCCAACATCTACTTCAACCGTATACATCTTAATTTTTCAAATAGTTCACTCCCTATGAACCTGGGGATGGGGAGGCATTTTCATTCAAACCTCCACACAGTCCTTACATCAGAAGCAACTGCACTTCCCAGGAGCTTGTCAGAGATGCTGGGCCTCCAACCCAGGCTGGAATGCTGTTCACAAACTGACGGTAAGATCCTATTGCTGAAGTCAACATCTACACAACTCATTAAACATGGAGAAGCCAAGCTGGTGCCTCTATAAAGCCTTCACCCCTACTGACTAGGAGTGTTCATGGTATGGAACAGGACTGCACACACTATCAGAGAAAGGTAAACACTAATCTAGCTATAAACCCTTCAATCCTCAGTGGTGACCTGCCTGCATGATACATTGGTGGAAAGGTGACAAAATCTGTAGAAGTAACCAGCCACTCTCTGACTGGATTTACGGTCCCCTTCACGAGACGGAACCCATGCCTGACACTGCTCAGATGACCAAGAACCTGGGAGTGCGTAGGCCATGAGCCTAGGGGAAAACTAAATACTGCTGTTCTGCTAAAGGAATGTTGCAATAAAATGACTCCTAACAACATTCCGCTGTACCCGTTTGTCTTAGTCGTGGTTTCTATTCCTGCACAAACATCATGACCAAGAAGCAAGTTGGGGAGGAAAGGGTTTATTCAGCTTACACTTTCACGTTGCTGTTCATCACCAAAGGAAGTCAGGACTGGAACTCAAGCAGGTCAGGAAGCAGGAGCTGATGCAGAGGCCATGGAGGGATGTTACTTACTGGCTTGCTTCCCCTGGCTTGCTCAGTTTGCCTTCTTATAGAACCCAAGACCACCAGCCCAGGGATGGCTCCACCCACAATGGCCCTTCCCCTTTGATCGATAATTGAGAAAATGCCTTACAGCTGGGTCTCATGGAGGCATTTGCTCAAAAGAGGCTCCTTTCTTTGAGATAACAATAACTTGTGTCAAGTTGACACACAAAACCAGCCAGTACAGGTCTCCTCCAACACAGGCATCATGGTGGAAACTAGGGCATGTCTCCTGGTGGCTGGAAAGCATAACAGAAAAACTTGAAAGCCAAATCCCAGTCTTCCCAACAAAGGCTTGTCCCCAGTGTCTACCGGGCTCCATCTCTTTTTGCTAACATACAGGGCTAGAGAGATGGCTCAGCAGTTAAGAGCACTGGCTGCTCTTCCAGAGGATCTGGATTCAATTCCCAGCACCCACACGGCAGCTCACAACCATCTGTAACTCCAATTCCAAAGGATCAGACGCTCTCTTCTGACCTCCACCAGCACCAGGCAGATGTGGCGTGCAGACATGTAAAATAAAACATGCTACTCATATAAAATAGTATGCTTGTCATTGCATTTTAATGCATGCATGGGTATTTTGATCATATTCACTACCATCACCCTCACTCACCTCCCTTGGTCCCTTTTTTCTTCCCTATGTTCTCCTCATACTTTCACGGTTTCTCTGTTTGTTTTAGTCCCATACATGAGACAAAGCTTGTTTTTCTAAGTGTGCTTATTTCACTTAACACAGACAGCAGTCTCTGGTTTTTTTCCATTTTCCTGCAAGTGACATGTTTTTATTCTTTATGGCTAAATAAAACTCCACTGTGTATGTACCATATTTTCTAAATCTATTCACCCACAGATGGACACCTGTACCACAAGATGCTCTACAAGAATACACTTGCCAATTAAAGTTCAAGAAGTAATACTCTTGCTACATATGGAACACTGAAGCCTGTGGTCCTTCTAGAAACTCCCCTTCACGAATTGGTAGGAAGGACTGATGCTTTCCAGGCACTTCGCTGGGGTTAGAGGTCATAAGGTCACTGACTCACAAGTCCTTTGAATAGAAACAAAAGGTGATAAATATGCACCACAGTCACTCATTTTTAAAGCTGGGGACACTGCTTAAAGGGAGCCAGCAACAGGAATGCTTTATTCAGCATGTAGAGGCTGCCAAGGGTGGCATCTTCTGTCATCTTCATTTCTAGTCACATACGTAGAGACACACACAAGAGTTAGGTAAAAATGAAGTAAGGAGTACGGATCAACTTCAGCCTAAGAGTCCAGGGGAGGCACACTATACACTTGTACCGTCCTAACTACTTCCTGAGGATGAAGCGCTGAATTAATTCATTTCATTAATTCTTGCTTCGTGGAACTTAACAAAATTTTTAGGCAGAAGGTGACGAGAGAAACAAAATAAAAGTATAAATTATGAGGATCATAGAAAGTAAAAATTTTCAGGGGGAAAATTAAATAAAGAAATATGGGTAGTAAGCGACAGATCAGGGTTGAAAATGTAAAAGTGATCAAGCAAAGGCCTCAAGGGCTTCTCTCCCCTCGAGAGAGGAGAGAAAAGAGCAGGCAGATACCCGGAGGGAAGCGCTATAGGAGAACGGTGACCCTGAGGCCTTGAGCCAGTTGTACTCCCTGGGCAAGCCAACAGCACAAAGAATCTGGTGCGCCTGGAGACGCAGAGGTACTTACCGCGAAGCCGGAGAGCCTGAATTCCATTCCCTGGACCCACACGGTGGGCAAAGAGAACCAAGAACCACACGCTCTTCTCTGACCTCCACATATCCACTCACAAACACGCACAAATAAAACACACTTCTTTTTTTTTTTTATTTAACTAAAAGAAAAAGACTCAGGCTTTTTCTGAGAGATGACTCAGCGGTTAGGAGCACTGACTGCCCTTCCAGAGGTGCTGAGTTCAATTCTCAGCAACCATGTGGTGGCTCACAACCATCTGTAAGCGGATGTGATGCCCTCTCTGGTATGTCTGAAGACAGCATACTCATATACATAAAATATTTTTTTAAAAAAAGACCCTAAAAGAATACAGGAATCACTAATGCTACCCCTGGTTTGAAACAATGCTCTTCTCCTCCTGGGGCTGAGAGAAAGGCCTTGTTAAAGAGAATACAGTCATGGTTCGCCAAATTAATAGTTGTTGAGGTGCTATTATGCTGTAGAAGTTTCTGGAAATCCACCCTCTAATGTACCGGAGAGAGGCTTCCACTGTTAGACCCTACGCCTTGGAACTCTCTAGAAAGCTATGCAAGGGGCTGCCAAGGAAGCTGCTGGAAGCTGGATACAGTCAGATGTCTGCACGAGAGAAACTCACACAAAGAAGCTAGCCGCTTCCCTAAAGGAGCAGGGCAGTGGAGGAGCCACATTTGGTGGAAACTGAAAACTACAGAAGTGAGACAGAAAGAAGCCACTGAATAACTGGGAGCCTTCCTAGAGAGCACACCAGAACCAGGAAGAAAAATTCTGCCCAACATCCCTCGAGCACCCTCTAGTGGCAGAGTTTAACATGGCACCCACCTTCAGAAGAGCAGCAGCGTCACGGTGGTAACCAATGGGGTTTGAAGCTGAGAGGCTAGCCAGGACTCCATGTTGAGGCCACACCTTCAGGAAAGCAAAGTAAATACGTGAAAGATGACCCAGATCTGAATTTTTCAATGCTCTGATATTTTTAGGGATTTTATTCAACGTCCATGGCGAAAGCCTTGTAGAATGTTCTAATTAACATAAAATTTCTAAGCAATGTTCCTGAGTTGCTTTTAAAAGACCAAAAAATAATGAGTGATGGACATGGTCACTTAAGAGTAACGCAGAGTCTCAAAACATTAGCTGGCTGCTGGCTGCCTCACAGAGACTGTCTTCGGAATGAGAGACACTTCTTAGATGTGAAGTCCTCTTTCCTCTTAAAACCATCTTGCTGTAACGATTCTATCCTCAACTTAGAATATTGAAACAGCAAGTTACAGGGTAATAAACTTCCCCCTCTCGTGGAAGGAGGCAGAAGCCTCACCAAGTGGAATGAGACGCCGCGTTGAAGTACTGAGAACAAAGTCTGAGCATAGGTGGGCAGGATCATAATCGCTTCCGTTGGCACCAGAAGGAATCGCTCTCGACTTTCTCATCGAGTCAAGCAAGCTGCTAGAACTTTCGTCTAATCAAATCTAATCTCCATCTCCAAAAGTCCCCAAAGTACTTTTAGACTGAATAACTTATTTGGTTCATTTTTTTTACATTGCTAATGGGTTTCATCTTTAGACCAGACATGAGGCCAAAAACTCTTTCCGGTTTTTAAGAGTTAAATGTTAGCCAGAAAAGAAGCATAATTCTTCCTTGACAAGAAGTTTTCTCCGAGTCAGATTCCCAACACAGAATCAGAAAACTGAGAGTAAAATGGAACCCAGGTGCTAGACTCGTTTTTAATTTAGCCATAAATGAAAAGAGGAGAAATATTAACTCTTGATACAAGTTGTTGTGTTATTACAGAAAACATCTTAATGGAGGAATGGCCCCACTTTGCTCAGTGATTAATTGTATAAACGAACTGTAATGTGCTGGCCACATAGTAACTGTGTGTTGGGGGTGGGGATGGAGTGAGTGACCACAGCAAGGAGACATCTTTGTGGTAGCTGGATGTGCAATGGACGTTGTGGCTTAGGTAGTGACCAGGGTTTACCACACATCTTTTCAGTCACGACACAATTTCTCAGGCTCTGTTCACAGTCATCGGTGGGATCATCAGACAGCAAGGTGACATTCTGACGCTGGAACGATATTTTCTCATAGAAAGCCTCATTGCTCGTCGATGTTGTGACTTCGGGTTAGGCATGGCCAGGCTGGTGATTTAGGCTTTTGTAAACATATAACCATGCATCCGTTTGTCATCCATGAATGTGTAGGTCCTTTTATACAGCCCTTTGGGCATTAATGCCTTGGTCATATGCAAACTGATTCATTCTGAGATGTTTTAATTGCCCATTATTTAAATACATTTCAAATTTTTAAACAGGGGGAAACGTAAGAGGCTCAAACTAACATCTGGGGCAGATCAGATCCTTACTGACTGCAGATCCTGCGCCAAGGAACATTATTTGGGTCATAGTCTACCTAGACCCACTCAAGCAAAAAGCCTCTATTAGGAAAGTATTTTATTGTAGCGTAAAATGTAATCTGCTGGAAATGTATATGAATTTTTATGAGTCTCGTTTTATTTAAATTCAGAGAGTTATTAGTTATGTGCCACACTGAGGATTTGAAATCCTTTGAATCGCTTCTGGGCCTTGCGGATCCTTGCCCTGGAGAACATGCATGTTGATGTATATACATGCTCTCACATGGTTCTTGCCTGGAGAACATGCGTGTTGATGCACATGCTCACACAGCCATCCTTATCAGCAAGCAGCTAAGTCTCGACTGCACGTCAAGTGGCAAAGTTCCCACACACACTGATTCACCTGCTGTAATTCGGAAACAGCTCCTTTCACCTCCAAGTATGTGCAAGAGCAATTAGTGGAATTCAACGTTAACCCAAACAAAATGATTTTTATGGAGGGGTCTAAAGTAATTAGTTGCTTATATCACCAAATGATTTTAAAACAATGTGCTTAAAACTGTGGAAACTTTTCTATGGTTTGTGTGGTATTTAAAATATACCCCGAAAAGCATGAGAAAGTATAGTGTTCTATTACATATTATGAACCCATCATTAGTTAAGAGCTGGGAAGAAGAAAGGAAGGAAGAGAAGGAGAGGGAGGAAGGAGGGAGGGAGGGAGGGGGAGGGAAGGAAGGAGGGAAGGGTAGAGACTAACCTTCGGGTGGGATATTATCCAATTGGTAAAGATTATTAGAAAAACTAACACTCTACAGACCCCACTTACAGCATGTATATTATAGCTATGCCATGCTGTTTATGGTCAACATTTAATAAGACATGGTCAGCAGCCATGGTTTATGAGCTGAATCTGGCCCAGCATTTATTTTGGTCCAGCCTACAAGGTACGTGCAGTTTTTCACATTTTTTAATGATGGGGAAAAAATCAAGAAGGATAACACTTTATGATATGTGAAAATGGTGTGAAATTCAAGTTTTAGAGTCCAAAAATCAGGTGCTATTGAGACCCAGCTGCACTGCCCACTCATTGGCTGCTGCACTGCTGAAGGCTGCAGAACCAACCTGTGCCAGCAGAGACAAGCCACAAAGACCGAAGCAGTCATTGGCTCCAAAACAGAACACTGTGTACCACATTGTAGGGGTTTGGAAGGTGATATTTAGGTCCATAAATATATCATTTATATATATTTTGTTATTATTTATATATATTATATATATTATTTATATATACATATGGTTTATGGATTAAGTTTTTTGATCCCCAGAGGTTTCTCATGATCTAACGATGTAGTACAGAAACTCACCTCAACATCCAGGCCACCTTGAGTAAGCTACTGAACTGGGTGGTGATAGCTCACACCTTTAATCTCTGCACTGGAGGCAAAGGCAGGTAGAAAGCCGAGTTCAAGGCCAGCCTGGTGTCACAGAAAAACCCTCTTGGAAAACAAACAAGAGGATTTGTTGAACTGACTTATAGGCTGTGGTCCAGGCAGTCCAGTGATGAGTACCGGTCCATGTGGCTGGATATCTCAGAAGTCTCAGCCTGATGCTGGAGTCCTGGAGGACTCTGGAGAGCTGCTGGCCTTCAGTGTACACTGGAATCTTGAAAACGTTGCATTGAATACTGAGCACAGCCACAAGAAAGGCAAGCTTACCAATCAGAGGGAGGGCAAGTAGGCACAAAGCCGGTCCTTCTTCCTTGTCCTCTCACATGCCACCAGAAGGTGTGACCCAGATTTAGGGTGGGTCTTCTTAAGAGACTATCACACACACACACACACACACACACACACACACACACACACACACCAAGAAGGCTTGGCTGAGATGTGCTACTGCATGGATGAACCTTGGGGACACTGTGTTAAGTGAAGTAAGCCAGTAAGTAAATGGCAAATGTCCTATAATTCCACTGTGTGATATACTTAGTCAGAAATCATAGAGAGAGCAGAATAGTGGTCTCCGGGAGCTGGGAAGGTGGAGAAGTGAGCACCGTGCATACCGGGCACAAAATGTTGATGTTGCAACATGAGAAGAGATGTGGAGACAGGGCACTCGACATTAAAATTCATGTAACACCAGTGTACATTTAAAAGTGGATTGCTCGCCAGGCATCTTGACTCATGCCTGTGATCCCAGCACATGGAAGGCAGAGGCAGGTAGACCTGAGTTGGAAGCCAGCCTGGTCTACAGAGTGGGTTCTAGGCCAGCCAAGGCTACACAGTGAAACCTTGTTTCACAAAAACAAAGATGGGATAATGCAGAGTGTTTTGTGTCTCTTTTCTCTCTTAAATACATGAACTTTGATATCAAATCATCCAAAAAGTAGAACCCAGAACTGGGTGTGCTGATACATGCCTCTAATCCCAGCACTCTGGAATCTGGGACAGAAGGACCACAAGTTCAAAGCCAGCATGGGCCACACAGTTAAATACCATCAATAATAATAATAACAATATAATAACAACAAAATAAAATTTAAATGCCAACTATTACCACAGTTTTAAAAAATAAAAAAAGGCCTTATAATCATTTAAACTTTGGAAATTGTTTAGAAGTTTTATGGCAATTAGAACATTCCCCCAGAATTTGGCCACAGACAATTGGATAAAATCCATAACAATATCTGAGCAATAAAAATTTCAGAGCTTGGGCTGGAGAGATGGCTCAGTGGTTAAGATCACTGACTGCTCTTCCAACGGTCCTGAGTTCAATTCCCAGCAACCACATGATGGCTCACAACCATCTGTAATGGGATCTGATGCCCTCTTCTGGTGTGTCTGAGGATAGCTACAGTGTACTCATATACATTAAATAAATCATTTTTAAAAAATTTCAGAGTTAAAAAAAAATTTCAGAGCTATATCAGTGTTTCTCAACCTGTAGCCTGTGACCCCTTCAGGGGTCAAACAACCCACTCATGGTGGTTGCCTAAGACCATCAGAAAACACAGACATTTACATTATAATTCATCACAGTAGCAAAATTACACCTAAGCAGCAATGAAATAATTTTATGGGTGGGGGGTCACCACAACATGAGGAGCTGTATTAAAGGGTCACAGTGTTAGAGGGTTGAAAACCACTGACTTAAAAGGCTGGGGGGGGGGGGGTCTTCCTAGGAAGATTTCCAGTAGCCAAGTTTCATACTTTACTGTGATCAACCAAATGGGGATCCCCTCTATCGTAATGTAAAATTCATTATCCTAAAAGCAATTACACTGTGAACACATGAAGGCGGGGATATTGACAGCTTGAACATTTGGCCAAAAGAAGTATTGAAATATTTGAAGAATTACATTTAGTTACTAAGTCAGTCACTTGTCTGAATACAAAATCCCATTTGCCAAAAGATTTAAGTCCAGATCCAAACAAATCTTCACATCTAAAACAGATGCAGCGACGTTGCAAATAATAATTTTCTATCACATAAAAATCAGGAGAGATACAGTTTGCTTTTAGGATATCAATGAAATGCTGATAATAGAACATTATTGGGAAAAAGAAGCATTTTGTTACCATGGGCTTTGTTTTAGATCAATAATTTGATAAAAATACTCAAGTGTCCCTTTCTATTTATTTTAAAACAAGATAAAAATCTACCAGAGTAAAATGCCTCTGGGTCTGTACATACTGCCTCAAAAAATAAAAACTCATTTTCAAAGGATGACATAGTCCCCAGCTCATCCACAGAACTTTTCCTGCTGTTTTTCCAAAATCTAAATGCAATCTCAAGGACTCCCTTTGGCAAACCAGAGCAGGAGAAATTCCAAGAGTGGGAACCAAAGATAAGAGCCTCTATGACAGAAGCTGGTGTCCAGTTCCCTGGAGAGCATAGAGCAAAGGTCACACTGCTCTGTGCGCACGGCTGCCTGTTCTCCACCTTCCCACCCTGGGAGTCACTGGCCAGGAAGTATGTCTACTGCCACCCAACTGGGGCTTCTTGGCCAAACCCCAATTTAAAGAAATGCATGGAGCTCGGAAAAGAAACTATTAGGCATGGGGCAGTAGGGGAAAGAATCTTTGATCAAGGCTCAGTGGTTAAGAGCACTGGCTGCTCTTCCAGAGGTCCTCAGTTCAGTTCCCAGCAACCACATGGTGGCTCACAACCATCTGTAATGGGATCAGATGCCCTCTTCTGGTGTGTCTGAAGACAGTGACAGTGTTCTCAAACATGAAGTAAATAAACAAATCTTTTTTAAAAAAAATCTTTGACCAAGGCACTTCTCTTCCTGTGAGCCCCAAGCATGCTGGTCTCATCTCTACGCACACGTCTGAAGAGCAAATGAAAACTACAGTCCAGTCAGAAAAGGCATTACTCTTAAACCAGGTTTTAGTTGTACGTTTCTAATTAATTCAAACTGCTCAGCTTATCTCTTGAGTTTTGTCAACTCAGTCTGAGGTTAGATCTTCAACCACAAAGTGTGTGAACAATACAGGCTCAATGGTTCAGGAGTGAGAGACCTTGCTGCCCTTTCAGAAGACCCAAGTTTGTTCCCAGCACCCACAACTGGCAGCTCACAACCGCTTGTAAGCCTTTGTGGATGTCCACAAACATGAACCCATTCCAACAAAATTTGTAATTTTAGTTTTTTCTTTTATTAATTTTTATTTATATGAGTACAGTGTAGCTGTCTTCAGACACACCAGCAGAGGACATCAGATCCCATTACAGATGATTGTGAACCACCATGTTGTTGCTGGGAACTGAACTCAGGACCTCTGGAAGAATAGCCAGTGCTCTTAACTGCTGAGCCATCTCTCCAGTCCCCTGGTTATTTTAGTCTTAAAAAAAAAATCAATAAATTCTACACGCCAAGCTCAACGGGGGGGGGGGGGGGAGCACTGGAGAAAAGTCCCAGTCAGAACTTTCCCTTCTGATTCATAGAATTCTAAATTTCCAAACTTCTGTAATTATCATGTTTTACATATGACTTCTGAGATTACATGTCCAGGTTCTGGGAAATGACATTATCTAAAGTGTGTGTATCCAACCAGGTGATAACCCATGTCATCTGCTAAGGCACTTTGTCTCCTCATCCACAAGCTAACTCCCTTCAGGGATAATCCTGTGACATTTAGAGCCCTGTCCATCTGCCAGGCACTGGCTCAAGAACTTCCTCAGAACTGTATCTCTAACTCCCTCCCACTTCTGCCATACCAAACCTAACCATTCTTCATCTGAGGAAAGAAGGCTCAGAGGGGGTCAGTAAACCACCCAAGACCTTCAGATGACGCTGAAGGAGCTTCCCTTTGACTGCGCAAACACCATTCATCATGTAGCTGCTTCACCTCCCTAAAGGTAAGAACCTTCCTGGGGTTTATCATCCAGGATAAAGAGCAATAGATCAGATCAGTAAATGACCAGAACCCTGTGCTAAAGGTATAAGAGGAGAACTGGACAGCTAGAGGTATGAAGGGTGAGGGGTGGGGGTGTTGGCAGAGAACATTTTCCAGAGAAACCTCCCAGCACTCCTGGGACAGGTCACCACAGACTGTGTCTGTCCTGTACAGGGTACCTGATGAGTGTTTCAAACAGGTCATCTCACTGCATGTCCAGAATAGTTCTGTGAAAAAGGTAACTAAGGTTATTTGCTTCCTTTCACCAATCAAGAGACTCTAAGACTAAAAGTTGCCTGATGTTAAACAGATCCAGGGGCCAAAGATTTAAAACAAACACTTATAAATCTGACTTAAAGCCCAGGGTCTTTCTACTATACGACCTCCTCACAAGAAAGAGAGGTGAGAGGAGGAGGAAAAGGAGGAGGGGGAAGGAGGAAGTAAACGCTCGTTAAAAATATTCTGACATAAACTAGAGAGAACTCTCAGGCAGTAAAGGATTGTAGGGCATGGGTTCAATTCCCAGAGTTATGTAGGTAGAGAAAAGTAGATTCCTGAGATTCCTGAGTCCTATTTGCCAATTAACCTGACCAGAGGTAAAAGAGTTGGTCTCAAAAAAAGAAGAAAAGAAGAAGAAGAAGAAGAAGAAGAAGAGGAGGAGGAGGAGGAGGAGGAGGAGGAGGAGGAGGAGGAGGAGGAAGAAGAGGAGGAGGAGGAGGAGGAGGAGGAGGAAGAGGAGGAGGAAGAGGAAGAGGAAGAGGAAGAAGAAAGAGAGAGAGAAGGAAGAAAGAAAGAAAGAAAGAAAGAAAGAAAGAAAGAAAGAAAGAAAGAAGTTGTTGTTTGCCAAAACTCAGGGTGTGCTTGAATTGTGGTGCACATCTTTGATCCCAACACTTGGGAGGCAAAAGCAGGAGGATCTTTGTGAGCTAAAGGCTAGCCCTGTCTATATATCGAGTTCTAGGACTAAATTGAGACACCCTGCCTCAAAATAAATAAATAAACAAACAAACAAACAAACAAATCAAGGTCCTCTGACCTCCACATGAATGTGGACATACCCACGAGTGTTTGCGTGTGTGTGTGTGTGTGTGTGTGTGTATACGCGCGCGCGCACACACACACACACACACACACACACACACACACACACGCATACACACAATCTTGGTACCATAAACTCCTGG
The DNA here is from genome assembly GCF_021556685.1 of Rattus norvegicus. Lineage (NCBI taxonomy): Eukaryota > Metazoa > Chordata > Mammalia > Rodentia > Muridae > Rattus > Rattus norvegicus. Next base: position 72,388,123 of record NC_141540.1, read on the forward strand.
ATACTGCCAAAGCAGCCTGGCAAATTAAAATCGACTTGAGGCTACCAAACTCAGTTTATAAACAAACTGGAAAATTCATACTTAACGGTCTAACGGAGAGTTGAGTCCCAGCCAATCAGAAGCAGCTGAGCGCCAGCTAATCACAAACTGCATCTATTGGACAACGAAGGAAACCAGCGCGTGACCAGTTCAGCTCCCCTGAACCTTACTCCCCCTTCCTTCTGTGCTCTCCAGCCTACTTAGCAGCTCCCTGAGCCTCTCCTGCCTTGAGTTGGTGACTGAGTCTCTTCTTGACTGTGAAAGACTTTTTTTTTTTAAAAAAAAACTGCCCAAAGCCAGCCAACCACAGCACATCCCATGGGGTGATCTTCTGTGTCTGGAAATGTTTGTGCAAATGTGAGCATGTGTCAGCTCGTGCTGGAAGGGCTAAGGTGAGAATTTAGACTACCCGACCTCTGGGTACCCTTGAAGCTAAAGATAATATTATTCCATGGAATAATTCTTGGTTTCCATGGAAACGCGAGCGTTCCCAGAAGTTAAGTGCAGCCACAAAATGAAGTTCTACTTAGCACTGGTTTTGTTGCTTGACAACATTGTACTTCTCTGAAGACAAGAGCGTTGCCTCGTCACCTTAATTATGCCAGGCGTGGTCCTCCCTCTTTTCAAGGACACACAAGCATCCTTACCCACCTCTCTGTTCTCATCTTGCTTATCCTCTCGACCATAACAAACACTTCCCCAGACAGTTTCTCCTGTTTCCATGGCCCCACACTCCCTCTCCCCTGGTCCTGGCTGTCCCTTCTTTGCCTCTCTTACTGGTTCCTCCTCCTGCCAGTCTCCACTTTGGAACACAGTTTGGGACTACCTCCCCTGGTATCAGTACGCTGTCCCTGGACCAACTGGTTCAGCTCCTGATCCTCAAATATTACCCAAGCACAAACAATGCCCGCACTTGAGTCTTCCACTCTGACACACCTGGGGTCAATGTGCTCACGTCCAACACGCACCAGAAAGCAACCACGTCTGATCGCAACGCAGAACTTCTCTCTTCCTGTTCCGGTAATTTCTCAAGACAACTCTTGGCTGTGGCAGCTTACATCCGCAATCTCCAACAGGCTGAGACAAGAGGATTGCACAAATTCAAGGCCTCCCTGGGCTGTGTAGTGAGTTCTAGGCTAACTTGGCCTCCAGAATGATAACCTGTCTCAAAGAAACAAAACCATGTTCCCTCCATCCCCATTTAGAACGCATCAGTAAATCTCTTTGGTGCTCCAAAATGTATGTTACAATCAACAATTTCTTTCCACCTCTACTGTTTCATGGCTCACCTGAAGTAGCGCGGAAGCTCTTCATTCTTGTCCACGGAGTTGTGTTCCCAGTTTCTATTAGAATAGCATTTGACCTCCTCGCCGGGTCCTTACATCATCTTCGCAGCAGCCAGTCCTTGCTGCCTCCGCTCCCTTTCCTCCTCACTCCCCAGGATACAGCTACCACAGTCCCTGCTGTTACTTCACTCACCCCTCCTGGCGTGTGTTTCCAATATCCGGGACGCTAACTTCCTCACCGCTTCAACATCCGCTCCAGTGCCCTCCACTTCCGGTGCCCCACATTCTCAATCGCATTACTCTGTCTTATTCTCTTCATGGGCTCTTTGTTTGCTTGTCCATTGTCTTTATTTCCACTGGACAATAAGCTCTAGGGAGGCTGAGATCCATCCATCTTGTTAGAATCCCACTGCTTCAGAGGGTGCTGGTTCTCAGTAAATATTTGTGGAAGTCATTCCATACGTTAAAGTTTTCTGTTCCTTGAGTCTGGCGAGGATTTTCTGCCGTAACAGGCGTTAAAGGTATTAAAGACATTAGCCTCTGTCATAAGCGAGAGATGATAGACTCTCAGGTGGCCCAAGTGACCCTGACCAGACTCTATCGGTTCTGAGTCTTATGAGTGGCCCATAAGTGGCAGCTTCACCAGAGGCTTACGGGATCCCTTCCTTTTGCTGCTTTCCCAGGTTCTTAATCTTGCATTCCCAACATTTTAATGTGAAAAATGGAAATAAAATAATGAATTAACTAATTTTTCCAGGATTACGTGTGCTTACTCAAAATATAAGTCCAGCGTGGTGGTGCGTGCCTTTAATCCCAGCACTCAGGAGGCGGAGGCAGGCAGATCTCTGCAAACTGGAAGCCAGCCTGGTCTTTATAGTGAGCTTCAAGCCAGCCAAGCATGTATAGTGAGATCCTGTCTCAAAACAACCAAAACTAAGTTAATAACAATGTGCTTACTTAAAATGCAAAGATACCAAGGCAGAATAGTGCTAACAATTGGGCCAGGACATAAATTACTCTTTATACAGTCAGATGTATGTCCTATTCCCCTAGAATACTATCCAAAGGTAACATTATGACCCAATTCCAATTTCATAGAGAAATTCCCATGTGGATACCCTCCACAATCTCTAGTGAGTTTCTGGTTTCACAGCAAGCACGTTTCAGCCCTAGCATAGCAAGTGGAGTTTCAGGAAACTCCACTATTTCTAGATATTAAAGCAAATCTCATAAGGAGGATTAAGGATTAGGTGTTATTAACATTGACAAAGACAAAATAATCATTCTTAATCACAACTGCATTACAGGGGAAGTGACTCCCTTCTGTTGGATTTTGGGTTACCATTATTCCGAAACTAGCTTCTGAAAGATCCAAGGTAACTCATCATCGTCGGATGTGGAAAGACACAATTTGCCATCGGTCTCCTATTACTTCTAGACTGCTCAGTTATCTGTGACTGGATCAATAAGGGCTGCTGGCTCCACAGGAAGGATGATGCCCTGACAGAGAGAAGCACAGACAAGGTGAGCATGACAGATGGCAATGTGCGAGATACTTACAGAGACAGAGCATCCCCTTGGCCTCTTCCACCACCAACCCTGCTTCCAAGAGACGCTGGGCCAAGTGAGAGGTGGGCTTAAGTGAGGTTGGTCATGAGGGGAAACCCTTTATGCTGTTGTTACAGAATTCACATGAATACTGGAGAAAACTATTTCAGAACTGAGTCACCCAGAGGGCTGCTCATGATTCTCAGCAAGTCCTTTTGCTCAGTCAAACAGCCAAATGTTTCATTTCTAACTCTTCTATCAACAATTTAACAATGACTTAGTTTCACTTCCTGGGGCAGGTAATATGCTCCATTGTTAGGCATGGCGCTCACATCTGTAATCCTCATGCTAGGCATAAGCAGGCAAGGAGACTGCAAGCTTCCAGGCAGCCAAAAAAAAAGAAAGAAGGAAAAAGAAAGAAAGAAAGAAAGAAAGAAAGAAAGAAAGAAAGAAAGAAAGGAAGAAAGGAAGAAAGAAAGGAGAAGAAAAAGAAAATCTTGAGGAAAAAGGTACCAGAATAAGATGAACATCAGCACAGCTCTGGAGAAGAAAAGTGTCTTAGTTTGGGGTTTTATTGCTGTGAAAACACCATGGCCAAAAAGCACATTGGGGAGGAAGGGGTTTATTTGGCTTACACATCCATATTGCTGTTCATTACCTAAGGAAGTCAGGACAGGGACTCAGACAGGGCAGGAACCTAGAAGCAGAAGCGGATACAGAGGCCATGGAGGGGTTCTTACTGGCTTTCTTCTCCTGGCTTGCTGCCTGCTTTCTTAAAAGCCCAGAACCACTGGCCCAGGGATGACCCTACCCACAATGGGCTAAGTAAGAAAACACCCAACAGGGTTGGGGATTTAGCTCAGTGGTAGAGCGCTTGCCTAGCAAGCGCAAGGCCCTGTCAAGGCCCTGGGTTCGGTCCCCAGCTCTGAGAAAAAAAAAAAAAAAGAAAAGAAAAGAAACACCCAACAGTTGGATTTTATGGAGGCATTTCCTCAGCTGAGGTTCCCTCCTTTCAGATACATCTAGTTTGTGGGTCAAGTTGGCATAAGACTAGCCAGCACAAAAGGACTTCTGGGTAGTGGCAACTTGCAAGCCATCAATACTACTATAAACTGCCTACGATTGTCTGCTCTTTAAACTCAAAATCCATTGACCAATCTTCTGACAAGAATGCCCCCACACTGGGCTGGCGAGATGACTCAGCCAGTAAAGGATTTGTCATGCAAACCTAATGACCCAAATCCCACCCCCAAAATCTACAGAAAGCTGGTTGTGCCTTCACATAGTCATAATAAACACTAATCCTTTCAAGAAGAACGAGCACAGCCCTGGTTTTCTTTCTTTGTGTGGCATGCGGCACAAGGACACGATGAGCTGATGTTATGAAGTTGTGTGCATTTATGTGCATCTGTGTTAAAGGACAAAAGCCAGCACCCTGGGATGTGATTCCCAATGATCCAGTGTTTGTGTTTCCCCTTCTTCACAGCAGCCGGGTGACACTGGATTCATTAAAGAAAATACTAATTGTTCAATAGGTGAGAGACACATTAAGAAACCAGTAGAGGGTCTGGAGAGACAGCTCAGTGGTTAAGAGCACTGGCTGCTCCTCCAGAGGTCCTGAGTTCAATTCCCAGCACCCACATGGAGGCTCACAGCCATCTGTAATGGGATCCGATGCCCTCTTCTGGTGTGTCTGAAGACAGCTACAGTGTACTCATACACAAAATAAATTTTTTGTGTAAAATATTTTTTTTTTAAAGATTTATTTATTTATTATATATAAGTACACTATAGCTGTCATTAGATACACCAGAAGAGGGCATCGGATCTCTTTACAGATGGTTGTGAGCCACCATGTGGTTGCTGGGAATTGAACTCAGGACCTCTGGAAGAACAGTCGGGTGCTCTTAACCGCTGAGCCATCTCTCCAGTCCAAATATTTTAAAAAACAAATAAAAAGAAAAAGATCAGTAGAAACAATTATCTGTTGTCACTATACTATTTTGAAAAATGCTGAAACAATACTACGGGAACTAAAACCCTGCTCCCATTCAAACCTGAGGCAGATTTTCCTCCTCATTTAAACTGAAAATTCCTCTCTCTGAAATAGAACTTATCTCACAACTCTGGGTCCTATCCTAATGCCTGTAAACTCAAGGAGATGAACACGTGTCCTCTAACCATGATGCTTATAATGAGCTACTACGGAGAAACGTAACTCACATCTTTAATCATCAGATCCATGGTTCTCAACACATACTCTGCAGAAGATACACACTTTGCAGTATTAATGGCTGCTCTATTAAAAACAAAAGGAAGAGGCAAAACCAAACACAGAGGTACCGTGTGGTATCTTAGATCCTAAGATGCTGAAGGCTCCTTTTCCTCGGATGCTAATGGGAGCCAAGGCAGCATATTCTAGGCATGCTTGTATGCCCGTTTGTATTGTGGTACTATTCACAGTAGCCAAGTTATGGGATCAACCCAGATATCTATCAATAGATAAATAAAGATAAGTAGAGTGGATCCATGATGTAGTTTTATGCACCCATAAAGAAAAACAAACTTATATCATGTATAGGAAAATAGATGGAACTGGACAGCATGTTAATTGAAGTAAGATAGACTCGGGAAGACAAATGCAGAATCCAATTTTACTTGTTATGACATAAAAGTGTAAGGAAGATTGTTTAAAAGCAGGAAAGACACCAAGAGGAGGGAGAGAGGGCCCTGAGGGAGGGTGGTAAAGCACATAACTTTCGTGCTTGAAAATGTCACAGGGAAACCCATTGTTTTGTACAACTAATATATGTTAATAAAAAGAAAAATTGGTAGGGAATAAGGATCCTTTAATCAAATACGTTTGGGAAATATAAATTGTGTGGGATTAATTATGTATCTCACTGCTGTAGGTTTTTTCTTTTTTGTGGAGCAGTCGGCACGGGGTCTTACTGCATAGCCCTGGCTGTCCTGAACTCACTCTGTAGACCAGGATGGACCTGAACTCAGAGGTCCGCCTGCCTCTACCTCCTGAATGCTGGGATTAAACACGTGTGTCACCACCACCCGGCTGGCAGTAGAATTTCTTAAGAAAACATTGTTGTGCATTGTAAACTCCCAGGAAAGGGTTAAAGTTTGCACCTTTTTCCAAAATTGATGAGATGTATCACACTTTGAAAAGCAACATCTTTCAGAATCAAGTTTAGAAAGTAATATGTCAAACGGATATTTAATGAATATGCCTTGCTTATGAGAATACTGTCTTAGATTTATGGTTCTTTTGACCTGTCACACAGGCAGAAACAGCAACTCCTTAATCAGGTTGTTATGTGACTGAAATGAAGTCAAATACAGCCAGGCCCCAAGTCATACAGTCAAACACTGCCGGACAAGGTTTCAGCCTACAACAGACCACAAAATGCTGGGCGTAGTGAGGTATGTCTGCTACAAAAGCACTCACAAGACTGAGGCAGGAGGATCGTGAATTAGTAACAGGTCTGAATACACAGCTAGTCTCTGTTTCAAAAGAAAACAAAGACAAAATGACCATTCATTTTGAGCCTACTGGATTCTAATGCACTGAAAAAGCCCTTATTCTCATGCCCATAAGACAAGTGCAGCTCTCACCCCTCATCAAAGAAACTTCTCTTTGCTGTAACAGATGGAGAACATTACAGAAAACTACAACTGATCAAGACGAAGAGAACAAGAGACCCGACTGTGTCTAGTTCTAGCTCATATCTCCACATCACAATTCCAGCACTAAGCCTCAGAGATCACTGCAGAAGAGATGCAAAGATCAGAAGGGCCAGACAGCAGAAGTTTTCTGGGGTTTTGTGTCTCCTAGAAATACCAGAGGGGCTGTGCCCATAAAGTCTCAACAACATGGCTGCCTAGTAAGAGTGACAGCAATGGCCATGCTGATGTGGAAGGAAGAAACTCATAGGACCTCAACCACAAAGAAAGACTGGTAACCGGGAATACTGAAAGCCAAAGAAATCATCTTCCCCAAGGAAAAAAGCTCACAACTGGTTATCCAATGCCAGGTGATCAGGCCCTGAAATCATCGACAACATACAGCATACAGGAAAAAAAAAAAATTGTATGGACTGAGTACTAGTAGTGTGTGTGTGTGTGTGTGTGTGTGTGTGTGTGTGTGTGTGTGTGTGTGTGCGTGATCTCGACTCTCACCACTCTCAGACACTCTGTATGGCTTTGCACCTGGGAACAGAACTGTCATGTTTGACTCCAGCTGTCAATCCGGAGCCAAGTCAGCCCAGCTGGCAATCCCACCTTGTCTGGGACTTTTGCTTCCTTACCTTGATAAATCTCCACCCACCCCTGCCTCTCTCACACAGTGGAAGATTCGAAAAAAACACCAGGATCTAAGCACAAACAAGAGAGCACAGAACTTCCAGATGCCAAAAAAACGAGCTGAAGGACTTCCTAAATCAAGGAGCTTAGGCAAAAAGCAATATATCATTTAGGGAAATGCAGACGCTGGAGAGTGCACTAGACCTGCATTTAATTTCTAATCTGTTTTTGCACCGCTGCATGCCAAAGTTGATTCAAATAAATATTTAAATAAAACCTGAGCTGCACAGAGTACTGCGAAAATGACCGGGTCGGGTGTGACTGGAAGCTCATCGGTGGTGCGCGTGCGCCCTCTGCTGCTGGACAGCGCTTTCAACAACCCACGCGGTCCTTTTCTGTTCTTTTCCTCTTTAAATACTGGGGAATGTTATCGGTTTGGTTTGATTTGCACATAACAAGTGGAAAAACGCATGCATAAACTTTCTTTGAGTTTCACCCTCATCTCAGAGAGATTTCGTCAACAAAAGTACTCAGATTTCTTGCTGGGTTGAGACCATGGCATATATACTATTCTTTAAAGAATAAAATGTCCTGACTGGGTGTAATGGCCCATGCCTATAATCCTAGCAGCTTGGGAGATGGTGGGGGAAGGATGGGCCTGAAATGTTTCTGACTTTGAGGATATAGCTGAGGTCATGTGTGACTGTGATCCTGCCCCTTCAAAATAAATAAATAAAATGTCCCATCGAAGGTATTTTATGTGGGTATCCTGATGGCACATCATATAAGGTTCGAATTTTAATCATTACATAGACTTTTTAGTCTTCATGTTTCCGTGACTTATTTCTCAAGATTTCCAGGTTCAATGTTTACAAACATGCCCCGTGTGTTTTTATAGAACCTGGTTACAATAAGTACAGCTTATTATTAAAAATAGGAAGTTGGGGGGTTGGGGATTTAGCTCAGTGGTAGAGCGCTTGCCTAGGAAGCGCAAGGCCCTGGGTTCGGTCCCCAGCTCCGGAAAAAAAAGAACCAAAAAAAAAAAAAAAAAATAGGAAGTTGGGGGCAAGGGCTGAAGAGATGGCTCAGCGGTTAAGAGCACTGACTGCTCTTCCAGAGGTCCTGAGTTCAGCAACCACATGGTGGCTCACAACTATCTGTAAAGGGACCTGGTGCCCTCTTCTGGTGTGTCTGAAGACACTGACAGTGTACTCACACATGAAGTAAATTAAGTAAATCTTTGTTTATAAAGGTAGGGAACGGTGCGCACTCAGCACGGGTGGTGAGCATGCGTGCTGTGTACAAATCTGTGTGACTGAGCTGGTCTTTAAGAAATAGAAATGGCTTCCAAAAGAGCTCTGGTCATCCTAGCCAAAGGAACAGAGGAGAGACAATGATTCCTGTGGATGTCGTGCAGTGAACTGGGATTAAAGTCACTGCTGTGGGGTTGGGGATTTGGTTCAGTGGTAGAGCGCTTGCCTAGTAAGCACAAGGCCCTGGGTTCGGTCCCCAGCTCCAAAAAAAAAAGAAAAAAAAAGTCACTGTTGTAGGCTTGGCTGGGAAGGACCCCTGTACAGTGTAGCTATGAAGTAATGATTTGTCTGGGCACCAGTCTGGAGACACAAAAAACGTAGGGATCATACGATGTGGTTGTTCTTCCAGGAGGAAATCTGGGTGCACAGAATTTATCTGAGTTGGCTATGGTGAAGGAGCTCCTCAAGGAGCAAGAGAGCAGTAAGGGCCTCATAGCTGACGTCTGTGCGGGTCCTACGACTCTGTTGGCTCACAAAGTAGGTTTTGGAGGCAAGGTTACAACACACCCACTGGCTAAGGACAAAATGATGGACGACAGTCTCCACAGCTACTCAGAGAGCCCCATGGAGAGGGTGGCCTGATCCTCACCAGCCGTGAGCCTGGGACCAGCTTCAAGTTTGGGCTGGCCATTGTGGAGGTACTCAGCGGCAAGCAGGTAGCTGACCAAGTAAAGGCACCACTTGTTCTAAAAGACTAGAGCCCAAGCCCTGGACCCCAAGGTTGAGCAGGCATTGGAAGTCCACAAGTGTGTCCACATGGGAAGTAGCATGCGAAGTAGCTGCTACACGGGAGTCTCACCCTAGATCCGTACATTTCTGAACCTTGCTAGTAGAATAAACAGTTCACCAAGTTCTGAGAGAGACAGACAGACAGACAGACAGACAGACAGACACAGAGACAGAGAGACAGAGAGACAGGGAGAGAGAGAGAGAGAGAGAGAGAGAGAGAGAGAGAGAGAGAGAGTTGGGGCTGGAGAGGTGGCTCAGCAGTTTAGAGCATTTGCTGCTCTTACAGAGAGAGGTTCCAGGCTCTTTTCCCAGTGTCCTCAAGGAGGCTCACAACTGTCTGTAGCTCTAGTTCCAGGGAGATCTGATGACCTCTGTGGGAAATGTATGAATACTGTGTGCATACATGCTGCAAACACAATACACGTCTTAGGGTTTCTCTTGCTGAGGTGAAACACCATGACCAAAACGCAGATTGGGGAGGAAAGGGTTTATTTGGCTTATATTTCTATATCAGTGTTCATCACTAAAGAACTCAAACAGGGTAGAACCTGGGGGCAGGAGCTGATGCAGAGGCCGTGGAGGGGTGCTTCTTACTGACTTTCTCATCATGGTTTGCTTAGCCTAATTTCTGGTACAACACAGAACCACCAGCCCAGCAATGACACTACTCATAATGAGATGGGCCCTTCCACATCAGTCAGTAGTTGAGAAAATATCCAAAAGCCAGGTCTTATGGAGGCATCTTCTCCCCTGAAGGTCCTCCTTTCAGATAACTCTAGCTTGTGTCAAGTTGACATAAGACTAGCCGGCACAACATAGAATATAAAGAAATTTTTTTTAATCTTTAAAAAAAAAAAAGAATACAAAGTTGCCAGCCCTGACTGAACAAGTCTTTAATCCGAGCACTCAAGAGACAGAGGCAGGTGGATCTCTGGGAATTCCAGACAAACTTGATCTACATAAGGAGTTCCAGGATAGTCAGGGCTACATGGAGAGACCTGTCTTTAGAAATAATACTAATTATAAGTTAATCCAGATTTGGCGGTACGTGTCCAGCTACTTGGGACTGTGAGGCAGCAAGATGCCAAGTTTGAGAACAACCCAGGCTACACAGTTCAGTTCGAGGCCAGCCTGCAATAGAGTAGAGCCTCTCCATCTGATAAAACACTAAATCATTGAATAGAAAGGGTACTCGTTGTTTATCTAAATTCCCTATTTTACCGGTTTTTCTCTGCTTTGCCTGATAAGCTTACCTCTATTCTCCTGACCTCTGAACCTCACAGTTAAAACTGTTTCATGCTGATCAGAGCAGTTAGCTCGTCTTAATAAAGAATAAAAACCAAACCTCTCTCCCTTTGTTTTCTGTTTACCCCCTCACATCTTTAACTAAGAGTAAAAACATGAGACTAAAGTTTAAGAAACTTGTTCCTAAAGTTACTTAATGACGAAATGAAAAGAACTCTCTAGTTTCTTTGTTCAGCAAAGAGATTGTACTAAACCCCCATAATAGTTTAAAAAGGCACATTTGGAAGGAGGAGAACCCACAGGATGTAGAACCCTCAGTCCTGAAACCCCCTGAATCACGTGTGGGAGCCTTAAAACACCAGGATGACCAGCCCCCATCTGAAGTGTTTATAAAAAGATAAAGAGAAAAGGAGATAGTTTGGTGGAGGTGTGGTGAGGTGTCAGGAAAGGGAGGGCCTCTGCGGAGCCAATGCTGAGACACCCCTTCCCCCTGAGGGACCAGCCACATAATGGTATAGTATAGAATAGAGTTTATTTAGGGCATGGGGAGGGGAGTCAAGAGGGTAGTAGAGGCAGAGAAAGAGAGAGAGAGAGAGAGAGAGAGAGAGAGAGAGAGAGAGAGAGAGAGAGAGAATATAGATAAGTAAGAGGCCGTCCCTGAGCACGTGGTGGGGGCGGGGCAAAGGGATGAGAGGAGAGAGCAGGAGTTGGAAGGTAAGAGCAAAAGAGAGCCGGGAGGTGCAAGCAGGAGGGACAAAGGGCTCCTCTTGTAGTGAGCCGGGTATACCTGACTGTTGCCAGGTAACAGTGGGACGGAGCATACCTGTTGCCAGGTAACAGAGCGTAGGTGGAGCGTAGACCCAATGCTAACACCATCTGTTGACCAGTGGTTACATACGATCCCTGAGTCCAGAAGCTCAAAGTATTCTGTGCTCTAAAGTGAATATTGGGGGTGGGGGTGGGGTGGGGAGTATATGCAGCAGGAAAGGACTCCACTCCGTTAGGGCTGCCAAGGTCCTTCAAGGAGTACTTCTCAACTTCGATGTCTGTGTGTGAATCGAAGCACACTGACTTAGTAGCTTTAGTATTTCTAACCAGCTGCTAGCTGATGTTAATGCTAAGGGCCAATGGTTCCGCTTAGACAGTAAGAGCCTGGGGCGGGGAGGGGGGGGAACCCGAGAGAGAGAGAGAGAGAGAGAGAGAGAGAGAGAGAGAGAGAGAGAGAGAGAGAATTTGCTATAATATAGAGTAATATAACATCTGTATATACTGAAATTGCAGATCACAACTACATTACTGTCGTAATGTCATAGCTGCTGCAGAAATGGGAAGAAAAAGAAAAAAACCTTGATAGTTCTCCGGGGGTTCTCTGTGCTGTCTGCAGTTGCTTTGGTGTCTTCTGTCTGTCACTCTGCCTCCAGACAGCAGAAAAAGACTTAGTGCCTGCTCCCCACCTGCTCCTTCGGAAATGCTGCCAGAATTGGGTGAGAGCATTCTACGCCCAGAACCTCAAAGATGGCGGCCGTCTAAACCACAGAAGCTCAAGTTGCAAATCATTTCCACCAGGCGATTCTTAACCATTTCGATCAGTCAGAGCTCCAAGGAGCCACTTCTGCAGACCGTGCAACGGTGTGAGGCTGATCAAATCAACCCTGGAAATCGTAATTGGCAAACCTCCTCGTGTGGTTTTGAGAAATTAATCAAGACAGGTTTGGTGAGCCTTTGCTGAGAGAGTCTCTTTGGGACAAACGACTCCGTTCCCAGTGCACTGTTACAAAGGAAAACTCCAGCTGCAAATCCCAAGGTGACCCATTTATCCACTCGGTTGGAGAATAATGACTTCTTAAGCACAGCAAATAATTCCGCTGGTTTAAAACCAATTTGGTTAATACGATTAAATGAACTATTTGATCTTTCGGGTTCAAAACCCGTCAATTTGACTCAGGCGTTAACATTTTAATAAGGACGTAAGCGTCGTGAAGATTCCAACGCCTTCCCATAACGTTTCGGAGGAGTGAGTTTCCGAAAGTGGCACATGTCACATCACACTTCAAATCCCCAGAAGTACTCAGAAGAATTGATATTGCAATATTTCTCACCTTAAGAACTCATTTCGTTTATTGGTGTTACCAAAGGAGAAACTGGAGTCAAGCTCTGCCCCCTCCCCACCCCACCCCTTACCCCGTGTGCTAGCCTCAGTGGTCACCTCCCAGTCTCAAGGCTTCCTCAGAGCACAGAAGCACTGTGAGTGTCAAAGGCCTATTTTCAGTTGTCATCTGAATGAATCAGCCAGTGATAGTTAATGCAATCAACCGATACCTCTCTTCTTGGAACCCACAGAATGTCACTCATTTGGGGCCTCTTTCCAATTGTTCCTCCTCAGACACACTGTCATATACAACCATCTTCTCTTTGTTCTTACATTTCACCTCTTAGCCATAAATTGATAGAGCCCCATCTGTAATTCCAAGACTGGCCTCTGGATGCCAAATAGGAGGACTGCCCCGCTATGTAGCTAGGAAACATATATTGTGTAATTTATTTCTTTTTACAGGTATGAGCGCTCCATCTGCAGGCCAGAAGAGGACATCAGATCTCACGAAAGAAGGTTGCAAGCTACCATGTGGTTGCTGGGAACTGAGATCGGGACCTCCGGAAGAGCAGCCAGTTCTCTTAACCGCTCAGCCTTCTCCCCAACCCCTAATAAACACATATTAAAATTAAATAAAATTTCATTCTTGCTCCAAACCAGCCACATCCCAGCCATCAGTGCCATCAGTGGTTTGGGTGTGGCTTAGGTGTTCCACATCTATTGAGAATGAGGGCCTGGGGCGCAGGGTAATAGTATAAGATAGGGCAGCCTGTATAGTGGGGGTTACTGGAAGATCCCTACATCACTGGAGAGCTTGAGGTGTTTTTTGTGCAACCCCCAGGCAGCTCTGCCTGGCTCCTATGACAAGAGCGAGACCAGTGTTAGCTGCCAACTTATGAAAACCTAGAATCACCTGGGAGTGAGATCTCTGGCCATGCCATGGATAACCAACTCAATCACCTTAATTGAAGTGGGAAGTGTAGTGAGAATTTTGGTTTCTTTGAAAAACACAGAAAGAGTATAAGAATGTGTTTTCACTTTAATCCCAGGTGCGGGATGTGGGGCTGTTACACTGTCTACAGCAGGTGACTGTGATTTGCCTCATGCTCTGGCAGGGATGGGATTTTACCAGCCGCAAGCATGTGACCTTTGTGATCCTGGGGACTCTTCAGAGGATAGATAAATGCTAGGGCCCTGAGAGAAGGTTGCTGGATTGGTGGTTGGTTGCTGTTGGTTGTGTTTTGTGAAGTGGTCTTTTAAGTAGTCATGCACAAAAAAGAAACAAGAAATTAGATCTTCTGACGGTAAAGTTCAAACTTGCCCCAAGGAACACAATGCTGCCCCCAATCAGCAGAAAATGACAAAAATAATAGATTTTCCCTTCTATCCTTTTTTCTCTCCTATCTAGTGTTAGGAGGTTGAAAGAGTAGAAGAAAACAAGTGGAGACAAGTGGAAGAAAGAAGAACCCACAATGTAGCAAACTTCCAGCTACAGGGAATACTTGCCCACATTGGGCGGCTCCATTCCCTAGCTGGGATCCTGCAATGCATAGCTTGAAAAGGTGAGCAGAACGGTGGCCATCTCCATCAAGCTCCTGCCGACCTAACTCTCCCACCATAATGGACAGTGCGAGCTAAAATACCTCCCTCATGTATTCATGAGGTGTGTTTACAACACCAGATTACTAGGAACAAGCCAATAACTACACATAGAAGTACAAACGAGTCGTGATCTATTTACATCACCCAATTCTCTCTGCAAGAAAAGGGTGTTACCGGTACAGGAAGCAAGATTAAGATGCACAGACGTTTACGTAGAAGGCACCTGATACTAAGAGAGGGCATACTGCGGGGTGGCTTGCAGGCTCAGTGCTAGGCCTCAGGAAACAGAGGTAGCTGGCGTCGTGAGTTCCAGGACAACCTATCCAAAAGAAAGAGGGGAGGGAGGGAGGGAAGGAAGAAGGAAGGGAAGAGGGACGGAAGGAGGGAGGGAGAAGGGAGAAAGCATATGTGATGATTCCATGTATGTAAAATTCTAGGATGGTTAAAATTAATCTGAAATAAATCAGAGCAAAGGGTTCCTGCATGGTGGAGAGGAAGAAACAAGCTAAGAAACAAAGGATTCTGGGATGATGAAAAAGTCTTGTGCCACCCATTGTAAATTCAGACTGTGTTTGCCCCATTAGTATATGGAGGGATTAGAGAGAATTAGAGAGAACTCATCAGGGAGGGTAAGCACACAAAGATGTCAGTTAGGAAATTTACCATGAGGGGCTGGAGAGGTGGCTCAGTGTTAAGAGCACTGACTGCTCTTCCAGAGGTCCTGAGTTCAATTCCCAGCAACCACATGGTGGCTCATTACCTTTAGGGATTTGAGGCCCTCTTCTGTTACATTGAAGACAGCAACAGTGTACTCATGTAAATAAAATAAGTAAATAAAACTTAAAAAAAAAGAAAGAAAGGAAGACAAAGATAATGTTAAAGTTCATCTGGAAATCACATGAAGAGAAATAGCCTCCCCCACCAAAAGTAACCAAAGTAATTGTGAGAGACATTTCCTCCCAGACATGGAAGCATTGTATTACATATACAAATGTGTCCTATTTTAAGAAACATGAAACCATAAAAGTACAATTTTTAAAAAGCATGCATGTGATATGCATACATACACACATGCATGCATACATGCATACAGGCAAAAAACACAATGTTTAAATCTGAAAAAAAAAAAAAAAGCCAGGCTGGAGACCCCGCTGAGGTGTTAGATATTCACAGACCTTACAGAAGACCTGAATTTGGTTCTCAGCTTGCATGCCAGGCAGTTCCCACCATCTGTAACTCCAGCTCCAGGGAGTCTGATGCCCTCTTGTGGTCCCCACAGGCACCTGTTGCACTCATGTGCACACCAGCACACAGGCATCCACACCCAACTTAAAATACATCTTTAAGTAAATTCTGAAGAGGCCCAAGGTGGTGCAGTCCCTTAGACACTGGTAGACGTTTGCACCAGCGCAGCCTCTATGGAAACCAGATGAAGCTGGTTTCTTTTGCTCCTCAAGAGCTGACAGTAGAGGGTTGGGGATTTAGCTCAGTGGTAGGTAGCTACTGTCACGTAGGTAGAGGAGCGAGCCTGGGCATATGCATGCCCGACAGATCTGCACATGGTACACATGACTACTGCAGCAATGCTCATGACAACCTGTTAGGGAGCAGCCAGGTGTCATCGTTGGAAAAGGGATAAGGAAGATGTGGTGCAGGTGCAGAATAGACAGGTCAGGGAGACAGTCAGGATGAAACCTGTCATCTGCTGGGAAACAGATGCTAGAGAGAAATGTGTAAAGCAAAGTAAGTCAGATTCATGATGAATACGTCTTCGCTGAAATCTGGAACCAAAAGAGTATGTGGGGGGGGGGGGAGTCGGGGGGAGACAGACAGACAGAGACAGAGAGAGAGAGAGAGAGAGAGAGAGAGAGAGAGAGAGAGAGAGAGGTAAGAGGAGAAATGGAATCACTAGAGAAGGGGCCAGGAGAGTTACAAGGGTGAATACTGACACCACACAACAGATAACTGAATAAAAAATACCATTTTAAAGCCCATTACTTTGTACACACAAATACACGCTAATAAAAGTTTGACTGTAGAGTTTCCATTTAAGTTGAAAAGAATGCAACATATGTATTATCTACTCAGACATGCCCACATATCTTGTCTGGACTTAATCCAAGTGTTGTCTGCAGCAGAAGTGCAGCCAGCAAGGAGGTGCAGCCAGCAATCAGGAGGGGCAGGCGACAGGACAAGGTCTCCTTTTCCCCTTTGAGACCAAGTCTCACATAGGCCAGGCTAACCTCAAACTCACTCTCTAGCCAGCACTGGCCTGTAATCCCCATCCTCCTGCCTCCGCCTCCCACATGCTAGGATTACAGACATACTACCACACTGTCTAGAATATTCTCTGAATGTAAAACTCAGGTATGTGTACTGACAAAGTATGTTAAAATTATATGAGTAAAGTCTTATAAACACATACAAATTAAACTAAATTGCATTATAGATTGAATGTAGTTCTTAGGTTTAAAAGAATTTAATACAGGGGGCTGGTGAGATGGCTCAGCAGTTAAGAGCAGTGGCTGCTCTTTCAAAGGACCTGAATAGAATCCCAGCACCCACACAGTGGCTCACAACCATCTCTGACTCCAGGTCTAACGGATCCAAGGCCTGGTTCTGGCCTCTCCAGGCACCAGGCAAACACATGATACACAGACACACATACAGGCAGAACATGCATATGCATAAAATAAAAACAAATAAAACCTAAAAGGAAAATAAGTATTGACCTGTCCACACACATACACACATGGACAATGACCTTGACCTTTGAGTGAATTATTCCTGACTTCCACTCTTTGTATTTTTGACCCTGACAAAATCTCGACGAATGTCCCTACGACCCAATCGTCTCATTGTCTGTAAATACTAACATCGACCGCCCTCCATCACACAGTGCAGGCTTCACAGAGGTCACAACCAAATTTTAAAACAATCTCGTAAGAGAATAAAAGGGCCAAAAATAAGTACCCTGTAGAAAATACAAAAATGCCATTTATTTTCCTTGTTTACTAAATGGTTAGCTATAAAGATCCCATTTCCCCCTTGTGGTTTAAGGAGTTCCTTTTACCACGGTTATTTCATTTTTTTGTAGGCAAACGCTAAAATCGGCATGTTCTGCATTTTATGCACAGAGCCTAACTGATCGTTTATATTCTATACATTCTGTGTTGAAGAACTTCATGTTCCTCAAGATCCTGACAGACAACCACTGTCCTCATATGTTCGAGTAGTAGCGACCACGGTTCTGAAAGTCCCTGTGAGCGTATCTGGCATACGTCTTGTTATGCGGGATCCTGCCAAAGGGTTCTCGGTCATTGAAACAGGCCTGGAAGACTTCATCCACGGCTTTCTGGGCCTCTTCTCTGCTGATGTTCCGGACCGCCAAGATAGACAGAACAGCTCTGTCTCGCACACAAGTCTAAGAGAAGGAAAGCACACGGTTTTAACGTTGTGTGAAACTTAATCATAGGATACCACTATATGTTACCTAAACCAAAATAAGATTAATTTCTCCAGGGTTGGAGAGAGGGCTCATCAGTTAGGAGTTCCCCTACTAGAGGACCTAGGTTCAATTCTCAGCACCCAAACAACAGTCTGTAACTCCAGGCCCAGGGAATCTGACACTCTCACACAGACAAACGTGTCATCAAAACACTAAGGCATGTAAAATAAAATACGTCATATCACTTCTCCTCCTGTTCTTTTATTAATTTCTGCCATTCTAAAAAGTAAAATAAAATTAACAAATATAATTCTCTAACCTTGGAACATGTCAGTCACTCTAAAACTATTTAGATGTAAATAAGACCCCTGTTTATTATTTTCTCAGGCATTGTCTGCCAAACATGAATTCCCGCTTTGCGAAATCACAAGAAATCCATAGACAAGGTCCTGATTGATCTTGCTGAATTAAAATTAAAACACATTTCAAGGGGCTGGAGAGATGGCTCAGTGGTTAAGAGAGATGCTTGCTGTTTCAAAGGACCCGAGTTTAATCCCCAACTGCCATGGTGGGCAGCTCACAGACACCCATAACTCCAGCTCCGGGATCTGAGGCCCTCTTCTGGCCTCCAAAGGCATCAACACTCACATGCACACACCCACACACAGCCACACATACAGGTAACTAAAAATAAAACCTAACTTTGAAAAAAATAAAATAAAATGCACTTCAATTCCAGGCCTCTTTCGTAACTTCTCAGCAGACTGCTGATAGATTAACTGTTTATCCTGAGGCAACAGGAAACTATTCAGACAGACACCCAAACTTAAAAGGTGCCTCTGGTTTTAGACAGAAATTAAACATAATCTTTCATAGGTCTCAGTTTTACTATGAGAATAACTTGTCTAATATCTTCAATCTGTTGATCCTCAAACTTCCATGTTTTAAGATGTGTAAGGCCCTGACATTCCAATTCCTAGAGACCTTTTAAAATACTTTTTTCTCTCTTCTCCGAACTAAAACTCAAAAGAAAGTCCATTAAAGATAATTGTGGTGGTTTGAATAGACTAGGCCCAAGGGGCGGCACTCTTTGTGAGGTGTGGCCTTGTTGGACCAGGTGTGGCCTTGTTGGAGGAAGTGTGTCACTGTGGGCTTGGACTTCAAGACCCTTGTCCTAGCTGCCTGGAAGTCAGACTTCTAGCTGCCTTAGGAACAAGAGGTGGGACTCTCAGCTCCTCCCCTGGCATCTGTCTGGACACTGCATGCTCCTACCTTGATGATAATGGACTGACCCTCTGAACCTGTAAGCCAGCCCCAACTAAATGTTGTCCTTATAAGAGTTGCCTTGGTCATGGTGTCTATTCACAGCAGTAAATCCCTAACTACGATAATAACCAAAAGAATATCATCTCTTCTCCAAACTAAAATTCAAAAGAATGGTAGGTGATCTGTCCATTAAAGATTGTCAAAAGTAGGCATGGTGGCTCAGACAACGCTCAGGAGGCATGAGGACCAAACTCAGGCCAGCCCGGCTACATGTCAAGACTGTCTCAAAAACAAAAGTAAAAATCTAGGCCTGTGTGGAAACATTCCTCTATTCCCACCAGCTCCAGGCTGAGGCAGGCTGAGTCTGAGCCCAGGAGAAGAAAACCAGCAACACAAGACCTAGTATCAAAAAAGGAACAAATAAAAAATAAACCGATTTTTGATGCTAGTCACCAATATTCTGCTTTCCTAGTTTTACCTCCACTCATCACTCAAGCTGGAAATGCTCACACGCAACGGGACAACGCAAGATACACAGCGAGACCCTGTTCCCCCTCCCCGAAAAACAGATGTCAAAGCTGCACAAGACTCAATGACAGACCACAGTTGGGATTTACTGGTCCTTGCCAAGCGGTGGTGGCACACACCTTTAATCCCAGCACATGGGAGGCAGAGGCAGCAGATCTCTCTGAGTTTGAGGCCAGCCTGGTCTACACAGCAAGTTCCAGGCTACACAGAGAAACCCTGTTGTAAAAAGCCTCTGCATCAGCTCCCGCCTCCAGGTTATCTGTCCTGGCTTCCTTCAGTGATGGACTACAGATATCAAAGTATAAGCCAAGTAACCCCTCTCCTCCCCAACTTGCCTTTTGGGCACGGTGTTTCATCATCAATAATCATCCAAGCTAAAGCAAATTCATACCAGAATAGTGAGGTATAGCTGTTTCAGACCGGACCATGTTTTTATGGGGAAGGCTGTGGAAAGGCTTTGGAACTTTGGACAAGAAAAGCCATTGAGTGTTGAGACCTCAGTGGGAGGCTCTGTGGGAGCCTAAAGATAAGAGTGTTGAGAGCTGTGCAGAAGAGAGAGGCCTGGCATGTGACGTTTCAGGGGGAAGTTTAAAGACTCAATCAGGGCCATTTGCTACTTTGATTTAAGATTCTGTGGTTCCAGTCAGGGGGGCCAGAACAAGAGACCAAAACCACTGAGGTGAAGTGTTTCCCCAGAGTCAGCTGTGTGCAGAGGTGGCAAGGTTGTACCTCGTGCTGGCAGCCAGACTCGGTCATGTGTAAGAGTCACCCAGGTGGAACTGGTTCTGAGGGCAAGAAGGGATCATGAAGAGCAGCCGAGGAGCGGCACTGTGAGAGGCCAGGAGAGGGCACTTGTGAAGGTGCAGCCTCAGAGGCAGTGGAATCCCCAGGACTGAGGGGTTATGGAGAAAGCTGAGACTCTGACATGAAGACAGCCCAAGGCTGGTTACTGTGAAAGTGCGTCCCAAAGAACAGTAAAAGACCCAGCATTTTGGAGATGCCAGGACCATAGGACAGCCCCTAAGAAGAGCAGCAGCAGTGGAGGGGAGCCAGCAAAGCCTAAAAGACAAGCTGTGTGTGCTGCCAAGGACAGAGCTGGAGACGTGACTCGGGCCCTCTGGAGGAGGTCAGAAGATTGTGACTGAACCCCAGACATTGGACATTGAGTTATTTACACTGTTGGGGCTTTGTTTTGCTTTGTTCTAATCATGACTGTGCCCTGTTTCTTCCCTCTTGAAGTAACAAAGTATTTATTTTTTCATTTTATTGGAGCCCACAGTTGAAAGACTGAATTTTTAAAAGAGACTGAATTTTTACAGAGACTAAACTTTTTTGGTTTTGTTTTTTTCAAGACAGGGTTTCTCCATATAGACCTGGCTGTCCTGGAACTCACTCTGTAGACCAACTGGCCTCAAACTCAGAGATCTGACTGCTCCTACCTCTTGAATGCTGGGATTGAAGGCGTAGCCACCACTGCCCGGCCAAAGACTGAACTTTTAAAGTGTCTGAATTGGTAAAGACTAAGCGACTTTGTAATAGTCTGTAATATGTTTTCTTATTCATTAATCTGTGATCTGGGGGTTGAACCAAAAAAAAAAAAAAAAAAAGGAAAGATTATGTCTTAAAGTATTGTGTGTCAAATTATCAAGGGGTCGATTGTGCGTGTGTGTGTGTGTGTGTGCGCGTGTGTGTGTGTGTGTGTGTGTGTGTGTGTGTGTGTGTGTGTGCGTACACCCACAGGACTATTAGGACATAAGGAAGGCAGGCTATGATTTCACTTGGATTCTCTATCTCTCCCCACTTAAAAGTATCCCAGAGTTGGGGCTGGAGAGATGGCTCAGCAGTTAAGGGCACTCCCTGCTCTGGCAGAGGACCCAGGTTTGGCTCCCAGCACCCACGTGCAAGTTCACAACCACACGTAACTCCACTTCGTGGGAGGTCCAGTGTCTTCTTCGGGCCTCACAAGCACTCACACTCACAGCTCGCCTCTCAGGCAGTCCCACGGCTGCCCATGACCATGACGTAATCTCCATCAACATGGGTGTCTGTTGGTACTGAGTGTACTTCCTTTCCTCTGCTCACAACACTGGGGTTAGGTGATCCCAGGGCCATGTTTACCTGATGGTGTTGTTTTAATCCAAAACGCAGCCTGAGAAGCTCGTTCACCAGTGAGCAGTCCCCACTGAGGCTCGCAGCTCGGATCTGTCACAAACACAGAGGGCAAGTAAGAAGCAAAGAGGCTCTCAGTCTCTCCACACCAGCCAACGTCTAAAACTGCGAAAGAATAGAAAATCACCATGTATTTCTGACTCCAGTGTATCTGACACTTCCCTCTAAATAATATCCTTAAATATCTGCTAGCACATACCCCAGGAGTGTGCTGTACAAATTGGGGCACTGGGGCAGGGGACTTTCTAAACCTCACCTGTAGCCTCATGGGCAGTAACAATTCCTCCTCGAACACAGGGTCAGAGTTGGACCTCCTGGTTAAAATTCATGATCTCTAGAGGATACAGTCCTAGAAATTACCAAAGGACTTCAAGAAAGCAATCCTTCCAAACAAACTACCATGTGATCCTGGCCACAGACCTCAGCCGCTCAAGCCTCAGCCATGAGTCTCCTCAGGCCCCTCAGACTGTGTGTAGGACGTTACATCATGCAAAGCTCAAATGACGCAGACCAATCTACTGAAGTTAGCCCAGATCTTCTGATTTATGACGTTAACAGGTTTCTTTTTTTTTAAGTTCTGGGACTGCCCCCATATATGGCACAGCATTTAGCCAGTTTTGTAGTTCACTGCCAAGAGAATGTCTGCTCCTTGTTGCTTCCACACTGACACGGGTGCATTCCTCTGTGAAGCTCGAAGCATTTAACACACGTTAGCCAATCCCACTGGAGAGAGACCTGCTTAAAAACTCAGATTTTGTCTACTCTCCAAATAATGAGTTTTAGTTAGAAGCAGTGGGGGCACATACTGACTTCAAGAGAAGGAGAAAACAGTCTACATTATAAACTACATGCCTGAGATTTGCTAATTCCTCAAGCCCTCATTATAATGAGATCCTCAAGTAATGAAATTCAAGCACTAAATATATATGTCCCACTAGGAGTGTGCAGACTTCTGAGAGCAACCCAAAACCATTAATGATAAATACCTTTTTAATATTGTGCTCCTGAGGCTAAATGTTTTACTCCAGGGCAAACAGTGACTCTGAATAGGAAGCAACCAGCCCAGTAGGAAGCCGGGCAGGCCCAGTTCTGCCAGTAACTAGGATCCAAACTAGTGTCTCACTTTGCACACACGGAAGACAAGGATAAGTGGTCCTCAGCGGGCTCTTGTTGACAGTGAAAGAGAACCAGAAGGGCTGGGGATGGAACACTGGTGGGCTCTGCCCAGCATGCATGGGCTCTCAGCTCTACCCCAGTTTTGCAAAAGCAAATCCAAGGCTGGGAATACAGTTCAGTTGGAAGTGTCTGAAAAGCATGCACGGGTCCCTCGGCTCAAATCCCAAAACCATACAAATCAGTCATTTTTTAAAAAGAAAAAAACAAAAAAAAAACCCATCCAAGAATTGCATTTAGCTCTCAAGTGTACCCCAAGAAAAGTATTCACTATGATTTTATTATGATTTAAATGAGTCAATGCTACTATTAGGCCTCGAATATAACATTTATAGCAATTCTACAAAGAGACCATGCTAAAGTGACAAGAGCAAAGAAAGGAATATGCTTGAATAAGTTGCACCTGAATAAACACTTCAGTGTTTTGGGGGAAAAAAAATGTCTAAACTCACCTCCGAGCACGCCAGGTGGTGGACGTTGGTGAACCAGTGGACGTGGGCCCGGCAATGGTCAAACGCGTGAATGAGCTCGTGGGTGACAACCCTGCCCATATGTGCCTGATTTCGGATATTGTTCTCGCACAAAACAATCTAGGAAACACCAAAGTAGGAAAAGTTTCCCTCATTTCTGAAACCAGTTCCTTTTCTAGATCCCATTTCTCTCCTGCATGGCCACCTGCTGGGAGCCTCACTCAATCTCTCCCTCACATCCCCTCAAGCCCCACTTCTGGTGACCTCTCCTCAGTAGGCCATGCCTGCAGTCCAGTTAAGAACCCGTTCGTATGCTGCACCCCCAAAGCTGACCACACCAGTTTGCCTCGGATGCCGCAGCACTGCGGTTCTACGAATGGGCTTTGGGAAGAGACAGACATATTTAAAGCACTGTTCAGGGCCCTGCTAACCTAGCAAGCTGGCAGTTTTCCATATATATATTTTTTTTCAACTGTTAGGGAGTAATACAGACATGAGTGTGGGTGGCCACAGAGATTAGAAGAGACTCTAGAGCTCTAATGTAAACTCTGATCTCCTGAAAGAGGATTAAGTGTCCTGGAGTAATCTCTCCAGGTCCCCAAGCAAGTTTCTTAGCCTCTCTGTGCCTCAGTTCCCTCAGCTATAAGAAGGAGATAATTGTGGTCAGGGAACCACTGGGACTATGCAAAGAGCTTCTCTGCAGGTTTCAGAACAAGCAGCAAGTAAACACCAGTCCCCCAGCTAGAATGAGGGAAAGTTCCAGGAATGCCCCCCACCCCCACCTCCCCCAACCCCCACCTTCCCAACCCCACCGCCCAGCAGATGTCAGAAAGGAGAGTGCAAGCCAGTGGCTCGCTAGGCAGGGCCCTATGAGAACAAGGAAGGCAGGAGGGTCCTAACCATGACAGCTGTGTTACCACGCCTGACATCGGGAGGTGCAGTCGCTTTCAACATTAACTTGCCCAACTAACATTCATTAAGACCTAATAATTGGCTTGCAATCTATCAGACAGGAATGAATAAATATTCATCCAAGTGATTAACACATGCAGTGGTAGTCCTGGGCAAGTACAGGAACATCACGCTTGATCTGGAGAACACAGGCCTCTCTAGCAGGAATGTTCAACTCAGACCTGCAGGCCGGGTGGGGGGTGCGGCTCTCTTGGGAGAGTGCTTACCCAGCAAGCACCAGGCCCTGGGCTCTGTCACCCAGTACTGCTCGCGCCAGACAGGCAGACCACTAGGGACACAGAAGCAGAACCAGAAGTTCCTGGTCATCCTCAACTATACGGTGAGTTCAGGCTAGCCTGAGCTACAGAATCTGTCTCAAAAATAAGCAAATAGTGCTGGGGCGATGGCTCAATGGTTAAGGACACTGGCTGTTCTCCAGGACCTGAGTTTAATTCCAGCACTCATGGGGCAGCTCACAACCATCTGTAACTGCAGTTCCAAGGGATCTGACGCCCCCTTCTGGCTTCTGTGGGTAACAGACACATACATGAAGCACAGATCTACTATCAAAACAACCGTGCAGATAAATATGAAAAGTTAAATTTGAAAGACAGTGGGGAAGGGAGGTACCTAAGACAGTTTGCGGGGAGGAAAGAAAAGGAGAAATCATGTAATTAGACTCTAATTTCAAAAAAACAATTTATTTAAATCCAGAATTAGGGGCTGGAGATAGCTCAGCGGTTAAGAGCACTCAGCGCTCTTCCAGAGATCCTGAGTTCAATTCCCAGCAACCACATGGGGTTTCACAATCACCTGTAATGGGATCCAAAGCCCTCTTTGCTGTGTCTGGTGTGTACTCACCTCATATATAGAAGAAAACAGGGATCTGACCTATTTAAACAAGAGGAGGGAATGGGAACAGCATGTGCAAAGGAGAAGGAGGGCTGGAGGAAGAGATCGTGTGAGAAGCTGAAAGCTGGACCAAGGGCAGAAGCGGAGTGGGTCAGAAGACTTGAGCCAGGGGACATGGCAGAGGCCGTGCCACACAGACCCTTGTATTCTACATCAGCGAGAAGCTTCCAAGGAGAACACTGAAACAGAGGCATGCTTTGTGTTTACCCTTAAAAGTACAATAAAAGAATAAATGCATTCAGAGAAACTAGATAGAGGCCCTACGGCTAACTCTGACCCTGACCCTGACCCTAAACCTAACCCTAACCCTCAAACCCTAACACTAACCCCCTAACCCTAACCCAAACCCTAACCCCCAAACCCTAACACTAACCCTCAAACTCTAACCCTCTAACCACTCTAACCCTGAGCCTAACCCTGACCCTGACTATCCTGACCCTGACTATGACCTTAATCCTAATCCTAACCCTGATCCTGTGACCATAACCCTAACCCTAACCCTAACTGTGACCCTAACACTAATTCTAACCCTGACCCCTCTAACCCTAACCCTAATCCTAACTGTGACCATGACCCATGACCCTGGCCCTAAGCTTGTGACTCTAACCCTAATCCTAACTGTGACCCTGACCCTGACCCTGGCCCTAACCCTAACCCTAACTATAACCATGACCTGAGCCCTAACCCTAGTCAACATGGTATTCTAGGCAAGAAGCAGAAGATAGCACTTGCAGGCAAGAATGGTAGGAGCTAAAGAATAATTTAGAAGTTAAATTGAAAATGGTTGAATCAGAAATAAGGAAGGAACCAGAAGTATTCTACAAATGACTACACTAAATGATAGAAACATCTACTGAGATGTTAAGCTGAGTGTGGTGGGTCATTCATGTGATCCCAGAACATGGATCGGGGTACACTGTCTCACCTAGCCTGAGCTACACGGAGACCAGCCTGGGCTACACCAAACAAACAAACAAACAAACAAACAAACAAACAAAAACCACCCTGAAAGAAAAGAGGACGGGGGGCTGGGGATTTAGCTCAGTGGTAGAGCGCTTACCTAGGAAGCGCAAGGCCCTGGGTTCGGTCCCCAGCTCCAAAAAAAAGAAAAGGAAAAAGAAAAAAAAAGAAAAAAAAAAAAGAAAAGAGGACGGAAGGTGAAAAAACTAAAACCCAGATTGGGTAAAGAATCACCAAGGTGAACTTGGGCAAACAGGGTCTGAGGTATACTGCAGAATCCATGGACTACATTTTTTTTTAATTTTTAAGATTTTCTTAGCTATTTTATATGAGTACACTGTGGCTGTCTTCAGACACACCAGAAAAGGGCATCAGATCCCATCACAGATGGTTGTGAGCCACCATGTGGTTGCTGGGAATTGAACTCAGGACCTCAGGAAGAGCAGCCAGTGCTCTTAACCGCTGAGCCATCTCTCCAGCCCTGGTCTAAGGTATCTTTAAGACAATCCAAGTGAAAGTGGAAGCAAGCATTTGAATACACAGGCAGAACATTCAAGACAGAACTCAAAGAGAAACAAGATCCCCTCCGCGGAACACAGAGGAGAGAAAAGAAGGTCTGTGGGACGTCAACACTTAAGGGTGGAAGAGAACATCAGCAAAGGAGCAGACAGGAGAATGTACAGGAAACCACGGAACAGTGAGGCTCCACACACGCTAAAGACCCTGTGGTCCTGAGCCACCGTTCTGAGTACACTATGACCCTGTGGTTCTCCTCAGACTTGTATCTCGGAGACACTGCAAAGATCAGCAGGAGGGAAGGATCAAGAATACCTGCAGCACTATCTCGTCCAATTACAAGGTTGGAAACAGAATCAGATAGGGTGAGCTCTGATGGCAATGCAGAGGAACAGTATTTAAGTGAAGTTTAGAA
This sequence comes from Rattus norvegicus, assembly GCF_021556685.1. NCBI lineage: Eukaryota > Metazoa > Chordata > Mammalia > Rodentia > Muridae > Rattus > Rattus norvegicus. The sequence continues at coordinate 72,415,099 of NC_141540.1, forward strand.
AACCAGAGAGAGCTGGAGAGATTCCCAGCAACCACATGGTGGCTCATAACCATCTGTAATGAGGTCTGATGCCCTCTTCTGGCCTGTAGGCACACATGCAGGCAGAAAGCTGCATGATGTATACATAATAAATAGATATTTTTAAAAAAAAGATGACCACACGGTTATCTGAGGTCCTGAGAGCGCTCGACTCCTCAGATCTGGGTGGCAGCCACACGCACAGAGGCTTCCCTGTTACTCAAAGTGTACTTACTCATAGCTTCCTAATTTTCTGGATAAATGGAAGACTTCATGATAAAAACTGCAATGTAAAACAGGACGGACGGACGGACGGACTAGGGCTGGACTGCACTTAACACTGCTGAGAGCTGGGAATTCCAAATGTTCGCTCTGCTTTTGTTCCTGAGACGGGTTCTCCAGCCCAGCTGGCCTCGAGCTCTCGAGGTAGCTGAGGGCGGCCTTGAACTTCTGATCCTTAGCCCCATCTCCTGAGTGCTGGGACATGTGCCACCAAGCAGGGATTATGCAGGGTTAGGGGCTGAGTTCAGGGGTCCATGGAAGACCCATGTAAGAAGCGAGGTAAGGCCTCGGCCAAGTGAGCCACAGCCCCAGCTCCCAAAAACGCTCGCTCTCCTTAACCACTGCAGGGGAGTGGGTAACCTTATCAAGAGAAAGCTATCGGTGCTGTGACGGCAACCTACCAGAGAGGAAACTGCGAGTAAGAAAATATAACCTGCCCAAGCAGAGGGACTAGGATTCCAACTCCAGTCTCACTGTAAAATCCACAGTGTTGGCCCATAATTACTGCAGAGAGTTAGGAATAACCAAATATGTATCAAATTATCCAGCAGAAAGCAGTAGGTGGGGTTCAGCATCGACGCTATACTCAAACTGGAAAGGTTACCTACAACACTCTCAGCTACCTTTGCCATGGCTCCTAATCCGCCTGCCACCTCCAGTATTGGCAAAACCCTCCACTGACTGAAAACTAAAAACAAAGCTGAACGCTCACGAGCGGGTGAGGCACCATTACGAACAACTTTAGCACGGATAACTAGTTTATTCTCATCACCAGGCTAAAAGATAGATGTGGTCATTATCGACAATATGAAAAATAATCCCACTCCCTCCACGCAAAAGTTACCTCACGTGGTCTTACCTCTTACCCCAGCATTCACAGCGGCAACCACACGGCTCACATCTGTTTGCAAATGTCAGTCACAGTTTTCCACATGGTGTCCCCGCCCTCCGGCTAAACTACGTAGCATGTTACTCAACAGACCTGTGGTTTCCTACGGTTTCGGTTAATGGCATTTGCCTTCTCTTTGCAGAGGCTTTGTATATTTTAACTGAGTATTAGCTGTCAATCAGTGCGTCACTGTCCTGTTGTGGTAACCACATGCCATAGTTTGGACCCTGACTGACTACCTTCCATCAGCCTAGGAGTTAAAGAATTAGTTCCTCTTTTTTTTCCCTTTGTGTCTAAGTGTGTTTTGTCTGCATGTGTGTCTGGGTCCACAATCACGCCTGCAGGGGCCAGAAGCGGGTGATGGGCTTTCTGATGGTTGTGAGCTGTCACGTGTGTATAGGGAACCTTATCCTATGGGAAAGCAGGCAGTGCTCTGAACCCCTCTCTCCTGCCCCAAAGGACCCGTTAGCCTGTGGCACTACATAAGTGGGGCCCAGCAGAAGGAAGTTAAATCGTTGTGTATGAGGGAGCTGTTGTGACACTGATGTCAGTATATATAGCTGCCCCACGATGCACACCACAAAGGCGACGCGGTCACACGACCATGGACTGACGCCAAGAGCCAAAGTTACTCTTGTCTCCATACAAGTTCAACTTCTCAGTTTACGGGAACAGACAGTTACCACAGCACAACCCTCCAGCCTGCCGCACACTCCTAACCATTCGAGTTCATGGCTCACCTCCTTCAGAGCAGCAGCACTCCTTAAGAGCAAGGACCACAACCGACCTTGCTTTAAAAGTCCTACGCAAGGACTGCAGGATAGGATGCGTGGCATGTGGACCGTGTCAGGCGCGTATCAGAAGGGATAAAAGGGAAGGGAACGACCCAGCAAAGAAACGCACCTGAGACGTGGACGCATCAAAGCCTCCGCTGACGTTGCCATCACAGACTTCGCAGGAAAAGTGCCTTCCCCTGTTCACGGCACTGGAAAGCACAGAGAGACGTGAGCAGCCCCCGCCAGAACACCTAGGACCGCAAGGCACAGCTCTCTCACCGTCTCACACGGTCAGGACTCAGCTATCTCATCTCTAGACTAAGGAGAGTCTGAGGCAGTATGGTCTGCAGAGTCCGTACTGCCTCGGATTCCATTGGGGTCCACCTGACTGGGACCACACTGGAAAGATGACAGAGTTCCGACCTTGGGCCATAGTGGTAAGAGTAGATATCAGAAGTCACTTCCTCTAATCCTGAGTTAACATCTGGAAGCCTCCTATTAGTCCATGCTAACCACAATGCCCTGTGCTGAAGGGCTGGAGAGGCCAAGTTTGGTAATTACTTACAAGAGAGACTGAATAGTGCCCTTACTAAGCCTGCCACGGTTGACAGAGAAAGGTTGTGGTCCCAAGTGAGAAATCCCAAGTATAAAAGCTCTACCGTTAATTAGTTCAGAGCAGGGGGTGGGGAGGTACAGAACAGACAGTGACTTTTTTTTAAGATTTACTTATCTATCTTATGTATGTGGGTACAATGACACTCTCTTCAGACACACCAGAAGAGGGCATCAGATCCCATTACAGATGGTTATGAGCCACCATGTGGTTGCTGGGAATTGAACTCAGGACCTCTGGAAAAGCAATCAGTGCTTTTTTTTTTTTTTTTTTTTTTTTTTTTTTTTTTTTGTCTTTTTTCTTTTTTTTTCCGGAGCTGGGGACCGAACCCAGGGCCTTGCCTCTTGCCCAGGGCCTCTATCGCTGAGCTAAATCCCCAACCCCGCAATCAGTGCTCTTAACCACTGAGCCATCTCTCCAGCACAACGGTGGCTTTTAAAAAAAGATTTACTTACCAACCTGAATGTTTCATAGCATCAAGTAGAAGCTTGACATACGGATCTACAAAGACATTAATTATGCCCATTAGAAAATGTAGCAGCAATTAAAGCGTCCAAACAGCATTGAAAAATAACTCGCAAACACCATCTTAAACCAGTTTCTAAAATGATGAATAAAACATGTAAATTAATGCCAATTAGATCAAGTCCTGAAGGGGTTGGGGATTTAGCTCAGTGGGAGAGCGCTTGCCTAGCAAGCACAAGGCCCTGGGTTCGGTCCTCAGCTCCAAAAAAAAGAAAATCAAGTCCTGATGAAATAGAACATAAAAACAGACACTAAAATGCTCCCCACAAGTATCTTTATATCAAAGGTTGCTTTTGCTTAAATGACTAAACACTTTGCATTATAGCACATGTTAGGAGACCAGGGCATCCTGGGCCATGGTCAGAAAAACAAACCAGCACAGACCTGGATTGGAGGCAGGCAGCGCCTCCACTGTTCTCTGTGTCACATCTTGCCTCACTCTGACTACCACATTCCAATGGGACCTGCCAACCAAAGCTCTTCAGTGAGGGTTGGCAGGCAGAAATGTGTGAGTCTGTGCTAATAAGAAAGAAGACAGGCAGCTCAGGGACTGAGCCCAGTGGTGGGGCCTTGCCTAGAAAGCACAAGGGTTCAGTCCTCACCTCTGGGGAAGGGGAGGGAGGGAGGGAGGGAGGGAGGGAGGGAGGGAGGGAGGGAGGAAGGAAGGAAAGAGGGAGGGAGGGAGGGAGGGAGGGAGGGAAGAGGAGAGGAGAGGAGAGGAGAGGAGAGGAGAGGAGAGGAGAGGAGAGGAGAGGAGGAGAGCAAGAGGGCACTAAAAAGACAGCTCAGGGGTTAGTAGCATGTGTTGCTCTTGCAGAGGACCCAGGTTGAGTTCCCAGCACCCACAGAGTAGCTCACAGTCCTGGAAGCCAGGAAAGCAGACAGTGCGCAGACATACATGCAGGCAAAACAATCACACACAAAAATAAATAAATAAAAAAAAAAAACTTTAAAAAAAGACAGTAAAATCTTTTATCAGTTGACTATTCAATTATGACCGATTCTGCTATAAAATAGTAACTTTATTATTTGGAACAAATATATTTAAATCTTACTTTCCTAATAAATCTGAAGTACACAGGCAATCTATGCTGATGCAGAAAAGCAAGGCAGTGTCCCTGGACTGAAGAGAAATTGCTCAGTGGGAACCAGTGTGGCTGCCTGACCCGCAGCAGTAATAAACCTCTTAGATGTCATGGTCCTCCTAGAGAATAATCCCTAGAAAACTGCACGTAGGTAGGTGCATAAACACGAGGGTTTTCCTTTTTTTTTTTTTTTTTTCTTTTTTCTTTTTTTCTTTATTCTATGTAAGTGTACTGTAGCTGTCTTCAGACACACCAGAAGAGGGCATCAGATCCTATTACAGATGTTTGTGAGCCACCATGTGGTTGCTGGGATTTGAACTCAGGACCTCTGGACGAGCAGTGCTCTTCATCACTGAGCCATCTCTCCAGTCTCCGAAACGAGGGTTTTCAAACGTTTCTGTTCTAGCTTTCTCCCCTGTCACTACTGCCGTGAATGAAGGTTAAAGAATTCCCCGCCCCAGGGAAGGGGTGCACAGGTAGAAGTAAAACTGCCTTATTAATGAAGAGTTCTTTCCAGCTTTCTCAACAGCATCCTACAGCCCGTGCAGCTGCATAACTTACATAAGAAATTAGTGAGTGTGACCCAGAAGGGCAGACTTCCAGCCTGGGCCTTCACTAGCCCGAGTGGGGCGGGAGCCCACGCCCCCTCCCGCCCACGCAGCCCTGGGGCTGCAGTGCAGCCCGGGATCTGTGGGGTCCAGGCCCTTCCTCGCCCCCGGGTCCGGTGTCACCCCGACCCCAGCCTCCAGGTCACGGTTCCTACTCGTCTCCAGCGTCTTCAAGAGCATGAGCGGACAACTCTGATCCCGGGTGAAGAGGCTGGAAAGGAAGCCCTGCTGGGACTTCCCCTGAGCCGGTGGCTCGGACGAGCCCTGGCCTGAGTCGGATCGCTGCAGCAGCGGCTCGCCTGCTTCAGGGCCTGGCTCGCCGCCTCCCGGAGCTCCCGCCATGCGGCCCGCAAGCCTCCTCCTGCCCGCTCGCCCTGGCCGACGCGGGGTAGCCGCTTCCGCCGCCCGCAGACGGACCGGAGGACCGCGAGGAGAAGCCCCGACTAGCAGTTCGGGGCGGGCTTTTGGGTGGGCGTGGTGGTGGGCGGGGCGTGGTGGGCGGTGCTTCGTGGCCCACCAATGCTGGCCATGAAGTTCCCTTCCGCACCTCAGCCATCGTCCTCTCACTCCCTCACCTCCTGTTTCTCTCATTCCCGCTACCCACTCAGAATTAAAGGCAGTGTTTTCAGAAACGTTTGGAAACAATAACGACTGACTGGTCTCATCAAAATGTGGCTCCTCGGGACCCATTCATCAACCCTACTCTTGCTCCAGAAATAACTTGTAATATGATACACACCTCACTTCTACAGCATATACGTATATATCTCAACTCACTCTGTGACATCTGACTCGAAGGCCTTTTCCTCAGTTCCCATAATCAGAGTACAGATTAAGTGTATTCCCCAGGGCATTACCAGCACGCTGACTCAAAATTATTGTTGTCTGATCTGCAGTTGAAGGCACTTTGTCTGTGTTAGTGCACTCATGACAAACTTTAGTGTGTGTGTGTGTGTGTGTGTGTGTGTGTGTGTGTGTGTGTGGTGTGTGTTCCTTCCTCACTAAATTATTCATCTCAGTTCACACTGCTGAACAACTGCTGCCATGCGCCAGGCAGGATGGTTGAGTCTGAGGAAACAAGGACAAATGAGACATTTTCTGAAGTTGAACCACGGCATATGTTTTATGTAGGAAAAACGTCTGAGAAAGACAGGCGTGCAATGCCTTGTGAACAGCTCTTGGGAGTCACGGTGCTCGATAATCATGAGTTGATTGGGAAGCAGCGGACGTTCACTTGTTTGAAATATTATACAAATATGAGTGCCTGCACTTACAGACTAATAAAGCTATAAGCCAAAAAAAATATTCTTTTTATTAAGCTCCACTTATGTGCATTATTTCCCATCCTCACTACAACCCTGCAAAATAATATCAACCCTAATATCCAGATAGAGGCAAGCTCAGCAAAACAGACTTATCCAGCTACGGAAGGCTGAGGGTGTGACTCAATTGAGAGTGTTCACATGATATGCATGAAGGGCTGGGTTCTATGCCCAGGGCCACGTAAGCAGACAGTGGCAAAATGTGCCTGTGACAGCAGCACTCAGGAGGTAAAGACAGAAGGGTCAGAGATCCAGTGTGATCCTCAGCTATACTGCAAGGTCAACGCCAGGCTGGGTTACATGGGACCACTTTGATATCAGACATGGAGATGCAGAGTTTGGAGTTTGCCCAGCTGGTTTCCTGCCTTGCTTTGGGGGATTACAGTTAAGTGACTAAATGAATGTCAGAAGAGACCTTGAATTTTGGACTTTTAACATTGTTGAGACTGCTATAGACTATGGGGGCTTTTGAAGTTGGACTAAAAATAGTTTGCATTATGCTATGTTTAGGTATGGCCCCCATAGACTGATGTGTTTAAACAAGCCTATGGGGCCAGGGAGTGGAATGTGATGGTTTGTATACGCTTGGTCCATGGAGTGGCACCATTAGGAGGTGTGGCCCTGTTGGAGTGGGTGTGTCATTGTGGGTGTGGGCTTTAATACCCTCATCCTAGCCGCCTGGAAGTGAGTATTCTGCTAGCAGCCTCCAGATGAAGATGTAGAACTCTCAGCTCCTCCTGCACCATGCCTGCCTGAATGCTGCCATGTTCCCACCTTGGTGATAATAGACTGAACCTCTGAACCTGTAAGCCACCCCAATAAATGTTGTCCTTTATAAAACTTGCATTGGTCATGGTGTCTGTTCACAGCAATAAAACCCTAAGAAAACATCTAAAGAAAATAAACAAAGGCAATTTAGAATGAGGCTGGAGAGATGACTCACCAGCAGAAAGCAACTGCTCTCAAAGAAGACCTGGGTTCAGTTCCCAGCACCCACACAGTAGCTTCTATCCATAATTCCAGTCCCAGGGGACCCAGTGACCTCTTCTAACCTCTAAGTGTCTTAGGGTTTCAGTGCTGTGAAGAGACAACATGACCAAGGCAACTCTTATAAAGGAAATGATTTAATTGGGGCTGGCTTACAGTTTCAGAGGTTCAGTCCATTACCATCATGGTGGGAAGCATGGCAGGGTGCAGCAGACATGGTGCTGGAGGAGATGAGAGCTCCACATCTTGAACGCAGTCAGACTTGAGGGTATACGAGACCTCAGAGCTCCACCTCCACAGTAACACACTTCCTCTAACAAGGTTATACACCTCCCCCAATAACGCCATACCTGCTAACAGTGCCACTCCCCACGGGCCGAGCATATTCAAAACACCACACTGAGCAGCAGTACAGGCGAAACACTCATACACATAAAACATAATCTAAAAAGAATTGTTAGAAAAGTGAAGGATGGGGGGCTGGAGAGATGGCTCAGTGGTTAAGAGCACCCGACTGCTCTTCCAGAGGTCCTGAGTTCAATTCCCAGCAACCACATGGTGGCTCACAGCCATCTGTAATGAGATCTGATGCCCTCTTCTGGTGTGTCTGAAGACAGTGACAATGTACTCATCATATATAAAATGAATAAATATAATCTTAAAAAAAAAAAAGAAAAGTGAAGAATGAACTTGTGGAATCTGAGCCATTAAAGTTCTGTTTGAATGCTAGAGAAAAGTTACGTGGACACGATACAGACCATAACCTGTTGCTCTACCTTGCCTCTCTGAGGCTGTAACCAAAGACTGACAAGAAACAACCTCCCCTCTCAGGGTGGAGTCCACCATCAAAGGAAGTCAGGAACTGAGGAAGGAATGGAAGCTGACACCTCGGAGCAACACCACGTACTGACTGTGCGGGAACACTGCTTACTGAGGAGTACACTGCTTACCGACTCTCGTTTTATTTTGTCTTATTTTGTTCTGTTTTGAGACATGCTTTCGCTATTATCAACCAGGCTAGCCCAGAATTCTATGTGGACCCCGCTGGTCTCAAACTCACAGAGATCCAACTGCCTCTCCCTCCAGAGTTCTGAGATTAAAAGCATGTGCCTCTATACCCAGGCTTCAGGCTGCTTTCTTATACAACCCAGGACCACCTTCCTAGAGGTGGCAGCACCCACAGTGGACTGGGCCCACCGACTTGTCTCCAGGCCAATTTGATGGTGGCATGTCCTTAACTGAGTCCCCTCTTCTAGGATAACTCCAGTTGTGTCAAGCTCACAACACAACTTACCAGCACGCTTAGAAAAGGGTTGAGATGCTACTTGAAATATTACTCAGCTACATGAATAAGCAAAAATGAAAACCCGAAGATAAAACTAAAATGCAATATTATTCCAGAAAACAGTTTTCAATACACATTACTAAAGGAACAGAAAGAAAAAAATAAAAGTATACCAAAATATCAGTGCGGGGTATGCACACATGTGTGTATGTGTATGTTTCTGTATACTCGAGAGCTAGGATGTGTGTGTGCCGCAGCACATATGTGGAGGTTGAAGGATGGCCTCAAATGTCCACACTACTTCCTGAAGCCTTAGATGTGACCTGCAAATCCAAACTCAGGTGCTCATGCTGATACCTCGGTGTGCTGCCCACTGGGCCATCTCCCTAGCTCCTAAACTTCCTAATGCTCCACAATAAACATGCATTACTTTCTAATCACAAAGATTAATTTTAACAGACTCAATGGGCTTTCAATGCCACATGCATAACTTCACATATAATTTTACCTGCAGGGAGAAATGCAAAGGCACTCTGTAAAAGTAAGAAAAAACAGAGAAGTAAAAATTTTTTTAAAAATTAAGTACTCTGAAATGTGGGGAATTAAAATACGAGTGAGTTAAAGAATAAATACCACAGAGCAAGAGGGCCAGATGTACAGAGTACAACTTGGTTCTCGAGGAACAGGAGGAGGAGGAGGTGTTGGTGGTAGTAGTGGTGGTGGTGGAGGTGATGGTAGTGAAGATGTTGTAATGGTTGGTGGTGGTGGTGGTGGTGGTGTAGTGGAGGAGGAAAAGGAGGAGGAAGATAAGAATTTCTCTCTAAAACTTTCACTTCTACACTACAGCAGTAATTAAAAGTGAAAGGACCAGAAACTGATTAAATGTCCAGGAAGAGACATTAATATACATGTGCAACTCTGTAGTCTTTTTAAATTAAATAGATTCATTTTTTACATGATAAAATACACAGTCGATCCTGTTTTGAATTTGTATTTACTAACTGCATAAAAAGGAAACCCCTTCAAAGAACTCACAATGGTTGTCTGTGCAGACAGGACCTGGAGGACTGTGTTATTTTGTGCTTGCTAAAGCAAAAGTAACTTTTAAACCAATCTCAGTAACAAACAAAAATTACACATAATTTTAAGCGTTTGGAGCATTTTAACATTTAATCCCGTTTTGTAATCGACAAATAAAAATCATATCTATGGCGTACAGCAAATACATTTACACTGCAGAACTGAGTCCGGCACACATACCCTTCTATTTTTGGGGGTGGGGAGTATGGTCCGATTTTGATTCAGGACTTTCACTTTCTTTTTTGCTTTTGGTTTTTAACATTAACTGGAGGGCTAGAGAGATGGCTCAGTGGAATACACACTATGTATTCCTAATATAAAATAATCTTAAGGGGGGAAAAAACCCTAAATACTGATCCAAGGACATCCCGCATGCTAGGCAAGTGCTCTACCATTGAGCTATCACCCTAGTTCCGGATTTTTCCAGTCAAGATTTTTTCTGGACCCGCAAGTCCAGACCGCAGGGTTCAGGGGTCACGCCACGCCCCTCGCGATTGTTTCGTAACTAACGTCTGACCTACTTATTCAGCGTCAACAAGAATTCGAGGAAAGTATAGCACTTCCTTATTTTTCTAATAACTCCAAAGGTCCTGAGCGAACTCTATGACCCCAGGGCTGTGCACGAAAGTGTGCTAAGCGGCGAGCCAGGACTCACTTCCGGAAGGAGCTCAGAACCGGAAGTAGGCAGGCGCATGGAATTTTGGGAAGAGTTGACCTAGCGCTTTGACTGTTACCAAGGCAACCGGAGGCGGGCCCGAAAGGCGGACAACCTTCCACCTCCTGAAGCTTATCACTTGTCTAGTTCTCTGCCTCCTTTTTTTTTTTTTTTTTTTTTCTTTTCTTTTTTTTCGGAGCTGGGGACCGAACCCAGGGCCTTGCGCTTGCTAGGCAAGCACTCTACCGCTGAGCTAAATCCCCAACCCCTCCTTTTTCAAAATATAAGTTGGATTTTTGTTATTTTTTTAAGTTACATAGCAATGTGTCCTACTGTAAATGTAAAACATTCTTTTTTTAAAAGATTTATTAATTTATTTTATTTATATGAGTACACTGTAGCTGTCTTCAGACACACCAGAAGAGGGCTTCAGATCCCATTACAGATTGTTGTGGGCCACCATGTGGTTGCTGGGAATTGAACTCAGGACCTCTGGAAGAGCAGTCACTGAGCCATCTCTCCAGCCCAAGTATTCTTTTTTCAACTGTGCAAGTTAAAAAAAAAAAAATCGTGGGCTGGAGAGATGGCTCAGTGGTTAAGGGCACCGACTGCTCTTCCCGAGGTCCTGAGTTCAAATCCCAGCAACCACATGGTGGCTCACAACCATCTGTAATGAGATCTGATGCCCTCTTCTGGTGTGTCTGAAGACAGCTACAGTGTACTCATATATATAATAAATAAATAAAATATTTTTAAAAAAATCGTTAGTTATTCAGCTACCCAGAGGCAAAGTAAAAAATTCACGTATTACCTGTCCGGTTTTCCCACCTCTATAGTAACATTTTTGCATTGTCTAAATGATTTCGAGAAACTCATTTGTATCTTGCTTCTTTCATATATATCTGTGAATGTTATAACTCTGATAATCTCTGAGACAGGAAAACATTGACGCCCCGAGTTTGAATGCAGCACGTGAAGACAATTCTTTCCAAGAGGTTTGGCTGTAAAGGAAAAGAGATGTCAGAAGAATAACAAGCACAAGAAAAAGTTGGAATTGTTCCGATTTATAGAGAAGAGGCCATGACTCGTAGTACAAGGGAAGAAAGAACCCATAGAAAGAGGCTTAAAGGGGTTGGGGATTTAGCTCAGTAGCAAGCGCAAGGCTCTGGGTTCGGTCCCCAGCTCCGAAAAAAAGAAGAAGAAAAAAAAAGAAAGAAAGAGGCTTAAAACGAACAAACAAAAAAATCGTGCAAAAAAAGAGGTAGCTAGTGGATGAGCTAGCCATCTCACTTCATCTCTACACAAGGAATGAGATGTCATCAAGTCCGTGATTCATATTAGAAGTGACCCTAGGAGAGAGCATGCCAAAGTGGGGTTGGCTGGCTAAAAACTGAAAACCTAGGGGCTGGAGAAATGGCACTGTGGGTAAGAGCACTTGCAGCTCTTCCAGAGGACCCGAGTTAGATCCCAGCACCCATATTAAGCGGCGTATAACCATCTGCCTCATAGGCCAGGTGAGGTGGCCCTGGTCTTAATTTGAAGCCAGCGAGGTCTATACAGCAAGCTCTAGGCCAGTACGGGCTACACAGTGAGACCCTGTCTCCAGATAGCCCAACAACAGGAGCACTGGAAAGAGATTCAGTAGCTAAGGGCTCCATCTGCCCTTTGAGAGGACTAGAGCTATGTTCCCACACGTCAGCTATCATCTATCACTCCAGTTCCAGGGGACGATGACTCCTTCCTCTGCCATCCATAGGCATCAGGCGTGTGCAAGGGACACAGAAATAAATGCAGGCAAAATGCCCATACATGTAAAATAAAATTTTGTTGGAATTTTCTGAGAAAATCCTCAGCTGTAGTAGGCTCTCAGAACCAAGTACTGAAGAGAATATGTTCCAGGCTGCCATAGGTGTCCTTAATTCACAGGATATTGTCATGGAAAATGTGTAAAGTTAGAGTTGGGAGCAAGAAAGGATGGCGGAGGGGTTGGGGATTTAGCTCAGTGGTTAGAGCGCTTGCCTAGGAAGCACAAGGCCCTGGGTTCGGTCCCCAGCTCCGAAAAAAAGAACCAAAAAAAAAAAAAAAAGGATGGCTGAGTGGATCTGCATTATAGATTTAAAATATATAGGGCTGGAGAGATGGCTCAGCAGTTAGGAGCACTGACTGCTCTTCCAGAAGTTCAATTCCCAGCAACAACATGGTGGCTTACAATCATCTGTAATTGGATCAGATGCCCTCTCCTGGTATGTCTGAAGACAGCTACAGTGTATTCACATATATAAAATAAATAAATCTTTTTTAAAAAATTAAATAATGTAAATAAATAAGCCCATAAACATAATTAAGACTGAAAACAAATGTAATAAATGTTTTAAAGTCAGACATGGTGGTGAACTATTGTGATTCCTACACTGGAAAGCAGAGGTAGGCAGCTCCCTGAGATCACTGCCAGCCAGCCTTATACATATGAAAACATACACAACGTACATAGATATACACAGGCACATACACCACACACACACACACACACCACTAAAATACTAACATCACCAGAACATTTTGGGAAAGATGTGAGTTTTGTGGGCCAAGGGAAAACTTATTCATGTGTAGCCTGTTCAGCTGTTAAATTTCAAAAATCCGTAGGACTTAATGAGAAAATGTTTCGGGAATAAAGGACCAGAATTTAGGGAACTGAGAGAAGACATAGAGATGGAGCGAGCTAAGCTGGGTCTTGATGACACATAGTTAGGAGTGGTGCGTCACACAAATACTGATGAACTGACCAGGAGATGGATGCATGGCTTCCCTGTAAAAACAGGAAACCTTTAAGGTGTGGTGATGCACACCTCTTATCTCAGCACTCAGGTGGCAGAGGCAGGTGGATCTTCGTGATCGCTATGAAGCAAGTTCAGGAGAGCCAGGGCTACACAGAAAAACCTAGTCTCAAAAATTCAAAAGAGGAGGAGGAGAAAGGGGGGAGGGGAAGGAGGGGGAGACATTTCTTATTGTCACCTTTAAATCCCTCTTGGTTTTCTTTTTTCTTTTTACAATATTCAGTCCTATAACGAGTGTCACATAATAATAGGTTCTCTCCATCCCTCTTAGGAATTACCTCCTAACCCAAGAGAAGCCAGATTGAACCAGTCAGCTTGGAGAGGAGTTGGAGCCAGAACAGCTGAGTTGAACCAGCCAGCCAGGGTTCAGAAAGAGCTGGAAGGGGTGAGCTTATTCAGCAATAAGCTTCCAAGATGACAATGACATCAAGGCAATAAAAGTAACTTTTATACTGACTTAAAGAAATATATCCAAAAAAAATATATCCAAAATCATTATGTCAGCCTAAAATGTATACATTACCCAAATTTTTAGGTGGAGGTCATGAATCTTTTTTTTCTTTTTCTTTTTTTGGGAGCTGGGGACCGAACCCAGGGCCTTGCGCTTGCTAGGCAAGCGCTCTACCACTGAGCTAAATCCTCAACCCCAGAGGTCATGAATCTTAAACAATCTGTTTCCATGAATTTACATCAAGTAGATCTGATCCTTCAGATTTACATGTGTGTGATGTGTATGTGTGTGTGTGATGTGTATGTGTGTCATTCAGAGGACACCTTTGTTTCAAAATGACTGTTGTTCTGTGTTATCTTCCCTACAAAATGTGTCTTTGTTTTACCCACATATGTTCATGACTGTAAGAAAATAACTTTTTCACTCTTAGAAAGAAACTGTGAGGCCAGGAAACAAGGAAACTAAATATAGTCAGCAGGCAGCAGGTGTTTCTCAGGTCTGATTCAGCACACTTCTAAGTTGCCATGGTAACATATCTGACAAGAGCAACTTAGAGGAAAGGGGTGTTTCCTGCCTTGTGTGTTTAGGTTACACTGCAGGGAGTAACAATGGCCAGCGCTGAAGAGAGCAGGCTGCATGGCATCCCTAGCCAGGAACCTGTGTAGCTGTGTTCAGCTCCCTCTCACATTCAGCCCAGGACCCAGATCACCCAGGACCCAGTTCATGAACTGATCCCTCCCACAATTAATGGATGTGATCTCATAACTAATATAATCCCCCACGCACAAGCCTGCCTGTGCTGGTTTGAATGAGAATGCCCCTTTCTCCCATTGGCTCATATATTTGAATACATGGTCCCCAACCAGTGGAACTGTCAGAGAAGGATTAGGGGGTGTGGTCTTGGAGGAGGTTGTATCACTTGGAGTGTCACTTGAGGTTTCAAAAATCCATGCCATTCTTAGTAAGTGCTCTCCTTCCTCCTCTCCCTCCCTCTCCTTCCTCTCTCCCTCCCCACCCCCTGTTTCTCTCTCCATTTCTCTCTCATCTCTGTCTCTCTGTCTCTCTCTTTCTCTTGTGCTTGCTGCTCGTGGATAGGGATATAAGTTCTCAGCTACTGCTGTCGTGCCCCACGTCATGACAGTCAAGGACTCACCCTCTGAAACTGTGAGCTCCCATAAACTCTTCACCACATTAGAAACCTAACAAGAAAATCCACAAAGCCCCACTCCAGAAGATTCTAGATTCTACCAAATTCACAATACCACTAACCATTGGTCTTAGGGTGTTACTGCTATGAACAGACACCATGACCAAGACAACTCTTATATAAGGACAACATTTAATTGGGGCTGCCTTACAGGTTCAGAGGTTCAGTCCATTATCATCAAGGCGGGAGCAGGGCAGCGCGTCCAGGCAGGCATGGTGCAAAAGAAGCTGAGAGGTCTACATCTTCATCTGAACGCTGCTGGGAGAATACTGGCTTCCAGGCAGCTAAAACTAGGGTGTTAAAGCCCACACCCACAGTGACACACCTAATCCAACAAGGCCTAATCCCTATCAAGTAGTGCCTCTTCATAATGACCAAGTATTCAAATATATGAGTCTTTGAGGGTCACTCCTATTCAAACCACCAGTCCTCTCCCTGGCCCCCATAGGCTCAAAGTCTTATCATTAGACAAAAATACATTCAGTCCAATTTCAGAAGTCCCCATGGTATATCAACAGTCTCAAACTTAGTTCCTTTGGAGACTCATGGCAACCTCTTAACTGAAATCCTGTAAAGTCAAAATGAAAAAGCAGATGGAATACTTCTAACGTCCTGAGGAGGTACATTACCATTCCAACCCGTAGGGAAGAGAGAACAGTGAAGAGATGCTGGACTGAAACCAGCTGGACAAACCGCAAACTCCGAGTCTCCATGTCTGATATCAAGGTAATCTGTACTCTCCAGCTCCTTTCAGTTTTGCTCCCTGCAGCACTCCTTTGTCGTGGGTTATCTCCACTCCTAGCAGCTCTCCTTGGCAGGAATACCACAGCTCTGGCATCACCCACATCTTTGTGTCTCCAGCGAAATCCAGGCTTCGCTTTCCTGAAGGGCCCTCGCACATGCCTGGCCCCACCGGCTGTCCTTGGTTGCAGAGAGAGACTCCATTTCCCCTTTCTTGAATCCTTGACTCTGAAGCCAGAACCACGTGGCTGAAGCTGCCAAGTTCTTCTGCTTGCTGGCGCTGGAACATGGCCCCTCTCCTGCAGATACATTTCTACCATCTTCTGGTCTCTGTGGTTTCCTTCACAGCCTAAGCTTGGCTGTCTGGAACTCATGTAGCCCAAGCTGGCGGTTAACTCAAAAATCCACCTGCCTCAGCTTCTGGAGTCCTGGGGTTAAAGGCGTGTACCTCCACGACTGGACTAAAAATCTTTTTTTTTTTTTTTTTGGTCTGGAGATTTGATGTATTTATTTATTATATATAAGTACACCATAGCTGTCTTCAGACGCACCAGAAGAGGGCATCAGATCCCATTACAGATGGTTGTGAGCCACCATGTGGTTGCTGGGAATTGAACTCAGGACCTCTGGAAGAACAGTAAACGCTCTTAACCGCTGAGCCATCTCTCCAGCCCTGGACTAAAAATCTTCTTTAATTCCTTTTCACAAGTTAGAAGCTTGTGTGGGGGTGGGGTCTTGCCCTGAGGTCACACTCCTTTTATTCCATTTAGCATCCTGCTTTCCTTTAGACCCTTTATTGCCTTGAACCCTGGACTTCATTCTACTACACTTCCTGGTGCCTCTTTTCTCCTCAAACTACACATTTTATATTTTTTTCCTTGCTCCTTTTCATTACAGATTGGCACACACCTGACCACCAATAACCACACTGTTTTGAAATCTCCTCTGCCAATCCCATTAACCCAAAACTCTTCAATTTAGTCTCAGACAGACTTTTCAGACAAAGACAAAAGGCAGACACACGTTGTTCGCCAAAATATCACAAGAACAACCTCACAGACACTAACATTCTTCCCCTTTGAAACCTCTTGAGCCGGACGTCAGGATCTCCGCACCACTGTCTTCCTGTTCCTGCTGGAATGGGCCAGTTCGCCCCCACTTAAAGCATTCAACTGCCTTCCTAAAAGTCTCAAAGTCTGTATTTCACCAGCAAGAAACATGGTCGGACCTGTCTTAATCAGAGGAAGGAAGGGAGACTTGAGAAGGGGGAAATAAGGAGGAAAAAGACAAACGTGGGAGGGTTTAGTAAAACATGCAATATGATAGGAGGTGGGAAAGGAAGTACGGAAAGATTTAAATGTAGATAAAGGTGAAGAGGATAGGAGCACTTGGAGCTAGAGAGGAGGGTTACCCAGAACTAAGGATATACAAAAAAAAAAGCCATAGAGGAACCTGGTGCTCTATGGGAGCCAGACAGATAGCTCAGCCACAGTAAAGCTCTGAATTCAATCCCTAGGACCCACATGGTAGCTGGAGGGTACCAAAGCCCACAAGCTGTCCTCACCTGTGCCACAGAACATGTTTACACACACACATGCACGCACACGTGTGCACACACTGAAAAGAAACCTATTACTTTATATGTTACCTAGGGGGAAAGCAAATGTTTTCAAGACAGAGTTTCACTTGTAGCCCTGGCTGTCCTGGAACCTGTCACATAGACCAGGCTAGCCTTGAACTCACAGACACCTGCCCACCTCTGCCTTCTAAATAGCATGATTAAAAGGAAGGGCTACCTCACCCATACCTGTCGCGTTTTCTCTTTCTTTTTAGCGTGGCTATTAGAACTATCTAAGCAGCTGGCACATGCTTCCTAATATATCTACAGGATGGATCTCCAGAAAGTGATCTCCAGAAGTGTCACGGACAACTTTTGTAAAGCTAATTTACAAAGAACAATTAATTATATGGGTTTCTTTATTTCATTTCTGTGCACACTTTTGTGCAAAAATCAATATCTACTCTGAGTGCTTTTAATTTTTCAGCGAGTCCCTCAAATCAGTAGGTATCAGTCGCTATCTGATGGAGACCGGCTGTCACACTCCACGGTGTGGCTTCATTCCAGGAGCCTGTCAGTCACAGAACCATCGGAAACGTCTAGAAGTCTAGGAAATCCATCTCATTAAAATTGGATGAGATGTAGCCCGGCTAAGTGTTCTCCCGGGTAGCATGACAGCCATGGTAAGATAACAGAGCATTAACTAGGGCGTCTCCGTTCCTCCTCGTCTCTGAGTACTGCTTTCCAGCTCAGCACCAGCAAAGGTTTCCGCTCCAGTCCTTGGACTGTACTCTAGTGGATTTACAAATTCTAGTGTATTCAAAGATGTGTGTGTGTGTGTGTGTGTGTGTGTGTGTGTGTGTGTGAAATTTTCCCCTTCACTCATTTTTGTGGTGCTGAAAAATGAAGTATTTGAATTGTACACTTGCATATCTGATGATTCAATACATGAATACTGTGTCTGCTCTCAAATTAGGGTAAAGAGCACTTCCCTCTCCTTAACCCTACTTTGGTTTGAAGCCTTCGAGCTGATGTTTTCTATTTATTCTTAAAACATGGGAGATTATTTGGGACCCTGTGTGCTGCAGACAACCACAACCTCTTCCTTTAAGCACCCTTGGCTCTGGCACTCATAATTGGGCCCCGTTCTGTGTCCTCTCTCCTGGTATGTAAATCCGTAGAGGAACTAGAAAGGCGTCCACCAAGGTCCCCGGTGGACGGTTGCTTAGTTAAGTTGAGCAGTAGTCAACCCTCTGTATTTTCATTGCTTCTGTAAAAGGAGTATCACAGACTTAGCAACTTAAACCAGCCTCTGTAGGCTTCACCAGGCTGGAGTCAAGGCGTGGGTGAGCGAGGCTTTCCGTACTGAGTGCTCTAGAGGAGAATAGGTTCCTTGCCCCTGCTCTTTCTGATGGTTGACAGGACTCTCGCTTCCTTGACGGACAGGGGCCTCAGTTCCTTGATGACGTCATCAGCTGTTCCGTGGCGCTAAGGAAGCCTATCATCCTTCCTCCAAATCCGGGCTCTCGCGGGTCAGAGAGATGGCTCCACAGTCAAGAGGGTCGGAGAGATGGTTCCGTGGTTACGAGCGCTGGCTGTACCGGGTGTGATGGCTCACTCACGCCTGTTCAAGGTCAGCTTGGTCTACAGCTCTACAGAAAGAGTTCCAGGACAGCCAGAGCTACAGAGAGAGAGGCTGTCTCATTCATACATACATACATACATACATACATACATACATACATACATACATATTTAAAGCTATAAATAAATAAGTAAATTTTTAAAAACTAGAGTTCAAGGCCCACTCAAGCTTGGAGCCTCTTGTCTACATCTTACTTCCTCAGCTCATCTTTCAACAGTTATCCTGTGATAACTCAGGCCTCTCTGGATAATCCAGGATAATCTCCCTATTTTCAAGTTCACAATCTTAATTCCTTCTGCAAAGTCTTTTTGCCATGTGATTTAATGCAGTCTCAGATCCACAGGATTCAAATGTGAACCCCTCTGGCCCTGCAGTTCTGTCTTTTACCTACTGTCTGTCTGCTCCATCCCATGGCAGGGGAAGGAGAGGCAGGTGCTTGACTTTCACGCAAGGCATCAGCAAAACTATTAAACCCAAGCTTGATCTCGACAGCAGTCCTAGCCCTTTCCTCTCTGGCTTTAGAGTATCCGCCAGTCCCCTACAGAGTCTGCAGGCCCGAGCCCCAGGAACACCCTCCTTCTGTTCCTCGGGATAGGCAATGGTTTCAATCTCTAATAGTAACAGTGGGGCCAGCAAGTCAGAATTAAAGGCATTTACCACCAAACCTGAAAACTAACGAGTCTGGATCCCAGCACCTATGTAACAAGCCAGGCACCCTGTAACTACCTATAACTCTACCCGCAAGAGATCTAATGCCTCCTCTGGCCTCTGGAAACACACAAGCATGCACCCCTGCACACTCCTGCACACACACACACACACACACACACACACACTCACACACAAACATGCACACACACAAGCATACACACGCACTCACACGCAAATGTGCATGCATACAAAGAAATAAATAAAAATAAGTCTTTAATAAACTACCTCACTCACTAACTAGAAAGGATCTAATAAAGCCATTCACTGTCAGACTACCTTCAAACCCGTCCTCATGGCTCATCCTTATCTACCTGTCTCGTTTTCTTCTAGTACCCAAATCGTCCCTCCGAAGATTGTTTCTTGTTCCCCTGAAGGGGAAATCTCTGGTTTCTATTACAACTCAGTTGTGTCCCACGATGTCTTTCTGGAAGCTGTCTTGTGAGAGGGCCTGTGATGTTTAGAAAGAATATAAATGAAACCTACAGACAGTGAGAGGATGTTCTTGCATTGTAATACCATGCAACACCTAACTGGTCTTCACTGGCCTTTGCTGGTCTTCACTGGTCTTCACTTCGTAGAGAGAAATGCACCAAAGAACTTCTCCTGATTACAGCTGATTCTGGCCGCTTCCACTCACGGTGCTGATTTGCTTAGCCTTGCCGTTTCTCATGGATACTAGAGGCCACTACTGATTCCTGTTGGTGTTTGCTATAGAACTGGACTGCTGGTATCCTGACCAGGAAGAGTGGAGTCGCCCCAAGGAACCACTTCTAAACAGGCCCACAACCCCCTTTTCCTATTAACCTTCTTTCTCCCCTACCCCCATTCTGTTGGTCAGAAGGGAGGTTGAAGCATTTAAGAACCATAAACAAAGTAGGTTTTGAAGTAAATCTAAGCCTGCATTACCCAATTCTTCTCAGTGCCTCTTCAAGAAGTTCTTCAGGGGACAAGAGTAGTTTCAGTTTTGGTCTTGGTTTTTGAGACATGGTTTTACTAAGAAATATAGACTGACCTTGAACTCACAGCAATCCTCCTGCCTCATCCTCTTCATTCTAGAATTACAGGTGTGTGACACCAAACCCAGCATCCAGCTGAGGTTCTAATTTTACCCTTTGTAGCAGTTTGGAAGACATAATAACTGCTATAAAATAATTGTGTGTTTCATAATATATTGTCCTTATTTAAATAAGTTACTCCCTAAAGTTTCCTTTGTAATGAGTTATTCTCTACTGTGCTCTGGGTAGTCAGTTGTATGTGTCAGAGAGGAAGCAAAGGAGAGAGAGAGAGAGAGAGAGAGAGAGATCCTTCTACCGTAATAGGGCTTAAAAAAGATTTGAGATGGATTCAAAATTAATACATTAATACACGGGAGTAAAATAATTCAGGAAGTTAAAAAAAATGACTAAGTAGAGATCTGGAGAGGGCCAAAGGACGTAGGTTCAATTCCCAGGACTCACGTGATAGTTCTCAACCATTTATAACAGTTCTCTAGTTCCAGAAACCTGACAGCTTCCTTTGACTTCTGCAGGCACCAGGCACACTCGTGGTGCACAGACATTTATGCAGGCAAAACACCTATATGTGTGACTATAGAATAATTCTTTTCTTTAACTTAATTAAAAGTCTCAAAAGGGGGGTTGAGGATTTAGCTCAGTGGTAGAGCGCTTGCCTAGCAAGCGCAAGGCCCTGGGTTCGGTCCTCAGCTCCGGGGGGGGGGGGTAGTCTCAAAAGCTGGGGATGGGGTTGAGCTCATTTGATAAACTGCTTCTGTTCAAACCTGAGGTCCTGAGTTCAGATCCCAGCTATAGTGGTTTATAGATTTATAATTCTAATGCTGGAGAAGTAGAGACCGGAAGAGTCTGTGAGCTTGCTAGCCGGCCAGTCTAGCTAAAACTGAGATTAAAGTTCAACGAGAGACCCTACCTCAAACAGTAAGATAAAGGGCAGTATGAAAATCCCGATTCTAAAGGTCCGGGACGCCAGGCTGTCGAGTTAG
Organism: Rattus norvegicus; assembly: GCF_021556685.1. Taxonomy (NCBI): domain Eukaryota; kingdom Metazoa; phylum Chordata; class Mammalia; order Rodentia; family Muridae; genus Rattus; species Rattus norvegicus. The sequence goes on from NC_141540.1 coordinate 72,436,367, forward strand.
TAATGGGCAGGAAAGGGAGCTGGAAAACGGGAGAAGAATCAAGTGCGAGTGGGAACATCAGACCCTGCAGCCTTGCGGAGAGGAGGTTGAAGGACAGCAGATGCGATGCAGGTATGCCACCAGCGGCAGCCGTAGCCGTGATGGCTGCAGGCGCTTCTGCCAGAACACACCCTTTTCTCCAAATGCGAGCACTGAACAGGTAAACCCCAGGTGCAGGAAGCACAAAGGTAGTTTTATTAAAAAACAAACAAAAAACCACTTTGATACAATCTAGACCTCACAGTTTATCGGCCCCTCCCCTTAACCCACAGAGCACGCCCACCACTCGATAGTGCCCCTCCCCTCTTCTCCTGGATCCTTGTGTTCCCTGATCCCTTGCCCACCAGATTTCACCCTCAGCTACCTGCTCACGAAGGACTCCCTCACATCCCTCCACACTCTCTGGGGTCCTTCCACTCAGTGAAGCTAAGCTCTGAGGTCCCTATATCCAGACGCCTGCCTGGCATGCGTTCACAGGGTGCATGTGCTCCTTTCTCTCCACTCTGCCCCTCCGACATCCCAGCCAGAACCGTGGGTGACAATGAGCCCAAATTCTTCACCCATCCATATTCTCAGAAGCCCTCAGGGGCTTCTTTCCTCGGCGTTTCCATTTTACAAGTAGACTTGGGACTCAATCCCGTTTGCTGAGATTTTGTAACAGTCTGCTGAGAACGTCTCTGTCCTCATTGCTACCGAAATTATTACTCTTTGATAAGTTAATAATTTTAATAATGTAAATCTGGGTTGGTAAGATAGCTCAGTTGGAAGGATACTTGTCTACCATGCGCAAAGACCCTAGTCGGATGTCTTGCACCACATGAAACAGGTATGTTGGTAACACAGGTGCTTAGGATATGGAAGCAAGAAGTTCACAAGTTCAAGGCTATCCTTGACTACCTAGGTTGGAGGCCAACCTGGATTACACAATGAGGTCCTAGTTTGCCTGGATTTTGGAGCGAGGCTATTTCTCAAAGGGAGAAAGGCTGGGGAGATAGCTCAGCTGCTAGGAGCCCCAGCTGCCCTCTGAAAGGACTGGAGTGTGGCTCCTAGCACCCACTCCGCAGCTCACACAACCATCTGTAACTCCAGTTCCAAGAGATCTGTTGCCTTTTCTAAGAACCAGGGCTCCACCTCTGAAAGTCCGTGATTCTGGACCAAAATTGTTTCTTTGTTTTATTTCCGCTTTACCTTTTGTCTTGTTTCCAAATTGATCTTGCCATGTGTCTGGCGTCAGAGCCACGAAGCTCAGCAGAGACACTCTGTTACTGAGCCGCCTTCCAAGCCCCAAGATAAAGATTTCTTTTCCAATGAGAATATGCAATATATTTGCACCCTGCTCCACTCCACATTGGATTTTCATATCGGGGAGTATCTTAGCTCTCCCAGGACCAGCAGGAAGATTCTGAGGATGCCACGCCTGCCGTGACACTGCCTGGCTCCCCTTTGAGCTCCATCCATTTAATGAAAGTTAAGGGAACTCCCAGAATGTCTTACCAGCGCTTGCCACGAGGGGGAGACAGACAGGCCTTGCTTGTGTTGAGACTCTTGTGTCCACCAGGTGGACCCAAACACCAGTCAAAAGAAAGCAGGGGCTCAATTCTGGTTCTAGACACTTCAAATTGGTTTTCTTTTATTCTCTCCCTCCAGGTAACGCCTCTCCCACAGGTGACCAAACGCCTGTAAGTTTCGACTTTGCTTGGGAAGAATAAATGAGGAAAGGCAAAGGGTCAACATCAAGAACTGTTCAAAAAACCGGAGAAAGTAAATAAAGGAACTGGAAATTCAGGTGGACTGGGGAGTTACACAGACCTGGAAAAAATCACTGTATGTGCATGGTGTTTTAATATTTGTTTGTTTGTTTGTTTGTTTGTTTGTTTGTTTGTTTGTTTGTTTTTGAGACAGGGTTTCTATGTATAGCCCTGATTGTTCTAGGGCCTGGAACCCACAGATATCCACCTGCCTCTGCCTCCCGAGAGCTGAGTACTGGGATAAAAGGCGGCATGAGCCACTACTGCCTGGTGTTTTAATTTTTAAAAGAACAAGAACCTGAGAACAGCCAGGTATAGTGGTGCATACCTGTAATCCCGGCATGGGGGATGTAGAGGCAGCAGGACCTAGAATTCCAGGCCAGCCCAAGCTACATACTGGGAGAGGAGGTGTGGGGGCGGGGGGACACCCCGATGTGACACCACAACTTGCCTGTTCCTTTCCTTCTTTTTATATACAGACACTGTTTCTCTTCTGACAGAAAGCTCTTCACACAGGGGCTGATTATAGGGAAAAAATTCTAAGTGTTAGGTGACAGGGTATGGCCCAGTTAGTAGAGTACTTTTCTAGCATGTACAGCATGACATAAAGCCTCAAATACTGGGCTGGAGAGATGGCTCAGTGGTTAAGACCAAAATTGTTGGTCTTAACCAACTGACTGCTCTTCCAGAGATCCTGAGTTCAATTCCCAGCATCCACATGGTGGCTCAAAACCATCTGTAATAAGATCCAATGCCCTCTTCTGGTGTATCTGAAGACAGCTATAGTGTACTAATATATAATAAATAAATCTTTTGTTAAAAAAAAAAGAAAAAGAAAAAAACCTCAAATACTCTGGTACATCTGTAGCTCCCACGTTTGGGAGGTAGATTCAGGAAGGTGGAATATGCAGGTTGGCCCGGAGAGCTGGCTCTGTGGTTAACAGCACATACTGCTCTTCCTGAGGATCTGAATTCAGTCCCTATGTTGGGAGGCTCACAAGCATGTCACTTCAACTCCAGAAGATCTGGTGCCCTCTTCTGGTTTCCTTGGGTACTGCACTCATATGCGTGTGTGTGCACACAAACACACACACACACACACACACACACACACACACACACCAGAAATCAAATCTTTTTTTTTTTTTTTTTTTTTTTTGGTTTTTTCGGAGCTGGGGACCGAACCCAGGGCCTTGCGCTTCCTAGGTAAGCGCTCTACCACTGAGCTAAATCCCCAGCCCCCTGAAAATCTTTTTTTTAAAGAAAAGAAGAAAGGAAAGAAATGTTGAGGGCAAACTAGGCCATATCCGACCCTTCCCAAAAAAATTTTAATTAACTAAATAAATGTTAGTACCTAGTCATCCACAAAATGTATATATAAACATTCCTTAACTGCCCCTCCCCAACTAAAATCCATCCCCATATCACCCTGTCACCGTGCTTCACTTGTAAGTGGCCTTCACAGTGTTTGGGGTTAGTGCTTAAATGCTTTGCTTGGTTTGTCTGGTTTATCCATTATCGTTCTCCTGAAGTAAAGATCCCATAAGGGCAGCACATGGCTCTACTAACCACTCCCAGCTCTAAACAACATGCATACTGAGAAAGACGGTTATCAATGCTAAATGACCAAAGAGAAAGTTTAATGTCACCCAGGTCTCCTGCACACGAGAGGGGGAACGGAATTCTGCTTGGCCTCTATGTTGAACATTCACACATGAGCCAATTAAGACCATTCCTGTTTTGTTTTTGTTTTTTTTCAATAGAGTCCAATTCTAATCACTGTTCATTTACCTGTGTTCTCCAAGAAGGACCACTTATGCCAGTTACTGACATTAAAACATAGAAGTGAAAAATTTTCACTGCTGAGATAGCAATCTGTTTAAATATGTCCTAATTGCATCCTCTTGGTTAGAAAGCTTTCCTGATAAATCTTTATGAAATCCAAACCCTCCCCTAATACAGTTTAATCACGGTAATGCCACTGTGTCCCGGAGTGTGCAAGGCTGGAGAGCCCACTTACACCTGTGAGACCTGGAACAAGAGGACGTGCATGTGAGCCTCCATTTTCTGCCCTATTAGCAGCTGCCTCTAAGGGGTGTGCCAGGTTCGTGCTGGATCCTCAGATGGCACAGCTGTCCTCCTATAGCGACCCAAGACACTCGAGGTTAACCAGGTAACACTGTCCTTAAAACAAGAATAAGGTAGGCCTGGGGTTGGGGATTTAGCTCAGTGGTAGAGCGCTTGCCTAGGAAGCGCAAGGCAGGCATGGTGGTGCACACCTTTGATCTCAGCACTTGGGAGTCGGAGTCAGGTGGTTCTCTGTGAGTTCAAGGCCAGCCTGGTCTACAGAGTGAGTTCTACACAGAGAAACCCTGTCTCAGGAAAAACAAAGAAGAAATGAGAATTCGGATCCCATTTCACCACCAAGTTTGAACCTTCTCAGCCGTCTCCATTTCTACAGGCTTCGTGTACAATGGATGTCTTCAGTGGGTATAGGCCCTTCCTGCCTCGGCTGTTCCTGTGTACACAGAGCAGCACTGCTCCTGCTGGCCCCGCACAGTCTCTCCGTTGAGTGTGCCCGCGTGCTCGCGGACCAGGAGTGCTGACGTGTTGTGGACTCTGATGTGCTCTTGACCCTACTACCCATCAGGAGGTGCAAGTAAAGCTCAATAATTCCCCAGAGACATAAGTGGCCAAACAAGTGATAGATTCCTTTTGCTTATGTTGATCTGGGGTGTATATGTTGCCACTGAGACACGATCTCATATAGCCCACCCCAGCCTTGAACTCACTATGAGACAGAACTATTTATTTGATTTTTAAACTTCTTATTTGAATCCAAACTGATTCTTCTGTTTCCCCCTCCTAAGGGGTGGGGCTGCAGTAAGACTCCAGTGTTTCTGTTTTATTCCGATCTGCGGATGACAGCCAGCATCATTCATGCTCTACCGACTGAGATACATTCCCAGACCCAGTGCATTTCGTTAACATCCAGAAAGCTTTTAATAAGTCAGCTAGAAAAGTTAATTTGGAAAACACAAACTATCTGATAGGAAAATAAATGATTAAAAAAAAAAGGAAAAGAAACATGCCAATAGCCTACAAAAACATCCTCAGGCTTCCCCAAAAGGACAAATCAAGACAACAAGACACCATTTTCATCTCTCAGTATAATAAAAAATCAAAATGGATAGTGCCCAGTTGGCAGGAGTGTGGAGAATTGACCACCCTGGACGCACTGTCAGAGCTCTGGTCAGCACCACGGAAATGCAAACCCAAGATCTGTTGGCAGCATGTGTGCTAGCCTGTACAAAGCCTCGGGTTCCAGCCTCCATGGTGCAGACACTAGGTGTGGTGGGGCAGGCCTGGAATATGAGGACTCAGGGGCTGTGATAGGATGACCAGGGCCTCAACATCAGCTTTGGCTCCAGCTATGGTTGAAAGGCAGCCTGGCCTGCAGAAGACCCTGTCTGACAAGGGGGAAAAAACAAGAGCCAGGAAGGCAGCTCGGTTGGTAAAGACACCTGAGTTCAATCCTGGGAGCCCATATGGTAGAAGGAAACAACCAACTGTTGCAAGTTTCCATAATATGCACGGATCAACCAAAGTACTGAAGAAAAATTCAAATACAAAACTCAGCTTTCTCATGCCTGCCTCTATTAGCCAAGATCATCTAATGCAATGAGTGAAAAGCCAGGTCAGATGGCAAAGTTTTGTGATCCCCGGCTCAAGCCTGCCATCCAAACCTCCCTAAGGGGCTGTCGCTATTTTAAAAAGAGGAAGAGGGCTGGGGTAGACTGCTACTGCTGAGCATCTGTGAGGCCACAGGCTCAACCCCTGGCATGGGTGGGAAAGGGGAAGAGAATGAAGACAGCTCTGTGGAAGAGCGCTTATCTGACATGTGAAGACCTAGGCTGGATCCCCAGCACAATACACACTCACTCACCACACACACACAACATAGACACAAATACACATGCACAACTCACACACAACACGTACATGTACACATACACAGACCAACACATGCACACAACACAGACACAAACACATACACACCCCACACACAACATAAACTCCACACACACACACACACACACACACACACTAAAAAAGGGAAGAGATATTACACACACATTGTGAGAGTAAAACACACAATGCCTATTAAGGAAAGAACAATCATTGTATGCTTCTAACAGTTGCCTTGATTTTTATTGTTTTGTCTTGCTGTTGTCTTCCTGTGATCCCTGACCACGCCCCCATCCATGCCCCTCCCTACCATCCAGCTGAGGACTGAACCTAGACCCTTGGTCTTGCTTGCAAGGCAAGTGCTCAATCCCAATTCATTCCAACAGGAAAAACACGGACAACAGAGATTCTCCTAAGAGAAACCTGCATAACCAAAAATAGAGGTGAAAATGCTAATTTAGCTAACTAATCACCAGAGAAATAGAAACAAAAATCAAGGAAGCACTCCACACCAAATTTGACAGGAATAAAAGGTTTGATAGTACCTCAAGTTGGTGGGAGCAATGTGGGTGTCTTAGGGTTTTACTGCTATGAACAAACACCATGACCAAGGTAACTCTTATAAGGATAACATTTAATTGGGCTGGCTTATAGGTTCAGAGGTTCAGTCCATTATCATCAAGGCAGGAGCATGGCAGCATCCAGACAGGCATGGTGCAGGAGGAGCTGAGAGTTCTGCATCTTCATCTAAAAGCAGATAGGAGAAGACTGGCCTCCAGGCAGCTAGGATGAGGGTCTTAAAGCCCACACTCACAGTGACACACCTACTTCAACAAAACCATACCTACTCCAAAGGCCACACCTACTCCAACAAGGCCACACCCACCCCAACAAGGCCACACTCACTCCAACGAGGGCACACCTCCAAACAGTGCCACTCCCTGAGCCAAGCATTTTCAAACCGTGACAGTGGGTAAGGGTACCAATGTGCATAACCACTTTGAAGAATAATCTAGAACCATGGAAGATATCCATATTCTATGGACCAGCAACTCTGCTCCAGTTGGGAGATCCTAAGAGATCATTGTGTACATAAAGAGATGTTTGAGGAATGTTCCCAGTCTTTGCAACAGGGGAAAACTGGCCCAACTTTAATGTGCACTAACCGGAAATGGCTACTTAATTGTAATCTATTCAAATAATCTAGTTTACTCCACTCCGAATCAACTGACTCTGAAAATCTACCAACATGGAGACCTGGGAAACATAATATACGGGGAAAGATGCAAGTTTCAAGAAAACTCACACAGTAACGATATCGAAAACACTGTGTTAGAAAGATAAACACCAGATTCAGGAGCCAGGCATCTCGGGGAGGTGTAAGTGGGGCCTGTCAGAGGGACGATTATCTGGATTGACAATGTGGCTTTTCAAGGTGTTTTCCTTCCCTTTTAAGATTTATTTTTCATTTATGTGTATGCATGTGTATGATTGTGCACGTGTGGATAGCTTCACACATAAGCCAGAAGCAGGAATCAGATCTCCTGGAGCTGGAGTACAGGTGGCTGCAAGCCAAGCTCTCTGGCTTCTGAGCCTCGGGGAGAGCAGCAAGCAGTCTTTATTGCTGAGCCATCTCTCCAGCCCCGTGTTTTCCTCCTTGAGTCGTTTATATGTCTTTTTTTTTTTTTTTTTTTGGTTCTTTTTTTCGGAGCTGGGGACCGAACCCAGGGCCTTGCGCTTCCTAGGTAAGCGCTCTACCACTGAGCTAAATCCCCAGCCCCGTTTATATGTCTTAACTAACACAGAATAACATCCTGTAAATGAAATGTCTGTATAAGCCAGACACTATGGTGGGTGACTAGTCTCCGCTATTTGGAAGGCTGAGTCAGGTGGATGATGGCCCTGAGAGCCAGTCTGGCCAGCAGTGCAGTGTGCTCCCATTTCACAAGGAGATGAACCAGGGGGCAGTGGTGAGGCTCGCCTTTAATCCTAGCACTCCAGAGGGGGTAGATCTCGGAAAATTCGACACAGCCTGGACTACAGAGCAAGTTCCAGCCAGGGTTACACAGAGAAACCCTATCTAAAAAAAAGAAAGAAAGAAAGAAAGGAAAAAGGAGGAAAAGAAAGAAAAGGAAAAGAAAGGAAACGGAAGAGGGGGCTGGAGAGATAGTTCAGTGGTTAAGTGCACTTCCAGAGGTCATGAGGTCAAGTTCTAGCAACCAAAAGGTGGCTGACAACCTTCTGTAATGCATCCGATGCCCTCTTCTGATAGGTCTGAAGACAAAAACAGTGTATTCATACACATAAAATGAATAAAATCTTAAATAAAATCTTTATTTAAAAAGACAGTTTTCAAAAGAAAGAAGGAGGAGAAGATAAAAAAGAACCTGGAGCTGGAAGTTCATACTACACATGAATAAGGCCCTGAGTTCAGTTAAAAAGGAAGAAAGACTTAATGTACATAAACTTTCTACTAATTCTTGCTGCTATTTCTCTCACAAGTCTGTCAGCACATATGATAACACTGCAGATGTTTGCTAAGATAACCTTAGCTGTTTGCTTTATATCACCCAACTGTTAAAGGCGTGAATTTTTCCTGCGGGGGTGGGGGTGGGGGTGGGACTGAAGACCAAATCCAGGACCTCAAACCCACCAGGATAGAACTCTACCTCCGAGCTGCATCCTTCACTCCGATATAAGCTTTTTTTCACCTAAAAACTTTATTTTTTTTAAAGAAATTTATTCAAACAGAAAATTGGGGTCCCTAAACACATCCACAGAGTGGAACCAGGTGGTTCCAGGTCCTCCATGCTGTTTGTTGAGCCTCAGGGCCTTCTGTCTGGTGATGCAGCTCAGCTGAGTCAGGATCCACCCCATT